>NC_054597.1:20598315-20955815 GCF_004785595.1 Juglans microcarpa x Juglans regia | reverse complement strand
TTGATTTCAGGGAAACTTCAAATTGACAAGTATTTTTGGGGTTATAGGGTAGATGTGGCTACCGCTACCCTAGATGGTTATAGAGAGGGACGGCAGGCTTACAGGAACTCAGGGTTTCAAAACTTGCCCGCAAACTAGTGATTATAAAAGAAAACTTGGGTAACAGCCAACCCTAGTCTTTTTCTAAGAAATGTTGGCAGTTTTGGGACTTCTTTGAAGCTTCCTTTACCTGGTTCCAATTAAGGAAAGTTGGGAGGTTTATTGGAGGTTATGGCAGCTTGGTTTCTGGTTTTCTAGTCAGACTCAAATTAGTAAGTTCCTCCTATTTCTACACAAGGCTTACTAGTAACTAATCTGGTAAGTTCTTTGGTCTTCATGCCTTCTATATCAAATCAGCACCTAACACTAAATCAACAATTTAAAACAGTCAATAGCAGCTTGAAATAAAAAAATAAAATAAAATAAGAATTTGAAATTACTTAAACTAGAAAAATAGGAAGCTTAATTCTAGACCTTAGGCACTCACGTATGTCAGTACATCGGACCTTGTAGAGTTCAATGAACGATAATATTTAAATTTATGTTTAATAAAACATATGGCCGAGATATAATCAAACCAATCAGAACCCTCATTATTGTTTTTTGATAAGTATCAGAACCCTCATTATTAACAGCAAGCCAGTTGCAATTTTGTACACCTAAGGCTGGAGGTAATCTCCAGTCAGATTCAGAAACATTTGCACAAAGTGAATTGAATTTACTCTAATCCTAGTCTCTAGAGGAGTGACAATGGATCATACAGTTTATTATAACTGATATAAAACGTTTCCATGGACCTTTGATAGGTTTCAAGTACCAAAGTTGTTCCAGACAACAATAAGAGAGTAAGAGGTGAGCCAGACTTAGGCATTTAAGAAAGTTTGATCCAAGGTGGAGTTTATTTTCTCACTTAACAAACATTTTGGTGGACTCATACAGTTGAAACCTTGTTGAAGCAGGCACGCATCTGTTGTACAATTTATTCCACCACTGATGAATGAACTTTTTTCAAAGATTCTGCTGATATATTGTTGAATAAATAAAAATATTCCAACAGAACCTTTTCTTTCTTTTTATGAGAAAATTAGTAGAGAACATGAAGAAGTCTCTCGACTTAAACCCCTAGGGGTTGGCTCAAGTGGTAAAGGCCTTGGGTTTGGGGGCTTGCTCGTCCAAAGTCTAAGGTTAAACTCTCTTTGAATGCAAACAATCTCTAGGGGCTATTAGTCTGGGGGGATTTTCCTCTTGAATACCCGAGATACACTTGCGGGAAACTCCTTGCTAAGGGCCTGTGCACCCTCAAGATGCCAATAAAAAAAAGGAGTCTCTTGACTTAAATGTGGAACTGCTTTTCAGTTAATGAGATTATTTGCCTTTGTGGTTTGAAATCTAATTTGTTTCTAGATTTGTCCTACAGTTCGAATTGGGCTGCTTTATGTCATATCTGGTTTTGGTGGGAGTTTGTTGTCAGCTCTTTTTATCCAATCGCAAATCTCTGTTGGTGCCTCTGGTGCACTTTTTGGTTTACTAGGAGGCATGCTTTCAGAGCTCATTACAAATTGGACAATATATGCAAATAAGGTAAATAAAGTTCTCTGATTCTGATAGAGCATCTTAATAAATTTCAAATTTCTTGGAGCTAATATATGGGTGGACCAATCATCACACAGTTTTAGTTTCATATGTGCAGTTAGCAGCATTGTTGACTCTTCTATTCGTCATCCTAGTAAATTTAGCTGTTGGAATCCTACCTCACGTGGACAATTTTGCACATATTGGAGGATTTCTTTCTGGCTTTCTTCTTGGATTTGTGTTTCTGATTCGTCCCCAGTTTGGATGGGTTAGCCAGAGAAATGTCCCACCTGGATATATTGCAACTCCTGTTAAATCTAAACACAAGATGTATCAGTATGTACTGTGGGTTCTCTCTTTGGCACTATTGATTGCTGGGTATGTGCCAGAAAAACTCCATTATTAATATATTGATTTTACATTTCTTATGTTATTGTTTGCACAATACATGTTTTATTAAGTATGTGCATAAAATGAGATCAAAGGTAAATAAGCTGGCTACATGGGAAGTCAATATTCTTCGCTGGTTGACATTATTGTAACCATTTTTTTTATAAAATCCTCAATCATCAGCAGACTGCCTTTTGAACTGCATTTAAGCTAATTGTCAGATTCAGATTGCCTTACTTGATTGGGTGAAAGATGGCAATATGAATCACCACTCCCTATATGTAATGAGCCAAATGTTTTGGTATTTTGACAGATCTACTGCTGGGTTGATTATGCTCTTCCGAGGTGTTAATCTGAATTATTACTGCTCCTGGTGTCATTATTTGAGCTGTGTCCCTACCACAAAATGGAGCTGCGACGCAGGGCAAGTGTATTGTCAGGTAACTGATGCTGCTACTCTTCCATTTTAATCTGTGTTGTTCATGCCGGAGTGACACTCCGAAAATAAGTCCCCTTATACAATTCTAGAAAAAAAACTAGGTGCTAATTATATTATCGGCTACCATGATAATTGAGAATAAGAGAGAGTAGTATCAAAACAGCCTTTTCAACTCCATATAGATGTAATCATTCTATTTCTCCATCCCTGCTATGGAATATGGAACATACTGCCTTTCCAAAAAGAAAAGAAAAATAAGAAGTGGAAACTAAAAGATTTTTATTCTTTTATATACAGTAGACTAAATATTGAAAGTGATGCATATAACTAGTTTCCTAAAAGTACCAATCTTCTTGGCTTTGATTATAGGAAGGGAGAAATTAGCAAATGAGTCAGCCTAATATAATCGAATACGATACATTTCATTAGATTACCGACTGCTATTTCTGTTACTAACATCCACTGATTTCATGATTGATATCAACACAATGTTCTCGCAGTCGACCCAAATTGGGAACCAGCTTAACTTGACATGCCTAAGCAGTGGAAAAAGCAACATGTATATTATAGATAACACTTCCCGGGTTTGGCAGCTATGTGCTCAGCTTTGCAGTTGATGATAGAAGCTTTGCTTGAGCCTATTCTCTTTAATATCTCGGTGGTTTACATTTCTCGACCATGAATCTGTAGACTAGATAACATTATTTTACATGAGAAAATGTTCATCGCATTTTGGCAATTCATTTTTCTGCCCCTTCTTGGTGAAATGGTTGTTGCTTCTTCTTCTTCTTCTTTTTTGAAGGCTCAAATGGAGTTGTTTGGATACAGAAACAAGTGCATTGGTGGCAAGCACATTAATATTAAAAAATCTATTTACAAATTCGTATATTTTACACTAAATACACTAATGGAAATGGGTTCACACATCAGCTATGTGCTCAACTATCAAAAAACGGATTAAAAATTAATAAGTAACAACGAAAAAGTCAAAAACTGGCTAGAGAGAAGTCAGAGCTTCTCTATCTAGGAGGTGGAAAATACTTCTGCACTTTTTGTTGCTTAGTTTCTAATCCCATACACTTTCTTCACGTTCCATCTCTCTTTTATTCATCTTTTCATCCATCAACCTCTTCAATCACTTTTCTTCACAATCTATCTCTCTTTGATTCAACTTTTCAACCATTAACCTCTTCAATTGTGGCTTCAATTTTGATGGATATGGAATCACTAATCTCACAAACGGAAGCTCTGTCATGGAGTGATATGAACCTTCAACCTACTCTAGAAACAACAAAGGCAAATTCAGACAAAATCCTGATAGGAAGGTTAGTAGCAGATAAACCTTTAAACAAATATGCAATCCACTATAGTTTTAAGGCCTCTTGGAACTTCATCAAAACTTCATCATTGAAGATATGGAGATAAACAAATTTATATTCACCTTTAGATCCATTCAAGATAAGTTCAGAGTCCTTAATTTGAAATTTTAAAGGGCATTTGCTTATTCTAAAACCTTGGCCCCTAGGTGCAACTCTTCATTAAATCAATTTAAATCATGCTATTTTCAATGTGCAAATTAATGGTTTACCTCTAGACCATATAACTCTTGATAATGCAATTGAAATTGGGAAAGCATTTGGATTTTTGATTAAAGTAGAAGAGGACCCTTTATATGGTTCAGCCTTAAGAAAATACATTCAAATTAAAATGGAGATAGAGATTACAAAGCCTCTTTAGCAAGGATTCATGATGCTAAGACTAGGAAACCATGAAGTATGGGTTGCTTTCAAGTATGAAAAATTATTAGACTTTTGCTATGCATGTGGAAGACTTGGTCATTCCCAAATTTTCTATTGCTTCCTAAGTTCACCCCCAACAAGGCTATCATACGGTCCTTGGATCAGAGCTGAATTCAGTAATAATCCAGACAACATTCAAACATCTCATCAAACAGTTAGTGGGCAACATGAAGATACAGAACACATAAACAACTTTAATCCCTCGGTTTCATCCACAGATAGTTACAACAAAGGAAAGCATGCAATTTTTCCTAGTAAACAATATGAAATCACTCTGGGTGGGCAGAGTAAACTTACTAGTGGACACTTTGAGAAAATTGCTGCAAATAAACCGGAATTGAGGCAATTTCTTCCTTCTCTATCAAGCTTCCAAAAACCAGATGAAATTTCAAAGAAAACAACACCAGTAGCTTCTCAAACACTGTTCAGCTATAGTGATCAGAATCCATTAATGCTCTCACCAACAAAAGTAAATGTTTTTACTATTCATCCAACCAAAGAATCCAGCAGATTCAATTCAAATCTTAGCAAAATATCCATATTGTCTTCAAGTACAGAGGTGTTGACAGAGGAAGAATTTGCTTCTCAGAAAGATCCTCAGCACTTTATTTCATCCTTCGATTAGGCGACAAAACATTCTCCATGGAAAACTCAATGGAAGCAAGTATATTCAACTATGAAGTGCTAGAAATCATAGCAGAAAATTGATGGGCCTGGGATTGGAATTGCGCTTGGTCTTCATCAAGCCCAGCTTGTTGAACATACCCATATTGAAACAAGACCTTTGTTTATGGGCCCTCAAGATATCTTCTCTAGTAAGTCTACCTTATTGTCATCAACTCAGAATGTTCAAAGGCCTGACCAGCCCATTAAGCCCACAGCAAGTTACAACCCATTAATATTCAAGGCGTGCAACCCTCAACAACTCATGACCCTGGCAAATCTTCTGTGATTTTAGCTTCAAGTCTAGATTTTGATAGTATTAAGGAGCAATCTTATCTTCAAATAGATTTTCAATTTGTTGAAGAAGTAAATCCTCAGAGTGAAATGATTTCTCTGCAGATGGAAAAGGCAAGAAAAACATTTGATGATTCCATACAAGCTTCATAGTACTTTGATAATGAAATCAGTCCTAGAGAGGTTACTGCTACATTTATAACACAAGATCATCAACCTTCTCCAGTAATATTATCCTCTAAAAGGCATCAGATTGTTGAGCTAGCTGAAGCTCCAAAAAGGAAATCTCAACGTCTCATTAAAGTTGAGAAAAAAGATCCAATTGAGTATACAGCTCCAGAGTTACAAGCAGATGATTCTTCAATGGCCCTAGCACTTCTGGAAATGCATTCAGGGTCTTTGGGCAAGGAGAAAAAATTAAAAGGAAAAGCAAAACACAATCCCTATAGTAGACTACCCTCTCATTCTCAAGAAAAATCCAAATCAGCTAGCGAGACAAGTTTAAAAATGCCTCCACAAGCCCAGTGAAGACAATGGCTTGGAATTGCAGAGGATTAGCCCACCCCAAAGCAATCAGAAACTTAAGGGCTAATATTAGGAAATATAACCCGGATGTAACTTTTTTGTCGGAAACCATGGTGACGAATGATCACACCATATCTATTGTTAACAGTATAGGTTTCTATTATTTTGTTTATAGTCCTGCTGTATGTAAAAAAGGGGACCTTCTACTTTTGTGGCAACTGAGTGTAGAACTAGAACCTGTACATATTAATAGTAATGCAATCTCAGTTTTAGTTTACTCTGATCCCTCACACCAACCATGGTTACTGACTTATGTATATGCACCAACCCAGTGGAACAAAGCTAATTTTTGGAGCCACTTATATTCTTTATATCAAATTTTTCCAGGGCCTTGAGTTTGTATGGGAGACTTTAATGATCTTATTAATCAGTTTGAAAAATATGGCGGGAGGCCTCTTTCTTATAACCCAAATAAGGGTCTCAAAACTCTTACGGACAGAAATGGCCTGATTGACATTGGATATATGGGCCCAAAGTTCACTTGGACTAATAACAGATAAGGTAATGCTCTTATAAGAGAAATATTAGACCGAGCCATTGCAAATCAAGAATGGAGACTACTTTTTTCAGATGCAACATTACAGCACTTAGCATCATTAGCATCGGACCATCATCCAATCTTATTGCATACCATGACTAATATACGCCAAGCCCCCTCTTTCAAGTTTGAAGAATTCTGGACCCACGAGCCATTAAACCACCAAATAATAAGTGAAGCATGGAGTAAACCTCATTTGGGCAATCCGTCTTACATTCTATGCAAGAAAATCAAGTCACCAAAGAAGCGCTCAAAGTTTGGAACAAAAGTCACTTCGAGCAAATCAACCACAATATTCTTCAAATTGAAAGTGAACTTCTTGAAGTACAAGGCAATCTTATGACTCCTTCTAACCAAGAAAAATAAAGATTTTTGTAACATAGACTTCACAAGCAAAGAGAATATGAAGAAAGCTTATGGAAACAAAAATCCAGACTCACTTGGCTGATTTCAACAGATCTCAACACCAAATTTTATCACTTGACAACAACTATCCAAAGAAGAAGGAATGCTATTGAAACAATCAAACTAGGACTAAGTATTTGGTCTGGTCTATGGACCTTCTTGAAATAGAATCTACTTTTATTAATCATTTCAGCTCTATATATTCCTCTTCAAATCCAATTGTTACAGAACATTTGAATAATCTCTTTGATAAGCAAATCTCGGACATAGAGAATGAATCTCTAACTGCCATACCTGAAGAAAAGGAAATATTAGAAGCTTTAAAATAGGTTCCCAGTAACAAAGCTCTAGGGCCTGATGGAATGACGACTCTCTTTTATAAGCATTAATGGAATATTGTCAAGAAAGAAGTCATACTAGTAGTGCAGAATTTCTTTAGTAGTGGACAATTTCTAAAGCAGATTAATCATACCAACATTGCCCTTATCTCAAAAACGTCTAGTCCAAATAGTCCAAACCAATATCGTCCCATTAGCCTTACCCAGGTCAGCTACAAGATCATAACCAAAATCATGGCCAATTGTCTCAAATGTCTGCTCTAAAAAATTATATCTCCACTCCAAATAGCCTTTGTCCCTGGTAGAAATATCAAGCAAAATACTATCATAGGTCATGAGCTATTTCACCATCTCAAAAGGAAAACAAGAAAAAAGGTTTAATGGCAATTAAGCTAGACATGGAAAAAGCTTTCGATCAGGTGGAATGAGAATTTCTCTTCGTAGTGATGAAGAATCTGGGTTTCAATAACAAAAAATGGATAAATTTGAAAAAGGAGTGCATATCTATAGTATCGTTTTCCATCCTCATCAATGGTTCACCAAGAGGTTTCTTTAAATCTCAGAGAGGTATAAGTCAAGGTGATTCAATTTCACCCTTTCTATTTATTCTGGTCACAGAAGCACTATCTAGAATCTTATTGAAGGTTGAAGCTCAACAAAAACAAGAAGGGGTGCAAATCAGCAGAAATAGTCCAAAAGTGTCACATTTACTATTTGCAGATGATACAATTATCTTCACAAAGGCAACAGAAAAAAATGCTCAAAACATATCAGGGTGTCTAGCAAAATATCAAAGTTGGTTCAGCAAGAGAATAAATCTGAGTAAATCTTCAATGTTTATTGCCAGGAATACAAGCCAAACAACAAAAACAGCTATCTCCTAATGGTTACTTTATAGAACAGCATCGGCTAGAATGAAATATTTGGGCTTACCAACCTCGTACAACAAAAGCAAAAAAGAAAATTACAGTGAAATACTGACCAAAGTGGGAAAAAATTAGAAGGTTGGAAATCAAAGCTACTGGCCCAGGCAGGTAGAACTATGTTAATCAAATCTGTAGTAAGCACGATACCAACATATCATATGAGCTCTTTTCAGCTGCCAAAATCAGTCTATAGATCACTTGATATAGCTTTCAAAAACTTTTAGTGGGGATTCTTAAAAGACAAAATTCATCATATGACATTAAAGTCTTGGAAGTCTATCTCTTTACCAAAAAAAGAAGGTGACCTGTGTATCAAATTAATAGAGAAGATGAGTCAAGCAATGCTAGCAAAAATAGGATGGGAATTAGGTGAACCTACAAATGGTTTGTGGCATTCAATTCTTACTGCTAAATACCTAAAGAACACAACTTTTTGGGAAGCAACACATAAGACAACTGATTCATGCATGTGGAAGGGAATACTCAAAACAAAAGATTTGCTCAACAAAGGTTGTTGCTTTCAAATCTACGGTGGAGAATCTGTAAACATCTGGTCAGATCCATGGGTTCCTTCGCTAAATAACTTCAAACCATATCAAATACAAGGTATGGCCCTAGATCACCCAACTCTTTCATTTTCGGATCTCATTATCAATAATCCTAGGAATTGGGATGTTCTAAAAATGCGAAATCTCTTTGATCAATAAAGTATATCAGAAATACAAAAAATCTCTCTCAGTAAGATCACTTGAGCAAGACAAAGTTTTCTGGGCACTAAGCCACAATGGGAAGTACTCTGTTAAAACAACTTATCAGGCAACATTATAATCCCAAGTCTTAGATCAACATGGCTTCTCAATGTCACTCTTCAAGCCGATGTGCAGCCTTAAAATTCATGATCGCCATAAATTATTGATTTGGAAACTACTTTGGAATATTCTTTCTACTAAATCACGAATTGATGATTTCATTCTGCTTCAAGATTCAGAAGAATGTCCACTCTACAACCAAGAGAAAGAGACCCTAAAGCATCTTTTTATAGAATGTCATGTATCAGAATTTTGTTGCAACAGAGCAGTTGGTCACTAAATCTAGCAAGATTGCCTATTGATTCTATATCAGACTAGATCAGAATGATTATCTATCCAGAAAAAGAATTGAGACTTCGAACAGAAGAAAGACACCACTTCCAGTTATTTGCTGTTATAATGCTAGATTTTATTTGGAGAAAGAGAAATGACATTGTCCACAATCACAACTCCTTGTCACTTGAAGAGGCAAATGTCTAGCTGAAACACATCTATGAAGATTATAAAGAAACTTGGAAAGAAAGACAGAGTCAACATAGCAAAGAAGAAGAATGGAAACCTCCTCCTCCAAGTTATCAAAACTTCTATTTTGTTGCAGCAGTACGTGACCAATTCTCAGTAGTCTCAGTAATACAAAGAAACCACAGTGGAGACATTCTGGGGATAAAAATGGAAAAGGTACAAACCACTATCCCTCTAGTGGCAGAAGCCTTAACAGCGCTGTTAGCATTCAACATGGCCTCCAACCAGAATCTAGCAATAATAGAAGGGGTGCTCAGTTGGTATTTATATCTATTGAGAATCCAAATTCCACTCCATTCTGGAACATCTCAACTATTACTGGGGATATTCTTCTTAGCTCCCAGCATCATCAAGATTGAAAATTTACTAAAATAAATCGATCTCAAAATCGATGTGCGCACTCAGTGGCGCAGTGGACAGCTACCAATCATATTTTTGGAAGCCTATTCTTAGATAATATTCCTAGTTGCTTCATGTATATTGATAGTGGAAAGGATCCACCTTAAGCTTTTGTACCTTTATATATATATATATATAATATGCTTAATTAGGGAAAAAAAACTATCAAAAAATGGATTGTTGTTTTGAGCTTTTTTTCTTTCTTTCTTTGTTTAAAGAATTATATGTATTTATACACTAACTTGTAAGTAGCAAACTTCTCTCAGCTCCATTTTCTTTCACAGAACTGTGTCGTATTTTGTTGGTTTCCTTTTAACAACAAAATTGCGTGGTCACCGAACCACTCACAAAGCAATGTCATCGAGTCAATAATAAGTAGCCTATGTCAAGAGTATTAGGACTAACAACTTTACGATGAAAAGTGATACCGCTTATTATAATTATTTTAACTTTTTAGAACCAAACTTTTATTTTCACATAATAAAGTTATGTAAAATATAAATTAAATTAGCATAGGCATGATTTATAGATTTCAAACGTGATTTAATGTAGAAATACTCTCTTAGTTAGGACATTGGTTAAGCACATTAACAAGAATTCATATAAGCCTACTACAATGGCCTTGAAAACTTGAACATCATTGTTAGACTTCATTTCGCCCATTTGTGTGTGCAAAGTTTTTCACCATATTTAGGTCTGGTTTGTTCTCACAATCTATATCATCTCATCATTACATCTTTTTCAAACTTTCAAACAAAATATAAAAAATAATTCAACTTTTTTAAATTCCAAAACAAAAATAATATTTAAAAACATATATCTTAACAATATTTTATTCAACTTTCAATTTTCATCTCATCTTATTTCATCTGTGACGCCCTTAGATCTTGCTTGGGACCGAACGGATTCTGAAGCGTTGAGACATGCAACACAAGGTTACTTGCCCCTGTTCATGACAATTAAGGATGTAATGCACCTAACATCCATCTAGTAATATGCAATATTTACAAAGGATAATTTTTTTCTTTGAACAATACATAAAGTACCAGAATGCTAATCCCTAACTTAATTGCTTATTCATAACTATTCACATATACTTGATTCACATGAACCATTTAGAGACTAGTTTAAACCATGCATGAATAAAAGTAGGGTCCCTACAACATAGGCCCTCTCAAAACTTAAAAGAAAAGTACTTAGTACAGTTTATAATATCTTAATCATCATCCTGTACTTCCCAAAAGTTCTACGATCTCCTCCAAAATTTATGCGATATCCTTCACTAGCAATATAGTAATATTCGTGTAGTAGCCTATCGGTCGGAAGCAATCGCCTATAGTAATTTAAGTACTACTCGGTTCTGGCCATGCCAACCTTAGCTTGGTCCAGTTTGGTTCCATCAATTCCTGTCACAATACTTATCATTCCGGGAGGAATGGTAGTTGGAACTATTACGGTGAGATTTGATTACAAATCTTAACAAGTTAACAAACAACTTAAACTGGCAGTTTAAATATGCATGCATGACAGTAAAAACACGAATGCAAATGTGATCACAAATAAGCATTACGTGACTTGACAAATAATATGATATGTGCTAACATGACTCGAACTGACATGAAATAAACTTAACTGACGTGATATAAAACACGTTATAAAGCTGAACGTGAAACTGAACATAAATTGAACTTGAACTAAATATGAACTAAACTGAGATTGAACATGAACTAGGAATATTTTTCAATAATTAAACATGATTAATAAAAGTGAACATATGAGTGTTACACAGTTTCCATTGAGCCGTGTGTCTCTGCTGATACCGCATCACAATACATGTATCTACATCAGTTGTGAGTGTGTTAACATACATATCAGTTCACCAGTATCTGCACCTGCTATGAAAAATGTAATGTATATATTTCATGACAGGTATCTATACCAGCACGAGTACGTATAACATGAAATTGAAAGTGTGGGAGTCACCATCAGCTTTAGTGCTTGACTTTGCTACGGTGACCAGTTAATTAGGCCCCATTCAAAGCCTGTTGATATTTACCTTCTCAACCTAGGAAATTTCACAGTAGTTTAGACACTCCAAAGTGAACAAAGGAGTTCCGCTAGGATATTACCTCATCCTAGCACTTAGAGTCGTGATAAATATAAACAAACTTGACTAGACGTGGAAAAGTTATTTTCGAGATACACTCTGTACTCGAGACATGACATGACGTGAAACAAAAGGACAGATGACCTGACGTAATGTAATGTAACGTAACGTGACATATACATAAGATGAATGACATGACATAATGTGAAAGAGAAAAATATTTCGTGACATGGCATAACGTGTAACAGATAACTATTTTGTGCCATAATAAAGTGTGTAACATATAAACATTTAGTAATATGATAAAATGTGTAACAGATAAACATTTTGTAATAGAATAAAATGTATAACATATAAACATGTAGTGATATGACATAGCATGACATATGCAAAAGCATAAGAACATGAATAACTATTCTCTTACACATAAACAATAATCCGACAGTAAGTTAGAAGCTAACTTACACTGAACGTAGTGTGACAAATGAAAATGTACAAAATAAGAAAAGCTGCAAGGAGAGATTTCTAAATATCAGAAAATCCTCACTAACAGTTTAGAAACATAAAAATACTGACTTATGAGTAAAATTATCCTTTTACCCATCTACATGTAAGAAAATATTCATTTTACCCCTAACTCCAAAACTCACCAAAATTTATATTTTTCATGTAAATTTTGTCATAAATCCAAATATCTAATTAGAAAAAATTAAAACACTTCACAACTAGATCAAACATGCATGGGTTGAAGCATGCATAGGCCATAACTTTTAATTTTTGTTGCAATTCTATCAAAACTCATTTCTCATGCTTGAAAAAAAATATTGAAACATACAAAATCATATCATATGCTCAAATAACATACTAAAACAACCAACAAAATTCACATAATAAAAACCACAAATTTCTTCAACAAAAAACTTTAAGTTTTTAACCTTAAGCACAACCCTTGATGTTCAAGGTTTTATTTCTTTTCAAAACAACTCCAAGAACTTCAAAAGTTCAATAACATACTCTCCATGAATTCATAACACATTCTTAAGAACTATCATGCTTTGAGTCATCAAGCCAAAACCACAAAAGTCTCAAAATCCAACTCAAAACATTCAGCCATCACACCTTCACTAAAACCAAAAACTATGTGGTTTGGTTTTGACCAAACCATTAGATTTGAAACATTTCATGAAATAAATCACAAATAAATAACATCGTATGGTTAATAATCAAGTCCTAGAATAGATTTAAGCATCAAACCTCAGATCACATGGCAAAATTTGCATCAAAACATAGATCAACACGAAAACCTCAAATACAAGACATATCCAAATCTTTTCGTGCATAAAAATTCATATCTTTTAAAAAAACACCATAAATCCTCAAACTAACATCCTAACATGTAAATCAAAGTAATAGGAATATCATATGTAAATATTAAAGTCACTGGAGCATGCTTTCACAATAAAAGATTCAAACTTATTCAAAATAGAATCTATTTTCAGCCTCTCAGTTTTCAACTTTCTAGATGTTTGCAAAACTCTGCAACGAATCTTCATCAAACTTCAAGAATACCATAAAAAAAAATAATCAAAGAATCACACACTGTCTAGTTTATTGCCCAAAATGTCCTCTTCATGCTTAAAAAAGATTTTTACCCATCAAATGTGACGCCCCCAATCCCCGCTTAGGATTGGACGGTGACTAAAGCATCGGGACATATAACTCAAGGATACATTCCCCTCATACATGACAAATAAGATACAATGCACCTATAAATCTAACAGTATGTAGTAATTCACAGTGGAAAAACTCTTTTAACTACATAAGGCCGGTGGTAATGTAATAATCATGGTACCGAATGTAAGCCATCCCAAAAGTTTAAATTTTTCATTCAAGTACTCCCAAAATAGATAATTATTTTAAAAGATTTCTAAAATATGGGACCATCAAAAAATTATTTCACAAAAGCAAAACCTTAAGTCATTTTTTTTTACTACTATTTCTATGGTCCATTTTTCTCCAAAAGTACGTCTTTAGTCTGGCATCTTTCTTTTCTCCAAAAATCGGTTCTTCTCCCAATTCATTAGCCTCTTCAGCTCGTTAATGAGCTACAATGCCTCGATAATGAGTCGTTCAGCATTCTCTACCTATCCAATAAAGAGGTCTCAGTTGAGTTCTCATTGGTCTTGGGCACCTCCTTAATAGTCGGGGGTACCGTCCTCTTGCGTTTCGTCATGGTCATCTAAACCTGTAACAACTTCTACCATTCCAGATGAAGAATGATAATGGAAACTATCACAATGAGATATGATATGCATCATAACATATCATGGCATATCATAACATATCATGGCATATCATATCGTATTATAACATGGAGTTCAAATGTCTTATTCATTTCATAATTCACATGGTTGAATACCTCACGTTTCCCCTAAGCACTGTGTGTTCTCACTAGTTACCGCATCAACCAATGATCCACTTAATCAAAGTGACTACATCATAACATAAACATATTCTTTTACGACAATTCGCTTATTTCACCTTCACCATATGGCACCCACTAGCTTTAAGTACAATGTTGCTCTGGTGTCATTTCCATAAGGAATCATTCAAGGTATGTCCACTGTACTTCATCGACCTAAGGGTCTCCACTCGACTTTAAACACTCAAGAGTGGACAGGAAGTTCTACTAGAGCAGTTCCCCGTCTAGCATTTGGGGTCATGATAAAACGTACTTTGATTTTTTCTTTTAAAAACATGGACTCAAATGCATGAAACATGGACACATGATGTTATACTTTAACATACTCATGCAACATGTAAAAATTGAAACATATAGCCCAATTAGCAACATACATCTGACAACATGGTTTGAAATGTTAGAACATGCAGTCATATGACGAATACACGTAAGCATAGTCGAATCCTACTTGCCAAAACACAAAACATATTTTTATACTCTTAATATAGCCTTGGCCGATTCATACAAGTCCTCCAAACATTGACTTTCAACATCACAACACATATACTAATACTTCTACAGATTCATATATCAAAACAAGCATGCATAGAGCATATACAAATCAAAACAGAAACCTCAACATGACCTATTCGTGATATACTTCAACAAACCATCATGAAAACATGACGTCTCATCATTTAATCAAAACCGAGCATACATATATCAAGATAACAAGATTCAAGCAATGATATGCAAACAAGAGTTCATGAAATATATACAAGTGTTATCGAAAGTAAGTTGAAAGTTTACTTACAAAAATCTAATGTATAAAATAGCAAAATCTAAAAAACATATTAAGACATATTAGAAGATGACTAGAGAAACCCTAATATTGTAATAAGGGTGAGTGTGGGTGTCTAAGGTTTTTAAAAACGCTTTCTCATACCCTAGAATACGAAACCCTCAAAGGATAAAACCCTAGCCTTTCTTCCAAGTGGTGGTTGTGGCCTTCATTTACCCGATACCTCGTGTTTATGTGCTTAAAATAAGAAGAATATTTTGGGTTCCTTCTTTCCTTGAAAAAAAGCCCTAATTTCTAAAGTGAAAGTGTGTGTTCATGTGAAATAAACCTTAAATTGAAAGATGTGTGTATGTTTTTTCTCTTTGGCAATGTATGGTATAGCAAGAAAAGTGAAATAATCCTTACCTTTGTGTGCTCTTCCTCTAGTTGAAAAGTTGAGGGAGAAATCGTGGTGGTTTTCGAAATAGTGAAGAGAATGATGGCATTTAGTTGGTGAGAAAATGTGAGAAAGTGTGAAAACTAGAGAGAAAAGTAGTGGTGGCCAAAATCCTTAGAAGGAAAGTTGAGACCTTGAGCAAAAAGGCCTCTTATATAGAGCTTTTCCTACTTCTCAAAAAATTCAAGAGCCATTGCATGCTTGACACTTGGCAAGAGACTCTTTCATTTCCCTCATGATAGGATTGCATTTGAAACTAAAGGTTGCCTCCTTACAAGTGGCGTGTGGCCTCCCAACCGAAACCCTCTCTCCCCTCTTTGCCCTTCTTCATTTGTTTAGGTACAATGCATTTGGTGACTCAAATGTCAAAACACAAAATTCTAATCTTTCTTGAAACTCTACTCATGTGCATGGTTGTCATGTAGCAAGTGGAGTGTGTCCCTTGTGTTTGCCAAAACCCTAAATCTTCCCAATTGATCTTTGGTCTTCCCAAGGTGTCACTTGAGTCTCCCTTGTTGTTGCCATTGCCCCTCTCTCTCTCTCTCTCTCTCTCTCTCTCTCGCTCTTCCAAAATTCTTTTAGAACATGTATTTCTCTCTTCCCAAGTAAGATCATCTTGGAACTTCAAAGTGATGGGCACCATTATGAAGGTTTCTCTTCATGCTTGACAAGTGTCAACTATAGAAATGGAGCCTTGCATGTGGGCATTTAAGCCCTAATCTGATTACCTCATCCTTTGTTTGTTTCACTCACTCCTTCTAGAACCTTATGCATGTTGGACAAGTGTCACACTTGTTAATTTCTTAGGTTCTAAATGATAAGTTTCTAGAAAAGAATAAAAAATGCTCCTCTTATGCCATGTGGCGCCTCCACTAACCTTAGAAATCAACTTTGAGCTTCCAAAACCCTAATTCCATCCTAGTTGGCTGAAACCCACATGGGCCTTATGGATTTTTTCCTCTTCTTTCTCTTGTGGGCTCTGTAAACCTAGAACTCTAAGGTCCAAAATAGAACATACCTCAAGGCATTCCTCTAATACCTAGCACTTATCCAACAATTAAAATAGTATCCAAATAAGAATATGAATGAGAATTTGGCAAAGTCCGGATTGTCACATTCTCCCCCTTAAAAATAGATTACATCCTCGAAATCTGCACTGTAATTACTAATGACATAATTGGCATCAAATACAACTTTGATTCTTACCTCGAGCACTAATTTCCATAGAATCTTCAGACGATGATGGCGTGTTACGTTGTTTTCCTTTTTTATCACCAAATCTTGCAAAAAATAAAATATTACGTCTAGATCATAGTCAAAATATATGTTCACCCGCATCTCATTCAACTTATGCTCTATCTAGAGTTTGGTGTCTTCGATAGGTTCTCTTCATGGAAACGCATATAATTCATAGATGTGTTTGAGGTCTCAAAAGGCATATATGTATTCGCACGGTTTTCGGCAACGCGACTAGACTCTGCTTCTTGATTAAGTCCAAGGAAGCATATTCTATTGGCATCCTTCATACTAACAATTAGTACAAGGGTTGTCGTTCTTCATGCTATAATGCTGATCGTAGGAAAATATTCCCTCAAAAATTCGCATCCATCACATGGGTGCGATGATGCTCAAACTTTTCCATCTGTTGCTAGTGAGCAACCATCATGCGATCTCTTCTTTGACGCTGGTTCCTGCGACTACGTTCTCGCCTTTCTCTAATTTATGCCATTGAGGACATAGACATACATGGGGTTTTTCTAGTTTGTGCCATGTTCTCGTATGATAGGTGCATATAATGTCATCAAGAGATCACTCAAAAGAAACAAGAATTTACATAAGACATGCCAAAACACAATCAGTCATATAAGAATTTATTACAAAAACCCAAATCTAAGATACAAACAAATGAGGGTAGTTAGTCCTCATCACATCCTTTCTTTCTCACTCTAGGATCGGCAATGGTTGCAATTCTCCAGCTGGCCTTTGATGTTCGGCCTTCACTAGTTGGCAAACTGAACATTTTGCAACAAATTATGCTACATCCTTCTTGATTCATTCCCACTCAAATTGACTTTTCAGATCCCTATATATCTTTGTACTGCCAGGATGAACAGTGTAAGGGATACAATGCGCTTCCCCTAACATTTTCTCCTTCAAATCTGGGATATTAGGAACTATTTTCCTACCCTTACAACATTGTTTAAGGCTCATTAAGGCCCACGAATTTTGGCCACTTGGCAAAGCTTCATAAGTAAGTTTTCCCTCACCAATGGCAAACCAAACTCTATCCAAAACATGCCTCAAAGTCATGCATGATATGAACGCCAAAGGTCACTTGACCAACACCCTTCTCTTGGACATTTCTTTTAATAAAAACCACTCACTATTCTTGCCTTTTCGTGACATAACCGCCATACCTCAAGGTGTCATACAAGGTATTACCTCCCTTTTTAGAAGTACTTGAGGTGTGTAAGTCTTAACTTTCTTAACTTCACCACTTTTCACTCACATTCTTGCTAAGAAACCCTTAGAAGCTCTCTTGGAAAAATTTCAGCGGCATTTGCGTGCCATTTTTGAAATTTTTGTAAGTATCTTCTCACAATGTTTCTTTCATGAAAGTTGTTGTCCTTTGAGCATAGTTTCGTTGGGTATCTTTTTTGTTCAATTTAGTGATGGTTTGGTTGGTTAAAAGTTATTTTAACCATAAAAGATCAATCTGGGCAACAATCTGGATTGTGTGTTGTGTTTTAAAATTTTTGACCAAGCTAATGGGCAAGTCTTGGTCCAGAATTTTTGTAGAGTGCTTTTAACATGTATATATGAGAATTTTTGTTGAAGATTAGTTGCATGATTAGAAGTTTTGATGAAATATTGTCTTAGATCTAGAAATTTAGAAACTGGAAGAGGAAAAACAGTTTTTGTTTTATGAAAGTTTGAGTCTTTTGTGGTTTAATCTTACTCCAACTCCAATGGCTTTGGTGTTTTTATTTGGTGACCTTAAATCTTTTATCTACATGTTAGGATGTTATTTTGAAGCTTTTTTACCTTTTTTTCAAATATGTGAGCTTTTATGCAAGAAATTATATGGTTGGGTCAAAAGTTTGATTTTTTAATTAGATCCATGTTTTGAGTTATTTTTAGCCATGTGAATTAATTTTAATGGTTGGATCTACTTTTGGACACATTTGTAAACCATGTGATAATTTGGTTTGAAAACCTTACGAGAATGCCTTAGATCAAGTGTGTGATTAAAGCTAGTTGGGAAAAGAAACTTTGTGTTGTGATTTTTTGGAGACGAGAACTTCAAGTGATGTTTTGTAATTTTTAGTGACTTTTACGTGTTAATTTAAACATGTTAGTTTTTGGGAATGTGTTACGAACATGATAGAAGAATGTTTTGGATTTTTGAAGTTTTTGGAAATATTTTTGAAATAGGTCAAACCTTGAGATTCAAGAATTGTATTTTAGTTAAAAAGTCTGAATCTTTTTACTAAAAAGTTTTGTGATTATGTGAAGTATACTCTTGTTGGATGTTTTAAGCATATTTTTAAACTTAGGATATGAGGATTTTTGTTGCAATATTTTGGTTTGATCATGCGTTTTGAAATTGGATAAAATTGCAACAAAAATAAATAAAAAATACCTTTGCAAGTTTTGGCCCTAGCATGTTTCTCATAATTGATTTTTGTTTTAAATTTTTCTAAATTGATATTTGAGTTTATGACAAAATTTACATGAGGAATGTAAATTTTGGAAATTTTTAGAGTTAGAATGTAAAATCCATAAGTTAGGGGTAAAATTGATATTTTTCTTGATATAGAGGGTAAAATGATAATTTTACTCTAAGTTAGCATTCCTTCATGTTTCTATTTTACTCTAAGTTAGAATTCCTACTTACAGTTTCTCGTATTTCATACTTTATCTCGAAAAACGTGACGATCACAGTAAGTTAGCTCTTAACTTACATAAGATTACTGCATATGCGTGACAAGTAATAGAACTATAGTTTATGTATGTATGTTATCATATATGTTATACTATGCCATGTCACTTCTTGATTATTTTTACACAATTTATTCTTTTACAAGTATATCATGTTATGTAATGCTATCTATTACACATGCCATGTCACATAATATTGTCTGTTATATGTTATGTCATTTTACAAAATATTTTACGTTACATGTTATACCATGTTATAAAAAGTTGTAAGTTACATGTTATGCCGTGTTACGAAATGTTGTCTTCTACATGCTACAAAATCTTTTTTGTCTCATTGTACATCATGTCTTTCGTCTCACGGTCATGTCATGTTACGTTATATCAGTGCTTCTATCCTTTTGTTTCATGTCATATTTCGTCTTGAGTACAATTTGTATACTTTGGAAACAACCTTTCAAGTCATGTCAAGTCTGTTTTTGTCTATAACGACCCTAAGTCCGAGGATAAGGTAATATCTTAATGGACTCCCTTATTCACACTGGAGTGCTTAAATCAGTGTGAAATTTTTGGGGTTGACAAAGTAAGGTCAAAAGGTTGCGAATGTGGCCTAATTAACTGGTCACTAGAGCGTAGTAGACACTAAACGCTAATGGTGCCACCTACATTTCAATTTCATTTTATACGTACTCGTGCGAGTGCAGATACTTGACAAGGATACGTACAGTATGTGTATCCATAGTAGGTGCAGATACTTGTGAACTAGCACGTATGTTAACGCACTCACAGCTGGTGCAAATACCTGCATTGTGATGCTGTAATCGGTAGAGACATATGGCTTAAGGAGACCTGTGTAGAGTCCACATGGTTACTTTTAACTATAACGTTTAATGAGACAAGATTACTTTATCATTATGGTAATCCCATGAGTTAAGAATATCATTATGGTAATTCCATGAGGCGAAAATATTATTATGGTAACTCCATGAGACAAGAATATAATTATGGTATCTCCATGAGACAAGAATACATTTCAAGCTCAAGTACACGTTCAGTTCATGTTTCAAGTTCACGTTCAGTTCATGTTTCAAGTACACTTTCAGTTCATGTTTTAAGTGCATGCTCAGTTCAGGTTTCAATTCACGTTAAGCTCATATTCAGTTTCAGTTCAAGTTCAGTTTATGTTCATGTTCATGTTTAAGTTCATGTCCAAGTCAATTCACATTCAAGTTCATGTCATGTTAAGTTTAATTTTAGTTCAGTCTATGCTCAAGTTCAAGTCATGTCAGTTTATACTATGTTGCACGCCAAGTTATTTTATGCTTGTTTATGACTTTGATTATGTATTCATACCTTTACTGACATGCATGTATCATTAACCTGTATGGAAGTTTTCTATTAACTTGTTGAGATTTTTATTTAAATCTCATCGTAGTAGTCCTAACTATATCATTCCCCCCAAATGGTAGGAAATGTGTTAGGTCAAGGAGAGGGAGCGGAGCTTAGCCAATTGGAGGAGGTTGATTAGGTAGCACCAACGTGACGCAGAGCTTGTGGCCTCCTTAGTTAGATTTTTGGATAGTATTATGGCATCGTTGGCTGAGTCTCGCGAGTTACTCGACGAACTACTTCAATAGTTATTATTTTGATGATGTAATTATGAAACTCAGTCTCTCATGTTTTGAGATTACAGTCTTCTGAGATCTGTACTGTAATCATGGATGTTTATCCTTTGCATATGTATAGATCATGTTTTAAGTATTTAGGATATTATTAGTTTGGTGCATAGTATTGCTTAAAGAAAAAAATTATCTGCTACGAATACGACATACTGTTAGATGCATGTTAGGAACATTGCATCTTTATCTATCATGAACGGGGTTAGGTAACTTTGTGTTGCATATCTCAACGTTTCAGACGTCCATCCGATCCCAAGTGAAATCTAGGGGCATCACATATTAGTTTATGTCAAAAAAGAGTGGGGGAGGTTGTAGAAAATGCAAACGCCTCTTACATACAACATTCACCCTACATTCCCCACTCTTGTCTTACAACATCGAGTTTACTACTTAATTGCATCACTCCCTTTCTTGCTCCCTCCTTAGATTTTGGCTACATGAGGTCTCAGGTATATAAGATCATAAAGTGAGATTTTGTCCGATTTCCAAATCCCTTTTATAGGGTGGGACTGTTAGATGTCCTTCTGACACATCTCTAACTTTAGATATGCTTGAATAAGAGTCATTTGGCCTTGGTTGTCGTACTGCAGGATGATAGAGACAAACAGTAGGGCATGGTCCATCATTCCCTATGGTCTACCAACTTCTCAATCCGTCCTTGAATGAGAGTCTTCCACGTGGCTTTGGGTCATACGTCTGGGTTCATATGATTTGACTTCCCAATTCGCAGTCCCACCAACAGACCCACTCTGGATGTGACCTTTTAGGTGAAGTGTAGGCTTCTACGTACGACATTGCCACTCTTCTAAGCATCTTCCATGTTGTTCCGGAAAGCTCCCATGTATACTTGATTTGGCCTCTTCAAGATGGGCCAATAACTCTTTTTGCCCTTAGGTAGCTAGCTGTAGTCTCATTAGAGCCACCAACCTCTTCAACTCTTCGTTCTCGCCTTCACAGTAGGCAACTTTTCTAGTTTGCCTATCATGATGGAAGACACTCATATCCACCTCGTTTTGAGACTCATATGCCAGAATATCTACAAAGAGCTTGCTTGCCCACATGTTGGACTAGCTGCACTTTGCAGCACCCGTAGTTATTCTCCTTGCCACATCAATGGAGTGTCTCTCATACTTTCCTTCCACTCAAATCCATTGGTGGTCTGTCCCCTTGCACTAGCAGGGCCCTCACAATGATAGTTGATGTGGCAAGCTAAAGGTGATCATTGACCTAAGATGATGCGTACAAAGCAACCAATGATGTGGCTCCTATTAAAAAATAACACAGAGGTGTTTTTCCACAACCAAGTGGCAATCTTGAATTACTCTTAGGGATCCTAAAAGTAACTAATTCATCTTCCTTTTGTCTAAAAAAGATTTCTAGAGGAAGTTATCAATTTTCTATGTATGTTCTCTCTCTCGCTTTTGTACGTGATTGGTCTAAAATCTACTAGTTCTCACATTCATTTTCTTTAGACGTCAATTATTTTTTCTTTTTATTTTAATTTTTTCATTTGTGTCACTTCTTTCCATCTCCTTGTAGAATTGACACCCAAAGTTGTGCTACAATCACTGCATTATTCTTTAGGCATAATTTGGGCATATTGAAAGAGAGAGAGAGAGAGAGGGAGGGAGGGAGGGGAGGAGAGAGAATGAGCTGATTACTTGACATTAGCTTTGCATGGCGGCAAAGATGGTGAGTGGCAGCTTTGCTTAAAAATCCAAAAAAACTAGTTTTCGCTGCCCAGCTCGACGAGGGAAAGAAATGCAGAGAATAGAGAGAGGCTCAACTGATGGAGTTTAAAGGGCATGGGTAATTGCACCTTTGGGATAAAAGGGGCATTTTTTTTTCATGTATTGCTTAACGTCAGAATGTTTACGATGCAGAAAAATATGGTCGTATAACACTAACAAGTTCGAACATAAAAGGCATCATTTTTTAATTTTATTACCCCTTTTTATTAGTTTAAAATTGTGGGATAAGTGGTGATTTTACATGGTATTAGAGCAAAGGTCTTAAATTTGAATTTTGTCTCTACACTCTACCACATTTAATTAAATATTCCACATGTTGGGCCCACTCATTAAGGGTAAATCTACCCAGACACAAGGGGGTGTGTTAATACAAATATAAATGATTAAATTTATCTCTCTTCATCAGTTTAACCTTTTGAGACAAGTGGTAATTTCACATTATTGCACCTTATTCTCAACTTATTATTTTTGTGCGAATGAATTTCTATGAAAACTGTGACACCCCCATCCTCCGCTTGGAATGAAACAGAGATTTGGGGCATTGGGAAATGTAATACATGGTTACATACCCCCATTCATGACAGTTAATATGCAATGCATCTTAGTATGCATCTAGTAGTATAACATCTTTTCACGCTTCATCATTTTAAAAATATAACATCTTTTTTTATTCATTAGAAATATCATCAACATGTGGTAGCAACATGGTTCCCCATATGCACCCTGAGTACCTACTGGTGACCGTTGCACAACTTAAGTTGATACTACGTCATCAGAGATGTGGAGATAATATTCAATTCATTGATCATACTTATATACTCAGGCCATCTGAATTAAACATAGCAAGAGTATTCATTCATAGTGGTACCCACTAGCATTAAGCACCATATTCATACGACAACATCCTAGAAGCCTTTAAAGATGATCCACTCGATACTCGTTGAATGTTCTTTGTCAACCCAGGGTTACCATTCTATTTTTACTCACTCCAGAGTGGATAAAGGAGTTACACTAGGATAATCCCCTATCCTAGCATTAGGGTACTGACAAAACATTTGTATGTTATGCTTATGCCAAAAATGTAGTACATGACATGTGCTCATTTGATAACATGTAGTATATTTAATGCAAAAATGACATTTCCATATGGCATGCTAAAATGGTGCAAACTTCACGTGTCATAAAAGCAAGTTACCAAATGCTCAATGTATCATATGATATTTCATGCTTAATGGAAATTGGTGCTGCTATAATAAGAGTTATTCTAAGTTAGGAATTGCATATCTAAGAAAGATGTTCATTATCAAAGAGGTTCAAACAATATTTATGAAATTGCCCCTATAATTTTCTAAAATTGCCACTAAGGCTCTAAACTTTTAATATTAGCCATTTGACCCCAAATTTCACCAAATTTCACAAAATTCATATAGTCTATATATAAATCTATATATGACCTTAGAATGGCAAGAATCAATCAACTTCTATGTCAAAACCTTCCAACCCATGGCATGAAATTTGGTGACCATTTTTGTGATTTCAAGCCTATAACTCCTATACATGCATGTGTGATCAAATTCCATCCATAAATATGATCTTAGAACATTTTCACAACTTATATTTATGCCACACTAGTTCATCCCAATACTTAGGCATTGAATAACACCAAATTGTCCAAAAACCTTCAAATCGTGTGCATGCATATGATGTTTCTCACTTCTCTTGTCAATGCAAGTTTTAAAGCCTAAATGAATTATGCATTTCAATGCCTAACATGATGATAATTGGTTTCTAAAGGTTTATAAGGCCATTCTTGAGGAAATATATCATGATATGTCAAGGTTACTAACATACAAGTGGAAGTTGTATGTTTAGATGATCAATACAAGATATTGGCTTATAAACCTAACATGACATGTTGTTTTCCTCAAATTTAGACCTTCAATCAAATATTCAAGATGTTAAAAACACTTAAGGTAACATATCAAAACATTTCATGACTAAAATTGCATATCAAAACAATATATAAATGCCAAACTTAAATATGTCTTAAATGCATCACTTTGAGTAAAACCTTTTTATAATTCAATCAAATCCTCATTCTCATGCTATAATTGAAAGCCTAACATGTCAATATAACACCCAACAAGAGATAAGACAAGATTACTTACAGAAATCCTGACTCTTGGGCTCTCAAAAATCAACTCACTTCAAGAACTTTGCTCAGGCTACTCGATTTCAACCTTTTCTCACACTTTGAGTGATTTGCTCTCAAGAACACTAGCAGAAGACTGGAGAAAGTTGTGTGAAGGAGGAAGGGGTGAAATGAGGTATTTATAGGACTCCATGGAGGGGTTGGGGCGGGGGTGGTGAAGGGGCATTCAGTTTGGCTGAAGAGTGTGGGAGGTGATTGGTGGAGGTGGGCAGTGGAGTGTTGAGTGCGCAAGTCAATTGTATCATCACGTTGGTCGTTGAATAGTGATCTAAGGCACTTGATTACTTCATGGAAAGGAGCTAGAGGGAGGCCATAGGTGTAGGGCTGAGCAGTTCCAAAATTCAAAACAAAAACACAATGAAAAAGCAAGTGATGGCCAACAATTTTGACCTCCAAAGCTGTCCAGATTTTTTATCATCTTTTGTCTCATCTTTGTGGCTTGTTTTGATGGCATGATAACCTATATTTGGTAGCTTATATAGGTGAGGGAAAGAGGTATGAGTGGCTGCCATGTGATTATGTTTGAGCAAAAAATGAAAGAGATGAGTTGGTGATGGACTTAGTGGTTCAAGTAGGCCTCTCCAATTGCCAATCGTTTTTGCTGCCTTAGGGGGATATTTGGACAAGCTTTCACTTAAGTGCTTTGGATCACTTCCATAGGACTAAAGGGTAGAGGTGGTGTGTGGAGGAGTGACAATTAAGTGCAGAAAATCCTTGAAGATGGAGGTGCATTCGATTTAGTTAAGACCTCTAATTCCGAGGTGAATAGTTGGGTTTTTGGCTTTGTTTCTTGGAACTGTTTTGTACACTAGCTAGGTTTGATTCTTAGGTGACATCATGATGATTAAATGGGTATAAATCCTCTTCAAAATTGGTTGAAGAGGTGTTGGTTTTTGGGTGGTTTAATGAAGGGTCACTCGGTTTTCTTCAAGTGTGCCGATTAGTGGGTTTAGTTGGCATTGGCATGCCTTTGCTTCAAGTGATATGGGTTGGGTTAATTCTAACCTTCAAGAGTTGTCTAAGAGTGATGCAAAACAAATATAAAAGACAAGAATTTCATATTTAAAAGTATGAAAAAAAGAGTTTCAAGAAAACTATGCAAGTCATGATGCTTGAGTTACTATTCAAGGGCGAGATGAATAGTGATCTTAACTCAAGTTAAAAACTTTACCAAGGTTGAAGGGGAACTCTAGGGGCGTGTAGTTGGGGCTTGGGTAATATGGAAACCAATGGTAT
Organism: Juglans microcarpa x Juglans regia; assembly: GCF_004785595.1. NCBI lineage: Eukaryota > Viridiplantae > Streptophyta > Magnoliopsida > Fagales > Juglandaceae > Juglans > Juglans microcarpa x Juglans regia. The sequence continues at coordinate 20,929,474 of NC_054597.1, read as the reverse complement.
GGTGTATGTGGATCCTATTTGAAAGAGTGAAATGAAAACAAGGTTTGGGCTTCAAGCGTCGGGTTTTTATTGGGCCATATGAACAAACCTTTGTTGTGGGCCTTGATGTGGACTGATCCATGGGCTTTATGTCTAGATTTATTAGACCTATCCTCGGCCTCAATAGTCCACTAGGTTGAGTCCCAACTTTGGGTCTTTTTTCAATTGGGTCAATAGCCTTGAATCTTACTAAGTTGGGCCCAGTAGTCTTATGCTTACTAGGTTTGGCCTAATATCTTATATCTAATAAGTTAGACTCATAATCTTGTGTCTAACAAGTTGGACTTAAGTCTCGGTGTCTTTCCATAGCCCTCTTACCCAATAAGCTAGGGCCCTTATTAAACCAATCTCTTGGGCCTTCACAAATTCATCTAACATTTAACTCAAATTACTTAGCTCATTAACGTGGCAAACCTCCAATATGCCATGTGTCATTCTCCTATTAGCCTCATGGCTTCGTATTCTCAAAATTAATAAAGCAATAATATCTAAATATGCTAACTAAATTGACAATGTAAACTTCTTTGATAACTCAAACTACCAAAATTTGTTATTTTTCTCAAATAATCCAATTTCTAATTAGTTAGGATCATGATTACTATGGCCAAGACCCAATAAGCTTTTTAGGTGGGATGTCACAAAAATAATATATATCTCAATTTAAAATCTTCTGTACGAACGTCATTTTTTCACGTTCAAATGCTTTGCACAATTACTCGAATGCAAAATTATTCATTTGAACGTTGCCACTTGCCTGTGTATTTGAACATTTGTACGCTACGTTCAAAGACAGCGGCGTCCTAAACGACGCCAAATTGATTACCTTCGATTATATCACTTTTTACGTGCGAATATATTAACATCACAAAAAATATTGTTTGAAACTAGGCCCAGTTTGTATTCGCAAGTCATCTCAACTCATTTCAACTCATCTCACTACTATTTATTATTATTCATCAACTTTAACTCATAAATTTCACTACTATTCACAACTCATCTCATTACTATTCACAACCCATTTCAACTCATCTCAACTCATCTTCGAATCCAAACGATACCTAAATTTTTTAGGTTGGAAAATTTTAAAAATTTGTCAGTTCTCACTTACAGTTTTCACAATTCGTCAAAAATTACTATCTTATGTGGCAAATTTAATTCCATCAGAAATTGGAAACATCACCAAAAAAGAAATTTTTGTTGTAGTGAGTATTTCGTCTTATGGCCCTGTTTTCCTCAAAACTCGGCTACGTTTGGATGTTAAGTTGTTCCAGATATTCTATAAATAGTAGTAATAAAATAATAAATAATAATAAAAATATAATGAATAGTAGCGAAGTAATGAGTAAGACAGCCTATATCACTGTTTCACCTCCAAAAACTCTAGTCGTGAACGAGACTTCGTGATTTTATACCACAAAATGTAGGAGCTTAATTGATTTTGTCCATAGATCGGTATCATGCGAAGTATGAGTTTTATTAGACTTTATTACCATAATACCGTCGAAGTGAAGGAGAAACACGTTACCCTTTGAATTTTCGGATACAAGTAAATGAGGAGGAAGTCTTAGGCCATGTTTGGCAAGATGAGATGAGAATTTCAAAACTTCTCATAAATTCCTTCTCAAACATCATACAAATACAAAATACTTCTCAATTTTAAATCTTCAACTTTTTCATCTAATAATTATTACCTAATCATTACAAAACTTCCTAACAAAACACAAAAAATAATACAATTTTTTTTCAAATTTTAAAATAAAAATTAGATTAACAATTTTTTAAACTTTATAATATTTTTTTAAACTTTTTCTCTCTTTCCAAAACCTAATAAAATATTTTAACTCAAACAATTTTATTACTATTTACAGATCATTTCACTATTATTTACAAAATACTCATCTAAACATCTCATCACCTAAACATGCCCTTAGTCTTTATTCTCTCTCACCCTTATCTTAAGTTTTCATAAACTTTTATTGTCTTTTTAGATTTTTTGAGGTTAAATAATAAATTGCAGATCAAGTAGTCATATCAAATGAGAATGGAATATAAATGCATGGTATTGATGCACAATTAGACTCAAATAGAGCTTTTCTATTGGTCGCAGCTCCTTTCTTTAAAATTCTTTTCTTTGTCAGCATGAATACAGCTAGCGCGAAGTAGGACAAGCAATTGTGTTCAATTATTTTATGTTATTTGAATAGTTAGCTCCGTGCCCTCGATGCCCTTCAACATTCTATTCTATAATATTTTTTTTTTTTTTTTTTCGAAATCGGCCTTTTGATCTGACCAACATCAACATCAAACTATAGAACAAACCTAAGTATTTTCCTCGATGAGTCATACTCAAATGAAGACACAGATCAGAGAATGACATGGATGGGTTGGCTTATATGGATTCCTTTCAATGAGCTTTCTTTGTATGATAAACATCATTTTCAGCATATTAATGTCCTGTGATTTGTTCTGTTTCCAACAAACTCAACCACGTCTACTCTAATACATGATTGCATTAATAGCTCATAGAATTCTCCGCTACAGCTAAGGTTTTGGGGTTGATTCCTAGGCACCAGTTGTTTGAATCAATGGGGAAGAAAGTAAGACAAGAAGCATCGCTGAAAATATCTAAGAATGAGAGGCAAGTCCATAGTTTGATAAAGGTATTGCGGCCTAAGGTCTACATCATCGACAGCTCTAACTTCAAGAGACTTGTCCAGGAGCTAACCGGCAATATAAGCTCGTACAGTTCCCCTCCAACGAAACCCGATCTGGTCGAGAACAACGTTGTTCGATTTACAGATACCAAGGATCCAGAAGAACACGACAAGTACAGCATGGAAGCATCCTTTGAAGTACCTCTCGATTCGTGTGAATTATATGATCACCGAGCAGCTTTGGGTGACGAATTCAATCAAATATACAATCAGGTGAATTTGAATATTAACTCGACTTTAGAGCATTCGACAGTGAATCATCAAGGGGACATGTTCTCTTATGGGGATCTTGAGTCATGGCTTTCAGAAATGGAGCCATATCCTATGTACAATGCTCAGTTTGAGCAGGAGGTCAGCATTTACGACTATGAGTTATCCGGGTTAATATAGAATTGTTTGTTTTATAATTGGAAAAACAAATAGCATTTATGTACACGGCCTTGTATATTCTTTGCAGAGAGCCAATTGTCATGTTTTCCCTTGTACATGCAAATTGCAATGGTATGACCAAATCATGTTACTAAGTTGTAAGTGCAGTAGTCTTGTCTTAATTTTTCTTGCTCTTTAGTTAAATTATGGGTTGAGAAAGAAAGGTGTGGAAACGAGAGCGATGTAGAGTCGGAAATTAAAAACAAAATTGTTAAACCATGGGTTAGGCTTGGACACACGATTGAAATAAGTGTCCTAATAATATAATTTGAGTTGCATTTTAGAATAAAATTTTAATTAAAAAATGCTTATTATTTTTTAAAATTGTATAAACCTTAACATTGTATTAATTGAATCCATAAGTTATACAATATGTGGTTTATATATTAATGATGTAAGAGCCACGACCTTAATTAGCATTTACTTGAGAGAAAATTAAGAAAAATTGGATTTACGGTTTTGGGTGAGCAAAGCGGGCAATAGCATGAGCAAGCAGCGTAAGCAAGATATAAGTGAATAAGTCATTGGCGAGCAAGGCATGAGGTGATCAATGTTGAGAGGGAAAATATCACGTGAGCTAAGGTTGGACCGATAAGGTAAAGGCGGGCAAGTACCACGGGAACAAATGCCAAGCGAGCGTTAGGCAAGCAATGCACATGGCGGGCAAAGACAGAAAGTGGGCATTATGTATATCGAGTGATGAAGGAAAATAGGCGAGCAAAGAGAGACGGGCAACACACTAAGGAGCAACATGTTGGGCGAGTAACACGTTAGGCGGGCATAGCTTGTCGAGCAAGTGTTGGTAACTCAGGGATTTAAACGTTCCGAGCAAACCCTTAAGTTATCATGCTCGATGAAGCTCTTAAAGTGATTAAAACGTTGTATGTGTTGTCACATTGCATGACGCAACACATGAAACCTCACATTTAGAAGCTTGACGCCTCGCAATTTTATTAACAACGTGTAGCACACCTATCATTGGGGCTAAAGGCTATATATAGACGGACATGCTTCACTTAATCCCTTTTAGTTGGTCGACACACTCACTTAGAACTCCACTCGATCATTTCTAAACCCCGACAACTTCGTCCTCTTAGTCACACTAAACAAGAGAGAGAGGGAAGCTCGGATAGACCTCCATCAAAGTCACTGCACTCGAGGATCTTGCACAATATGCTCGACAACTCTTTTCTTTGGTTTTTACTTTTTGTTGCTCAATACTAGGATATTTTTGCCACTATTTGGTGTTTGATTTGTTGTAATCTATGATTTCTTGAAGGATAAGACATGGAGTGAGGTTCATATACTTTTGAGTGTTGTTTTTGTACCATAAACCAAAGTTAATAACTTACGTAGCAAGCACTGGGTGGATGCGACACCCCTAACCCCTGCTTGGGATTTGACGGTGACTAAATGTATGATAGTTAAGATGTAATGCACCTAACATTTTAGCAATATGCAATAAAAATCGCAGCAAAAAAAATTCTTTTCTATCTACTTAAGCACGGTGGCAAAATAAATAAGACACATGGTACTAATAAGTGCAAATATCCCAAAAACTTTTATATAAGCATAAGCACTTCAAAAAGAGTTATGTTTTCCAAAAGACTTCCAAAGCACGTAGAGTATTATAAAGTTTTCCCAAAACATAGGACCCTTCAAAATATTGTCTAAACCACAAAAGATTTCCTTCTTAAGTCTTCATGGCTTTTCAGGCTTCGTCCTCTTTTCTAAGAATCGGTCCTTGCCACAGTTTTTGAGTCGCTTTAACTCATTAATGAGTTTGAGTACTTCGGTAATCGTTTGGTCTATAGTCTCCTACTGCTCTTGGATGGAGGGCCTAGAAGAGCTCACTTCTATCTTGAGCACTATCCTATCTAGAGGGAGTGATGTCATCTTCTGCTTTATAATTGGGGTTTTCTACACCTGTGTCCATTCCGGGTGGGGAATGGTAGTGGAAACTACCATTGTGAGATTTCGAGAAATCTCAACAAGCTAGTAAACAATTAACATATCATAGATATCACAAGCATATAAAAGCAAACAAAAAATGAATGCATGGATAGGTACTTTGACGTAAAACCTTGACATATGCAACATAGACTTTCACATAAACTAACTTTTTCATCTTTTAAACTCTTAACACATGTTCATAGCATTTGAGCTCGGGTTCTTGATCATATCATGACATATCATGTCATTTCCTTATCATTTCATAACATGTCATATTGAGATCCTATCTCATCATTTCATATCATAACATATCATGTCATAGAGCTCAAATACCTTGTTCATATCATATAATTCACATGATTGGATACCTCACGGTTTTCCTATGCACCATGTGTTTCCCGCTAGTTACCGCATCAACTATCAATCCATTTGATCAGGGTGACTACGTCATATCATAATCATATTCTTTTACGACAGTTCACTTATTTCACCTTCACTGTATTGCACCCACTAGTTTTAGGTGCAATCTCACTTTAGTATCCTTCCATAGGAATCATTCAAGGCTTGTTGATTGTATTTCATCAACCCAGGGGTCTCCACTCGAATTTAAACACTCTAGAGTGGACAAAGAGTTCCACTAGGGCATTTTCCAGATCCTCGCACTTGGGGTCGAGATAAAACATACGTTGACTCATTGTTTTGAAAGCAAAGACCCAAAGGCACGAGACATGGACATATGATGAAGCACTTATTGTAACGCCCCGGTACCGGAGGTTCGAAGAGTTAGCTCTTATTACTTAATATCAACTCCAATATCACAACAATAAAATCTAGAAAACTCCAAAAAATAATAATTCATTTGCTCAACCCAAATATCTATGTTTCTTCACATGGACAACAAAGAAATTCTCAATAAAATAAATTAAAAACTCCCCAAAGACTCGAAAATATCATTAATCCATCATACCAAAATAACTGAAAATAATCAATTTACTAACTAGGACTCTCAAATAAGCATTTGTACCCTCGGGTACTTATTCCTCTACAAACATCAAACCTCTCTAACACTGCCTACTCTTACTCTCCAGCAGAACCATTAAGATTATCAAAAAAGTGTTTAGAGATAAGGGGTGAGTTATCAACAACTCAGTAAGCAGAGAACATATGCTAGTGTGTAAACATGAACATTTTCATAGAGTTCAGAATATAGAAATAAAACATTCAGTTTCAATATGCAAATCTCAAGAATACATATTATCAGAAAATCAGAGCGACATTTCAAACTGTTTATATTCAAAAATTAACTTTTCATATTCAAAGACCCTTTTGGAACAACAAGATTGAACATCTTCATCTTATCATATCATATCAGAACAAAGACCATGTTTAACCCCCGTGGTAGGGTTGTGTATTCTACGGAGAGCTAAGAAAAACATAAATCACCATGTTACAAAGCGATTGCACTCAGAGCAAAGACCACTATTATATCATGTGGTAGGGCCAGAGTTCACTATTATATCCCATAAGTGGGCCAGAGGTCACTATTGTATTCCGTGACAGGGCCAGGGGTCACTATTGTATCTCGTGGCAGGGCCAGACGTCACTATTGTTTCTTGTGACAGGGTCAGAGGTCACTATTGTATCCCGTGACAGGGCTAGAGGTCACTACTATATCCCGTGACAAGGACAGAGGTCACTATTATTTCCCGTGACAGGGCCAGATATTAGAGCAAAACAGAAATCAGAATCACCATAACAAATTCAGAATCAGAGTCAGAACAGAATCATAAAGTCATGGTAAAGGTTTTTCAAATGCCACATCATATCAAAACAGAGTATTAAAATTCAGATCATTTCACATTTTTCAAAACAGATTCAAAACATTTTCACGTCACATGCAAAAACTATCAAATTTTCATATTCGTTCATTTCTCAGTTTGATAATAGAATGTCAAAAATAAGCTCATGTCTATACCAGAAAATATTTTATTCTTATACAGAATTTCATGAGTAATGCAAAATAAATAAATGAGATCGTTTCAAATTTCTTTTCATAACAAAACATGCATATTTACCAAAAATCAACTTCAGCCCATTTTATTATTTATGTAAAGTCTAGTATAAGAAGCCTGCTTACTTGGACTCTTAGCTTTGTAGAAATTTTCCTCAATAATGCCAAACAAAATTACTCATCACCTATAAAATAATCACGTAATTTTCATAAATTTTCATTCGAACACGTACTAGGTAATTAAAATCTGAGATATAAAATTCTATATTTTTCCTTAATGTCATATATTCTCTCCCCAAAATATTTTGATTTTTACATAAATTCTCCAAACAAAAATATGAGTAACTCCTATGATCAAATTACTCCATAAATTGGTCTTATAATATTGTCCAAGCAAACACATGATCTCGATCCCAAAATATACACAACCCAATATCAAAAACACTCACCGGCCCATTTTGATATGCACGCCCATCGTACAATCAAGCCCAATACAAGAACACAAGTTTATAACACACGTGCATGTTCAGATTCATGACTGGAAGGGCAAGATTGTAACTACAAGTAAACTTCCCTTCTATCTAGCATCTACTCGAGAACCGATAGCAAAAATCAGTTTAGTTACAAAACCTGGTAGCAGTGGGCTTATTGAGCTCAACAACAAGCGGTGGCAAGTGACTCAGTGCAACGACATCGTACTGTGGGAGTGAGAAAACAATTTTACGGCGGGGAGAGAGAGATGAGACAGAGTCTGAGAATGTGAGAAAAGAGGGAGAAGTGAAGATGAAACTGTGGGCACGACGTGAGTTTACCGAGAGGGATTAGCAGCGGCTTAGGGTGGCGTAGGGTTCTCGGCATTGCTTTTTGTGCAGTGTGGTGACTTCGGGTGGGCTGGTGACGTGGCGTGCTCACAGTGGAAAGCACTTCTCCTATTTCAGTGTGGTGCAAACAAAGCACACATTCCAAATTTTTCGATGGCTGGGAATAGAGGAGTGGGCCACTTTGTGGAAGTTGTTGCCATTCCACAGTGGCTAATCAGAGGGAACACGGCGGTCTTGGAGTGGCATGGATTTTTCTGTTTTGCCGTAATGAGTGGTGCATGGTGCTAGTTTTCATTTGAGGACCCGGAGCGGTTGACAATGGTTGAATAATGTTGGGTTTCGTGTTTGGTTTGGAGGACTTGTGACAGTGGCTAAAAGGTGCAGTCTTTGGTTGTTTAGGATGGCTTGAACGTATAGGGTTGGCAGTGCGGCAGGGCTGCTCCATGGTGGTTTGAGCGACCGTTCAAGGGTGCAGCAGACGACTACAGTGTACGTGGATTTCCAGTCGTGTGGTTTTTGGATGGCACGAGGGGTGCATGTGAGGCAAGCAAGTGAGGCTGTGCTAGTAGGTGTTGGGAGGTAGCGACGGGGAGAAATGGGGTAGGGAACGTGCGGCATGGAAGAAACTGTTGCGCAGGTGGTGTGATCTTAGTGAATGGTTGCTATATATACACACTGTTGGAAATCTTAATGGAAGTAGATGACGTACATGCATGGGATATACAAGTGACAATTGCTCCTTGGTTGCCATGGCTTGGGCTTTTTCTCTGACTTTTGGGCCTCGATCCAAAACTGTATAATATTATGACTTGTCCTATAAATTTTCTCGGCCCATAAAAATTTGTTAACTCAGTCTAAAAATATTCCAAGAATTTAACTATAATGGCAAGTCCAATAGAAAATTTGATAACTATTAAAAAACAAACTTGGGCCCGTAAAATAGTACTAAAAAAAACTCAACTGGACTTTTCATATGCTTAACCCAAAAATATTTAGAAAGCAGGTTTGGTCTTGGGCCCGAGTGTTACATTCTCCCCCCTTAAAAAAATTTCATCCTCAAAATTAAATATAATCCTAAAAAATTATGTTGAACCTAACATTCTAATATCTCTCACCCAATACCTTTTATACACTATCATGCACCTAATATTGATTTTCATACACGACCCCAAACTCAAACCTAAAAGTATGAACCTCAACAATGGAACCTCTAGGGCGGGTTGGGGTTCGTACTTGCATTTGATTGCCTTGGACAACTTTGATGAGGTGGCTATGCTTACCACATTGAAAACAGCATCCGGTTTCTCTTCTGCATTTTCCAAAGTGTATTATATTGCATGACTTGCAAGGGTTATTTCTTTGATTGTCCTGAGCATGTCTCTGACCCAAGTTCGCTACATACCTCCTCTTCCATGGTTCTCGATTCTCGCTAAAGGGGAACTCTAATGGTGTTGACCTCTTCCTCTATTCTCGAAGTTCAACACTTCTCTTGAGGCTTTGCTCAAGTATTGTGGCCTTATCTACTAACTTTAAGAAATTCTAGGTCTTGAGGGCCACCACTCGCTCATATATCTAGTTATTTTGTCCCTCCTCAAACTTTCGGGTCTTCTTCTCCTCATCGGGTATCAGATATGAGGAAAATCGTGACAGTTCAACAAATCTAGCCACACATTGGTGCACCGTCATAGTCCCCTGCACTAAGTCAGCAAAATCCTTGGCCCTAGCGTCCCTAACCGATCTTGGAAAGAAACGGTCAAAGAAAATCTGCTTGAAGTGGGGCCAACTAACCACTCCCCTCCCATAAGCTTCTCTGATGGTTCTCTCTAATATCCACCATCTTTTAGCCTCACCTGATAGATTGAAGGTGGAGTACAAAACTTTATGTTCATCAGTACAATTCAGGACACAAAGTATCTACTCAATGTCTTGGATCGAGTCCTTAGCCAAAGTTGGGTAGCCACGACCATCAAAAGTGGGAGGGCACATCTAATTGAACTGCTCTATGGTGCAACTGTCCTCTTCATTTCCCGCATTCAAGCCCCCAAGATTTTGAATACGACGACGAGCAGCCATCCTGGAAGACACATCCTTAGTTAAAAGGAAGAAAATAAAAATAATAATAATTGAGCGTAAATGTAAGTACCAATTAATCTATATATCACGAATTAGCAATCTATAAAATTTAAACAATAAATCTTACCAAAATCATTTTCTACAATCCATAATCATTTTTTACAGTCCATCAAATAAGCCTACTGGATTTAAAACCTTAAATATCATGAACATCGATTCTTAAAATTCACAAAATCTAAGACCTCAAATTTCCTATAACATATTCCCAAAAGCCCGTCAAATTCTTAAACCTTAAATACAAATATGATCGCCTCTTAGTCCTCAAATTTCTACACCTCAAACCAAAATTTACTTCCCAAACCCACAATATCCAAAATTTTATATGTTATAGTCTGCAAAACCTCAAATCTGTCTCTGATACCAACTGCAATGCCCTGGTCCCGGAGGTTTGGAAAGTTAGCTCTTATTGCTTAATATCAACTCCAATATCACAACTATAAAATCCAGAAAATTCAAAAAAATAATAATTTATTTTCTCAACCCAAATATTTATGTTTCTTCACAGAGACAACAAAGAAATTCTCAATAAAAAAAAATTAAAAACACACCAAAGACTCTAAAATACCCTTAACCCATCATACCAAAATAATATAAAATAATCAATTTACTAACTATGACTCTCAAATAAGTACTTGTACCCTCAGGTACTCGTTCCTCTACGAACATGAAACCTCTCTAACACTGCCTACTCTTGTTCTTTAGCAGAACCATCAAGATTATCTAAAAAATATTTGGAGATAAGGGGTCAGTTATCAACAACTCAGTAAGCAGAGAATATAAACTAGTATGTAAACATGAGCATTTTCACAGAGTTCAGAATGCAGAAACAAAACATTTCAATTTCAGTATGCAAATCTCAAGAATACATATTATTAGAAAATCAGAGCGACACTACAAACTGTTCATATTCAAAAACTAACTTTTCATATTCAAAGACACAACATGATTGAACATCTTTACCTTATCATATCATATCATAACATAGACCATGTTTAACCCTCGTGGTAGGGTTGTGCATTCTGCAGAGGGTCAAGCAGGACATAAATTACCATGTTACCAAGGAGATTGCACTCAGAGCATACATCACTATTATATCACGTGGTAGGGACAGAGGTCACTATTATATCTCGTGACAGAGTCAGAGGTCACTATTGTATCCCGTGACATGGCCAGACATCACTATTGTATCCCGTGACAGGGCCAGAGGTCATGATTGTATCTCGTGACACAGCCAAAAGTCACAATTATATCTCGTAACAGGGCCACATGTCACTATTATATCTCGTGACAGGGCTAGAGGTCATTATTATTTCTCGTGACAGGGCCAGATATTAAAGCAAAACAGAAATCAAAATCACCATATCAGAACCAGAATCAGAGTCAGAATAGAATCAAGAAGTCGTGCCAATTTTTTTCCAGATGCCCATTATATCAAAATGGAGTATTGAAATTCAGATCATTTCACATTTTTCAAAACAAATTTAGAACATCTTCACTTCACATGCAAAACTTATCAAATTTTCATATTTGCTAATTTTTCTCAGTTCAATAACAGAATACCAAAAATAAACTTTTGTCTATACCAATCATGCCAGAAAATATTTTATTCTTATACAAAATTTCATAAGTAATGCAGAACAAATAGTTGAGCTCGTTTCAAATTTTTTTTCATAACAAAACATGCATATTTACCAAAAATCAACCTCAGCCCATTTTATTTTTTACGCAAAGTCTAGCATAGGAACACCGTTTACCTGGACTCTTAGCTTTTTAGAAATTTTCTTCAATAAAATTATCATGTAATTTCTGTAAATTTCCATTCAAATATGTACTTGGTAATTAAAACCTGAGATTTACAATTCTATATTTTTCTTTAATGTCTAAAACCCTCAAAACCCTAAAATATCCTCTCTCTCCAAAATGTTTTGATTTTTACATAAATTCTCCAAACAAAAACACGAGTAACTCCTATGATCAAATTATTCCATAAATTGGCCTTATAATATTGTCCATGCAAACACATGATCTCAATCCCAAAATATACATGGCCGAATACAGAAAATACTCACCAGCCCATTTCAATATGCACGCCCATCGTACAATCAAGCCCAATACAAGAACACAAGTTCATAACACACGTGCATGTTCAAACTCAAGATTCGAAGAGCAAGATTGTAACTACAACAAAACTTCTCTTCTATCTAGAATCTACTTGAGAACCTATGACAAGAATCAGTTTAGTTACAAAACTAGGCAGCAGTGGGCTTATCGAGTTCAACAACGAGCGGTGGCTAGTGAATTGGTGCAGCGGCAGCATACTGTGAGAGTGAGAAAAAAAAATGTTACAACAGAGAGAGAGAGAGAGATGAGAGAGATTCCGAGAATGTGAGAAAAAGAGGGAGAGGGGAAGATAAAACCATGGGCATGGCGTGAGCTTATCCAAAGGGATTAGTGGCGGCTTGGGGTGGCTTGGGGTTCCCAGCGGCGCTTTTTGTGCAGTGTGGTGACTTCAGGTGGGGCTGGCGACGTGCCGCGCTCACGGTGGGAAGCATTTCCCCTGTTTTAGTGTGGTGCAAAAAGTGCACACAATCAAGATTTTTCGGTGCCTGGGCATGGAGATGTGGACGACTTTGTGGAGGTTATTGCCCTTGCATGGTGGCTGATCAGAGGGAACATAGCAGACTTGGAGCGACATCGAGTTTTCTGTTTTGCCATGAAGAGTGGTGCATGGTGTTGGTTTTACTTTGAGGACCCGGAGTGCCTGATGGTGGTTGAACATTGCTGAATTTCGTGTTTGGTGTGGTGGACTTGGGACAATGGCTGAAAGGTGTAGTCTTTGGCTGTTTAGGATGGCTTGAACGTACAGGGTTGGTAGTGCGGTGGGGCTGTTCTATGGTGGTTAGAGCGACTGTTCAAGGGTGCAAAAGACGACTACGTTGTACTTGGATTTCCAGTCGTGTGGTTTTTGGATAGCATGGGGGGTGCAAAGATGACTCTGTGAGGCAACTGTGTGAGGCTATGCTAGCAGGTGTTGGGAGGCAGCGACAAGGAGACGTGAGGTTGGGAACGTGCGGCATGGAAGAAACTGTTGTGCAGGTGGTGTGATCTCAGTGAATGGTTGCTATATATACACGTTGTTGGAAACCCTAATGGAAGTAGATGACGTACGTGCTTGGGATATGTGAGTGAAAACTGCTCCCCAGTTGCCACGGCTTGGGCTTTTTCTCTGACTTTTGGGCCTCGATCCATAGCAAAATATTACAGCTCCACCAAAACAAAAATTGTTTTGATACTTTTAGTTTTTAACTTTCCAAAATCATGCAAAACTCTTTATAAAAGCTATTAACATGCAAAATTTCCCAACCTAACTTGGATATTAACATGTTAAATCATCATCATAGAAAGCTCTACCCAAGATTTTACCAAAAACCTCATCAAAATAACCAGTTTTCACACAACATCAAAATTGTCACCTAGTATGACCTTTGCATGCTCAAACACAATTTTCACCAATAATACTGCACGAAAATTATAAAAAATATATCAATGGAAGATAGAATCAAATAAAAACAAATAATATTTTCTTGAGAATCGACCCACAAAGGCTTTGAAAAAATTCAGCAAGAACATCTAGAAAAATTACTAGAAACTTCCATCTGTGTTCTCTTCAATAAGTGAAAGAAAGGTAACCAACGGGTGAAGGGTTTGCAAGGGGCATCCTTTAGGAGGATAGGACTAATGGGGGATGGATGAATGAAGATATGCGGGGGGTTCAGTAGCAAACACAGTGGGCAAAACCATGGACAACTCAGCCCATGGTAATTGGTTATGGCTGCCAAGAGGGGTGGTGGATTTGGGTGGTTGTTAGCCTCCCATGCATTATTTGGGCTAACATATCAGCCATAAGACAACCTTGGATGGTGGGGGAAAATTACTCAAGAAGCTTTGCATTGGTGGTGCTTTTTGATGGGCCTTAACAGAATAGGCCTCACTTTAGGGTTTAAAGAGGGTTTGTTTAGGATTTCGGTTTTTATCAAGCCCAATTCCAATTATTCTTAGCTCAATGAAATTACCAAGATAATAAAAGAATAAATGAGAGTGTAATAGCATGTATTGGAGGGGTTAATAGCATGTGAAAGTGATTTGATCAAGTGATTAATCACTTAAACTAAAACCGACCATTTAGGGTTTAGGGAAACCATTTAGGATTTCAACTTCCATCATGGTTTTATATTGAATCTCAAAGGTTTAGGGTTTAACTATGGTTGAAGCCCGATTTTGGTTGGCCGTAAAGTGTTTGGTTGAATGGAATAATATTTGGCTTAGGTGACACGATCACAATGCTTCGTTTTCCTTCCATTTTTTCACATTTCCATCTCATGATTCCTCTTATTGCCAAGTGACATACACTATTCACCAAATGTGGCTAAGATCTTGTCAAGTGTCAACTAAAAACTCTCCAAGGATATTTTGGACAAAAATCATTCAGCGATTTGACAATTGTCTAAATCGGGTGCCACATGGCACTATCTCGGGTGTTACTATTCACCCAAAAAATTACAAAAACAAATATTGCATCATAAAATTTTAAATAATCATTTGAGTCTAGTGGTGCAATTCATTTTCCAAAATCCAACTCCTAGGTGCCCGGTTAAATTAAAGGTGCACTGGCGGTGCACCTAGTGATGACCCATTCCTGAGAAGGCTAGGTTCTTATCCACTAGCCACGAAAAGAACCATTGATCACAAAGGTCGCTAACCCTTATACATGGAGGTAATAGTATGTAATAGCCATTAAGGATGTGAGATTAAAGAAAATAATGTTTCATTTATGCTTTGAGGTTAAGAGAATTGAACGTTTGTTCTTTTATGCTTTGAGGTTAATGTTTATGTATGCTATGAGATAATGTTTCTCTTGAGACGTTAATGTTGACTGAGGCTAGGTTTGGATAAAAAAGTCATTTTATCTCATTTCATCATTACAACTTTTTTAAATTTTCACACAAAATATAATAAATAATTCAATTTTGTCAAATCTCAAAGCAATAATAATATTAAAAAATAGTATTCTAACAATATTTTATTTAACTATTATCTAAAATTATCTCATCTCATCTCACTATCCAAACCCCACCTGAAACTTAGACTACCATTATGTTTACTGCATAATGTGGTTCTTACTGAATACTCAACTCATTTTATTTTTTTAGTTTTATGTTTTTTCACTCTAGATGTCAAAGATTTTGAGGATGCTACAGAATAGGATGTTGTTCAAGGGGATGACGTTGAGGCTTGAGGCACCGAGGAAAATTCCGATTTTGTTTTACAATTTCGATAATTTTGTATTACGTGACATTTTATTTTCCTTGTGGTACTGAACAATTTTATCTTTGGAGAGGCTTTCTTTTACGTACTCTTATTTTTGTATAGATGAGATGAATCTATTGTACTTGGCCTTAAAGTGTAAATGTTTTAAGAAAGTTAGTAGCATTCGGTTTCTCTAGCTTTTAAACGTCCGAGAGGGACACTAACATTTAGTCCATTATACTTGTTGATGCGGTAAAAATTGCTTAACAGGACGGAAGGGGAGAAAGAGTCATTTCCAGCCCACTAGGCGACTTGGGCCTCTTTTGGCATTGTTTGGAGTTCCCAGCAGTGTTCCGGTGTGACTGTACGATGACGGTGCATACGTCTATGGTGGTGAATGGAAAACATAAATGCAAAGAAATAAAATAGATGAACACATGGATTTACATGGTTCAACATTATGCCTACGTCCACGGGCATTTGGGAAGGAGAAATCTACTATAATATTCTTGTTTACAGTCTCTCAAGGTCTCTCATATCTCACTGTACAATGGTGATGCCGTAAATAAATTCACTGGAGAAAGGCATTCGATGGAGCTTTTTGTTCTCTGGTTGGAGGAGAAGTCGAAGAGGAAGAAGAAGCACTGAAGAAGAAGAAGAAGTGGACCCGGAAGAAGAAGAGAGAGCCTTTATTTATCCTAATTTCCTTTTCTCGCATGCTCCCCCTGCAGGTAAGGCCACGCCTACTGACCGTGCATTACTTCCTAACAGCCCCACGTCCCTGTTGTCCCCTAGCTTTACTCTCTGCATGCCTCTCTGCCCCCTTGTCCCCTACTGAGCCCAAGGCCAATAGCTTTATCCCCTTACAGTACCCCGTGATTCTTAAGGGCGATTTATTTCGAGAAGAAGACATTGAGAATCTCCAAAGGTAAAAATGTAGGCGAATTAGTCTGTTCGAGTACTTTTGGGAAATGAGTTTTGGAGGCCAGTCCTCGTTTCTTTTGTCTTTCTGGTGCGAGCAGTGAACACTTTTGGACTTAGGGTTAGGCGAGGAGGAGCTCGATTGAGTAGAATGCGAGATGGACTCGATTGGATCGCATATGGTGTGAGTGCAGAACTCGGTTGTGGTGGGAGGTTGGCTCGACTGCGTTAGGTGTGAGCGCAGAGCTCGGCTAATGCGGGAGATGGGCTCGACCGCTTATGGTGCGGGCGCGGAGCTCAGCTAATGTGGGAGATGGGCTCGACCGCATATGGTATGAGCGCGGAGCTCAGATGTTTGTCGTTTATTCGTATAGTGTATGTTCGTTTAAGGTCTTTAACTTGTTGTTGGCACTAGAGTTTGTGTGAGTTAACCCACACTATGTGATCAGAGGGCCTGTCGAGCCCCTGGGTCCACGTTAGGCAGTTGTCGAGCCAGTCGGCTCGTTCCCAAAGGTTACCTGTGCATGGCGGTTGTGGCTTGAGTCAAAGAACCCGTCTTCTTGCAAGTGTAAGGACCCGGCTTATTGAGTCAAGGGACCCGTCTTCTTGCGACTGTAAGGATTCGGCTTTGTTGGACTGGGGTCGGTGCCAAATCTGGAGATTTGGGGTCTTACCCTACAGCGAGTCAAGGGACTCGTCTTCTTACTAGTGAAAGGACTCGGCTTTATTGGACGGGAGGTCAGTGCCAAATCTGGGGATTTGGGGCCTTACCCCTCAGCGAGTCAAAGGACTCGTCTTCTTGCAAGTGTAAGGACTCGGCTTTATTGAGTCAAGAGATCCTTCTTCTTGCAAGTGTAAGGACTCGACTTTATCGAGTCAAGAGACCCGTCTTCTTCCTAGTGTAAGAACTCGACTTATCGAGTCAAATGACTCGTCTTCTTGTGAGTGAAATGACTCGGCTTATCGAGTCAAGGGACTCATCTTCTTGCGAGTGTACTTGACTTTTATCAAGTCAAGGGACCCGTCTTCTTGCGAGTATAAGGACTCGGCTTTGTTGGACAGGGGGTCGGTCCCAAGTCCGGGGATTTAGGACCTTACCCCGCAGCGAGTCAAGGGACTCGTCTTCTTACAAGTGTAAGGACTCGGCTTTATTGAGTCAAGAGATCCTTCTTCTTACAAGTGTAAGGACTCGACTTTATCGAGTCAAGAGACCCGTCTTCTTCCTAGTGTAAGAACTCGACTTATCGAGTCAAATGACTCGTCTTCTTGTGAGTGAAATGACTCGGCTTATCGAGTCAAGGGACTCATCTTCTTGCGAGTGTACTTGACTTTTACAAGTCAAAGGACCCGTATTCTTGTGAGTATAAGGACTCGACTTTGTTGGACAGGGGGTTGGTCCCAAGTCCGGGGACTTAGGACCTTACCCCGCAGCGAGTCAAGGGACTCGTCTTCTTACAAGTGTAAAGACTCTGCTTATCGAGTCAAGGGACCCGTCTTCTTGCGCGTGTACTCGACTTTTATCGAGTCAAGGGACCTGTCTTCTTGCGAGTGTATGGACTCGGCTTTGTTGGACGGGGGGTCGGTCTCAAGTCCCCAGACTTGGGACCTTACCCCGCAGCGAGTCAAGGGACCCATCTTCTTGCGAGTGTACTCGACTTTTATCAAGTCAAGGGACTCGTCTTCTTACGAGTGTAAGGAGTTGACTTTGTTGGACGGGGGCGCTCGTTCGTGCCAAATTGCTTCGCCGGAGCGTGGGGCCACATGACTAGTGTTTCCACACTAATAAGAAATAATTTCGTTAGTAGAAATAAATTCACACAAATTTTGGGAGATAATACTGGAAAGTTTCTTATTGTTGTAGTCAGTCATTGTTTGACCGAAAAATTGTCCGCAACTTTCTGTCTCTTTGCCCTTCCTTCTCTCTTTCTTTTTTATTTTTTACTTTTTGGAAGCATGCCAAGTCTTTTCGCTAGTCCAAACTGAATTGTGCCAAGCCCTATGTAGACGGGGCGTTGTCCAAGCTATGCAAGTGACGAATTGCCGAGCCCCACATAACCAAGCAGTGCATGGTGTCGGTTTCCTGTGTCATGCATGCGGTTGCTTCCCGAGCTGCGTCTTCCGACTCGTGCATGCTGCTGTTGGTTTCCCGGGCTGTGTCTTCCAGTCGTGCATGCTGCTATTGGTTTCCCAAGCTGTGTCTTCCCAGTCGTGCATGTTGCTATTGGTCCAGCTGTTTCCCAAGTGGTTGTCCGAGTTGGTGGTCTCCGGGCTGTGATGTCCAATCTGGTTGCCCGAGCTGGTGGTCTCCGAGCTGTGATGTCCGAGTTGGTTGACCTAGCATGTTGGTGTTCGAGCTGGTTGCCCGAGCGGGTGGTCTCCAAGCTGTGACGTCCGAGTTGGTTGCCCGAGTAGGTTGGTGTCCAAGCAGGGTGGGTTCGATGCAGGTGAGCTGCCGAGCTTAGGGACTCCGATGGTGGGTCGTGGAGGAGGACTCAGTGGCTAAGGTCCCGAGCTGTGCATGGTGTTAGTTTTCCAAGACGTTTCTTTCGTGCATGTGGGGGCTATTCGAGGTGGAGCTCGATAGCCGAGTCGAATGGTGGAAGGGGACCGTGGAGATGTTTGCCGAGCCGAGAAGGTGGAGGAGGACCGTGGAGGATGTTTGCCAAGCCGTGGAGGTGGACAATGTGTGCTCGAGTCGTGGAGGGGGAGGACCGTGGAGGACCTTGTGAGGGGTGTTTGCCGAGCCGAGGAGGAGCAGGAGGACCCGGTGGGGGTGTCTGCCGAGCCGAGGAGGAGGAGGATGTGTGCCCGAGTCGTGGAGGAGGAGGAGGAGGACCGTGGAGGATGTCTGCCTGGCCGAGGAGAAGGACCCCATGGGGGTGTCTACCAGTGGCTCTACAAGGCCTCCGCCATGGACATGCGGCCTTGGGACATCTCCAAGGGGACAAACGACGCCGGCGGTTCCCATGGACACCGCCGACGTAGCCCCTTGCCGAGCCACGGGATAGAAACTCCTGGCGGCCCAAGTGGTGGCCGCTGGAGAATCAGATGGGCTCACGGTGGTCAGTCGTGAGCCTCTCGGGGGTGTTGGGCAACGTTAACACATTGCACCACCGTGCACTGCTAGCAACTACGGTGACCACCATGGCCACGGCAGAATGCCAGCGGCCTTCACGGTGGCTTTGAGTGCCGGCCAACAGTGCCACCGTGCACCCACCCGGTTGCCATGCATGGCTTCTACATGGGCGACACTGTGCACCCACCAGGGTACTGTGCCCTGGCTCGTGGCTATTATATACTTTTAGATGCACAGTATTTGTTCACTAATGACCCAGAAGTGCAAGTGTCTGGACAATGTATATATATTTTTTGTGGTAGAGCGATTCGAGTGCAGGGGCGAGGAGTTGATCGATTCCCTCACCTAGGCAAGAGAGATTTAATCATTTCTCGCCCACGATCCGCCTATTTTTCATAAATGTAAACGTTAAAGAAATCAAGAATACTTATCTGGGAGGGTGTCATCTATCCGTTCGGTGATTTATTCAGTGTGTAGAAAACTCGTCGTTTTCCCATCTTCGACGAAGAGAGGAAATCAGATCCCACAGACGGCGCCATTATTGATACGGTAAAAATCGCTCAACAGGCCGGAAGGGAAGAAAGAGTCATTCCCGGCCCATTGGGCGACTTGGGCCTCTTTTGGCATTGTTTGAAGTCTCCAGCAGTGTTCCGGTGCGGCTGTACGGTGGCGGTGCGTACGTCTATGGTGGTAAATGGAAAACATAAATGCAAAGAAATAAAATAGATGAACACATTGATTTACGTGGTTCGGCATAATGCCTACGTCTACGGGTGTTTGGGAAGGAGAAATCCACTATAATATTCTTATTTATAGTCTCTCTTGGTCTCACTGTACAATGCTGATGCTGTAAATAAATTCACAGGAGAAAGGCATTCGATGAAGCTTTTTGTTCTCTGGTTGGAGGAGAAGTTGAAGAGGAAGAAGAAGCACTGAAGAAGAAGAAGAAGCCGACCCATAAGAAGAAGAGGGAGCCTCTATTTATCCTAATTTCCTTTTCCCGCGTGCTTCCCCTGCAGGTAAGGCCACGCCTACTGATCGCGCATTACTTCCTAATAGCCCCACATCCCTGTTGTCTCCTAGCCTTTACTCTCTGCATGCCTCTCTGCCCCCTTGTCCCCTACTGGCCCAGGCCATTAGTTTTATCCCCTCACAATACTTGTTTGGGGTTTTCTCATATCATTTTTCGTTGGCTGTCATTTGGGAACTTGGTTTAACCAACTTTTAAACTACTATTTATCATGACATTTTTCAGATAACTCGGATAATTTTATTTATATATAAAACTAGAACTTACTAGGCCAGAAATAATTAAAGCAAGAGAATTACTTAAATAGCCAATACACACGTAAGTTCTCGCAAATGCATCAATGAGTGTAATATATGTTGGCACTGATATTTACTTCATTTACTTGTTTAGGGGTTTCTTCATATCATTCTTTGTTGGACACCATTTGGCAACTGGGTTTAATGAACTTTTAAACTACTATTTCGTCAAGAAATCTTTATATTAATATTTTATTTTTTATTTTTCTCGCTTTTTTTATCTTTTAGTTGCATCCTACTTTGACCATGTGCATGACGTCTAATAAAAATCCAGATATCCGGATATGCACTATCCGGCTTTTATAAAAAAGAAATACAATTAAAAATATATTAGTAATGTAAAATTTGTATTAAAAACAAGAAAAAAAAAAAAACCATGTACTGGGGTTGCTCTCGTGGGTACACGTTTGGGCAACCCGTAGAGGGTCGGTCACATCTAGGAGTATAATCGGTTCGGTTCGATTTAGCGCTCGTTTGTTTTCAGAGATGAGATGAGATAAGTTGAGATTAAAGTTAAAAAATTGAATAAAATATTGTTAGAATATATTTTTTAATATTATTTTTATTTTGAGATTTGAAAAAGTTGAATTGTTTCTTTTATTTTGTGTGGGGATTTGAGAAAGTTGTAATAATGAGGTGAGGTGAGATGAGATGAGATGTTTCCTGAAAACAAACGAGGCCGTTTTGGACATATCTTAAAACTGAATCAGTATATATCGGTTTTAAAAAGTAAAGAACTAATACCGCACCGGTTACACCCCTAAACTGAAATTTTTGATTTTACAGGTTCCGGTCCGATTTAACCCTATTTTTTGGTTTTACCAATACTATAATATCATACTATTATATAGTGATATAGTATTAGTATAGCTACTAATACTATAATGATAATATATAGTTATTTATATGTAGTGGATTATTAATAGTATACTTAATATTAATAACATATATAGAAATGTATGAGTGTATATGATCAAATGTACATGTTTATGATTAAAATTTTATAATAATTTTATTATATATATAATAATTATATATAATAATAATAATAACAATAATAATAATAATTTAAATATAGATTTGAATAATTATATATAATAATTATTATATATAAAATTATCATATATTAAAATATTATATTATATTATATATAATATAAAAAATCATATAAAAAATTAAAATCTATATTTAAATTTATAAACTGGTTCGGTCCGATGTTAGAAAAAGAAAAACCGAAATCGGATCAATTTTGACCGATTTTGAAATAAATGAAACCAGTACCGGACTTAACTCAATCATGTTCGATATGGTTCACCGGTTTTTTTTACCCGTAGTCACATCGAGGTGGTTGTCCATGGCCATTAGGACTGTTCACTCGAGTTAGCCCAGGGTTATGACCCAAGCCGGAACCTGTTGTACCCGGGTTTTTGAAACCCTAAAATCCAAGTTTTAGGCTGTACATTTTTTTTTTTTTTTTTTTTTACAAAACCCTATATTTTTCATGAAAAGAATAATGTTGAAAAGCTTATCTAAGAGCCTATATTTTATTACAATTTTTTCAAGAGAAAATGTTGTTGAAAAGCTTATTATATATATATATATATATATAAAAGTCTATATTTTATTAAAGTATTTTCAAGAAGTCATATTGAAAACCATAATACTAATGCATTGAACATTTTCTATAATAATAAAAATATATTAAAATGAAAACTAAATTTTATGTAAAAAATAAATAAAGCTAGATATAACTAATTACCTTTCTAACTAAATGCATATGTAAAACAAAAAAAAAAAAAAAAAAAAAAAAAGGTCCAATATGTTTTTTACCTAAAGTTAAAGTTTTTTTTTTTAAAACCTGGTAGATTGTTTAAACCCGGAATCCTATTTCAAACCCAACTCGGATTGAATAGATTTGACTTTTGAAATACGAGTTTCGGTTTGGATTTGACTCGGACCGAGTCGGAAAAAAATCTCATCCGGATGAACAATCTTAATGGCCTGGCTCTTGGTATTGTGGGTGGCCATTTTTAATTTTAATTTTAAAAACCTGGTTTTAAAGAAAAAATCTCATCGTGTGGGCAGAATATCGATGTAAATGTAGGGTCGGATCCGGATGAATAGTTTTATGCCCAAGCTAAGTCTGGAGCAGCTACATAATCGCGTGACCCATGTTTACTTTAGAAGCTTACGCCCAATGGACCCAATAAGTGATGGACCAACGCGAGAATTACAACATTATTTGTCTCCGAAACTCGTGGACTCTCTGTACGGAGATTTGGGCTTCAATTGGATTTGTTTTGAGGGAACCTCTTAAGTGAAATACATGCTGAACTTTCTGTATACAGATTGTGGGCTTGAGAGCTCCATAGCCAGGCCCATTACTCTTGGTTACAAAATAACGAAAATGACGTGGCTAGTACTCATTCAGACCGGCCACTTGAACAACACGATCTCATCGTTAACATGGTTGAAAAATAGAAGTTGATGCAGAATATTGGACTAAAGATTTTGTTAATATAAGCTGGCCTACGTGAATTGTTAACTAAAGTCTCGTTTATTTTCATAAGAGAGTTGAGATGAATTAAAATTAAAGTTAAAATTTAAATAAAATATTATTAGAATATATTTTTTTAATATTATTTTTATTTTAAAATATGAAAAAGTAAAATTATTTATTTTATTTTATGTAAAAATTTATAAAAATTATAATAATTAAATGAAATGAAATAAGTTCAGAAGAATTATGAAAACAAACTAGACCTAAAAAAGTGGCAGAGAGGGTTAGAAACTTAAGAAATAAGGAAAAAGAAAGGGCTTGGTAGCTCACGTGCTTCGTCAATTTAGGTGAGTTCTTGGCAGTTCGATAAAGCTTTCTAGGTTTGATTATTAAGAGTATGATTGAGCAGTGATCGATTAACACCTTGATATGTTTATTTGACGAGGAACTAAAGCGAGGAGGTGCTAATCCTTAGCTTTCTTTCTTTTGGTAAGTTGACACTCTAGTTTTGTCTTTCCCCTCTTCTCCTAGATATCTAGACCTGGAAGAGCATGATAGATACAATTTGACTACACGATAGAGACAAACTTTGGGTCCCATATATGATTAATGGTTTGTACAATATCCCCCTTGCACTTATTTTGAAAGATCCTACTTTTTTCAGAGGTCTTATATTACTTATTGCTACTGTCCTATGCTTGCCAATCAACAATAAAGGTAATTAATGGTGGAGAACTTCTATGAAGGGCCTAATGGGTGCCTCTGGATAGCGAGGCTTGGGGAACGATGCCATGGTGATTCACTTCCTGGATGTAAAGTCATCCTTGTTAGATGGAATTGGATTTCATAACGATTTTAATAAGTTCAATTAGCTAATTCTTTTGAAATACAAAGGTGTATATGTCTAAGGACTCATTCGGCTCTTTGTCTGTACTCAGTTCAGCTGAATTCAGTTTAAATATAAACATTTTCTAATATCTGACACTCAATTTACATACCACTAAACTCATCTCAATTCAAAATTTCTTTACAAGTGGGATCCACAACCTTTTTCAACTCAACACCTCTTTACACATAGAACCCACAACATTTTTTAACTTCTTATAAATGCATCTAAATTTATCTTAACATCTAAACACATATAAACTCATCTTAAATGGGTCTCAAAGAACTCACTTCATCTCAAATCACTACTATTCATAGAGAGCTCAACTCAATTCAACATCTAAACCCAGTCTAATTCTTTCTTGGGTCTTTGAAAAGAAATAGAAAATAGTTATTAGATGGAGGGGCGCCCACGTAGGGCTGACCCCTCCTGCTGGTAACGCATGGCTTTAAGCCATGCGTTACTTGTAACGTATGTAATGCATGGCTTAAAGCCATGCGTTACTGCCGTTACACAAGGCAATTGAAGGCTGGCCTTTAAGGCCAGTCGTGCATAGGAGGACTATATATAGTCCTCCTCAATTGTGTTTTTGGTACCCATCTAAAAAATAGAAAAAAGACTCTCTCTCTTTTTGTTCTCTCTTGATAAAATATTTAGGCTATGGATTTGTAAGTGCTACTCTAGTTCCATACTACGTAGTACACTTTCGCCACTAAGAGGAAACGCTTGGAGTTTATCAATCTGGAAAAACTTGTAGAGCAACTCTTTAAGCTGAGCTTGAGGTACTTTTCCGCTGTGCATTCTAACATTGGTATCAGAGCTATTTTTTGAATTGCTTCCAGTTTTTAATTTTTTCTCGCATATGCTTGAGATTTGTATGGTGTTTTTTTTTATCCTCTTTTTTATATCTGTTAAAAAAAAAAATTACGCGCACCAGGTGGTGCTGCGAGCACCAACGCAATGGTGCTGCGCGCACCACCGCAAGGCGCTGCTCGCACCGCGGTGGTGCAGCGCGCACCATTGCAGTGCTGCGCGCACCAGCGTGGTGCTACACCAGGTGGTGCTGCGTGCACCACCGCAAGGCGCTGCTCGCACCACAGTGGTGCAGCGCGCACCATTGTGGTGCAGCGTGCACCAGCGAGGTGCTGCGCGCACCCCCGTGGTGCTGGGCGCACCAGAGAGGCGCAGCACGCACCGGCGAGGTGGTCGGCAGCACCCTGCTGCTTGGACCGATCACTTCCGCCGCCTGCGGTGCTGCGTGGGAGGCTCCAGGGCGTGCTGCTTCGAACGGCTACTGTTCACGTGAACAGTAGCCGAATGGGGGGAAGAAGATGACCATTAGGTCATCTGATTTCCATGGGCTTGGGCCTCATGGCCCGGCCCACTCTTTTTTTTCTCCTTCTTTTTAAATATCACGGGTTGGGCTTGGCCCAACATTTTTACTGGGCATATTTTTAAAGCCCAACTTTGTTCAAGCCCATTTTTTTTAAACAGAAAATAAAATGAGGGGATGAAATTTGCTCTAAGATATATTGTTATATTACATGTGATTTTTTATTTAATTGTTTTTAGATTAAATGTGATCACATGTGAATATATAGTTATATTCATGCTATTTTTTTTCCATTATGTTATATTACATATGATCTTTTATTTAATTTGTTATATTAAATGTGATAACATGTATATGTGAATTGAACATGTGGATATGTGATTATTTTTATCATCTATGAATGTTAGGCTTGAATGTTTATACATTACTCTTTATTGATAAAATAGAAGAATTCCCACTAAGTAGTCTTAGTTAGAAATGTCAGTGTAGATGATAGACTGAAAAAAAATTGCAGTGACCCCAGTAAGAACTGTAAATGCACTGTATAGCCAAAAGACCACAATGACCCCAGTAAGAACTGTAAATGCACTGATGGAACAAGAAAAATGGACTGTAATGGTCTTATATGAACCATCTTTGTAGACTGGCCCAACAGGTTACTGTGGTTGGAGTAGCTGTCCTTGTAGACTGGCCCAAAAGGTTACTGCGATTTTAGTAGGTTATGTCTTTACATGTGACTAGGACTAGATGACTACTTAAGATAGTGGGAGTATGGTTGAGATTTATTATTAATTCTCCCATATTTTTTTGAATTTACGCGGGAATTAGGTTAGAAATTTAATAATTGGATATTGTGGCGCAAGAGATGATTCTGAAGCCTAGCGATTTTTCGATCATGCGACATGTCTAAATTATTTTTCTAACTTGGATGGACGCGGCAGATTTCTTAGGTGTGTGTGTAATATCCCTTCTTTACGTTTTGTAGTGAAATGACATCCAAGAGTATAGTTGTCGATTTAAACAAAGGGGAGAAATTGGATGGGGAGAACTACGACATTTGACATCGCAAGATCCAATATGTTTTAGATGAGCAAGAGGTCTTGGAGGCCTTATCTCACTCCCTTACTGAGCCCGGGGAAGGGACCTCGGAACAACACAAAATAGATCAACTAGCCTATACTCAATGGGCTAAGAAAAGTCGGTGCGCGCGCATAATAATGTTAAGCAGCATGCACAATGATCTAATGTGTGAGTTCGAGATCTACGACACTGCCCAAAGCATGTGGGGGCTTTGAAGTTGAAGTTTGGTGGAACTTCAGCCACTAGGTTGCGTTGGTTAACCATGAGGTTTGACTCCTATAAGATGCGCTCTGACCACACGATGAAGCAACATCTTAGGGCTCTGTCAACCATGATCCGCGAACTTAAGTCGGCAGGAAACAACCTGACTGATGAACGGCAAGTCCAGGCAGTGATAAGATCACTGCCGAATTCTTGGGAGAATATGAGCCAGAACCTGACGCATAACGAGAATATCAAAGACTTTGATGATGTCTCGCGTCACTTGGAATTGGAGGCTGAGCGCCTAGAGGCTGCCAAGCCCAATCACACGACCTATGTGGCTGATTCTGGTTCGCGTAAGGCATCAAGGCCTAAGCGCAAGAAGTCTAAGAATGGAGTAGCTGCTGGACAAATTAAGAAGGTGTCAGGAACTTCTCAGCACAGCAAGAGGGGCAAGCGTGGGAAGAACAAGTCGAAATTAGAGTGCTTCAACTGTGGAAAGAATGGACACTTCGCTCGTGACTGCACTGAGCCGAAGAAGGTACACTCTGACTTTTCTCGCCTTGTTTTTGTAACTAGCCATGTGATGGTTGCTCACTCCTATCCTGTGTGGACTGTTGATTCAGGAGCGACCGAACACATAGCGCGAGATAGAGTTGGATTTGTTGAGTATCGCCGGATTCCAGCTAGGAGTCGTGACATCAAGGTGGGAAATGGAGCTAGCATTGAGGTACTGGGACTTGGTACCTACAAGCTGGACTTGCGGGGTGGCCGCACTCTTTTCCTTCACAATGTGCTATACGCTCCCGAGATCCGACGAAACTTACTTTATGTAGTCACTCTATTAAGACTTGATTTTCGTATTGTATTTGAAAACAATTATGTTCCTTTTATTTGGGCCATGTGTTTTATGGCAATGCTTTTCTACAAGACGGTTTTATGATATTGAATTTAGATTATTCAAATATAAATGAGTCAATTGCTTTTCTTTCTACATCTGATAATTTGGATTCATATAAATGGCATGCTAGGCTTGGCCATATAGGGCAAGATAGAATGACTAGGTTAGCTAGAGAAGGCCTTATAGGCAATCTCGCTAAGGTCATCTTACCCACATGTGAATATTGTCTAATGGGAAAAGCTAAGAGAAAACCGTTTGGAAAAGCCATAAGGGCATCTTTTCCACTGCAATTAGTCCACTCAGACATCTGTGGTCCAATGAGTGTGAGGGCAAGACACGGAGGTGCCTACTTCATCACATTTATAGATGATTTTTCACGTTACGGTCATGTCTACTTAATCTCCCATAAGTCTGAAGCATTGGAATGCTTTAGGCGATATCTAAGAATGGTTGAGAATCAGTTAGACAAGAGTTTAAAAGCTCTAAGAACTGACCGAGGACGAGAATATCTCTCTGAGCAATTTAAAAGGCTCTGTGATGAAAAAGGAATCAAAAGACAGTTGACGATGCCGAATACGCCCCAGCAAAATGGCGTGGCGGAAAGGAGAAATCGAACACTGCTTGAGATGGTTAGGTCAATGATGGCTCAAGCAAACCTACCAATTTCTTTTTGGGGGGATACACTTTTGACTGCTGCCTACATTCTTAACCGAGTGCCCTCCAAATCAGTAACTTCCACCCCATATAAACTATGGACCGGCGAGAAACCCAATTTGAGTAACTTGCGACCATGGGGTTCAACGGGTTTTGTTCACAATCTTTCTCATAAGTATGGGAAGTTAGGCCCTAGAGGGAAGAAGTGTATCTTTATAAGGTACTCAGAACACTCTAAAGGGTATGTATTAATAGGTGAACAATCTGATGGAAGTGTGACTGAGATTGAGTCACGAGATGTGGATTTCATTGAAGATGAGTTTCCAAGTAGAGGTGAGGTTGATAGGAGTTTAGAACTTCATGAGATTGTAGAACAAGAAGAAAGTGCTCCAAGGAATTTAGTTGAGAATGAGGAAGAAATTCTTCAAGCTCCTACAAATTATTTGAATCCGAGTGGGAGCACATCACTTGTCAATCAATCACAACAACCTCAGCCGTGTAGAAGCACACGCAAAAGTATTCCCCGTCTTCGTTTTGAGATTGAAGGGGAAACTTTTATGGTAGTTCCGCATGATGATGACGAGCCTAGGACAATTTATGAGGCTCTCTCATCTTCTACAAAAGATGAGTGGATGAAAGCTCTTAATGATGAGATTGAGTCTATGAAGATTAACCAGGTCTGGGATCTGGTTGATCTACCAATAGGACGTAAGACTATTGAGAACAAATGGGTTCTTAAGGTCAAACGCAAGTCGGATGGATCAATAGATAAGTACAAAGCTCGCTTAGTGGCGAAAGGATATACCCAACAGGAAGGTATAGACTATGAGGAGACTTTTTCACCAGTGGTGAGGTTTGCCTCAATTCGCCTGATTCTAGCTATAGTAGCAAACATGGATTTGGAACTCTACCAGATGGACGTTAAAACAGCATTTCTCAATGGAGAACTAGATGATGAGATCTATATGGATCAACCAACTGGTTTTGTGGTCAAAGGTCAAGAGCGCAAAGTGTGCAAGCTCAAACGATCTATATATGGCCTACAGCAATCATCTAGACAATGGTACCTCAGATTCCATCGAGCCATTCTCTCGAATAGGTTTACGATGATCACAGAGGATCATTGTGTTTATGTCAAAAGGTCTAAGAAGAGTTTCATTATGTTGTCATTATATGTTGACGACATACTACTAGCTAGAAATAATAAAGGGTTGATAGTCGCCACAAAAGAGTGGTTATCCTTCAATTTTGAGATGAAGGATATGGGTGAAGCAGAATACATTTTGGGAGTTAAGATCTACAGAGATCGCTCAAAGAGACTTTTGTGTTTGTCTCAACAGACTTACATAAAGAAAGTCCTCGAGCGCTTCCTAATGAATGGATGTAAACCCATTGACACCCCTGTTGCAAGGAGCGAGAACTTGTCTAAAGTGATGTGTCCTAAGACTCAAAAAGAAAAGGAAAAGATGGCTCGTGTCCCTTATGCTAATGCTGTGGGTAGTCTAATGTACGCAATGATGTGTACTCGACCTGACATATGCTATGCAGTTGGCTTAGTGAGTAGATTCCAATCAAACCCCGGACTAGCTCACTGGAAAGCGGTCAAAAGGATTATGCGATATCTCAAGGGAACTGTGGACTATGTGCTGTGCTATCAGGGTTCAGATTTGCAGCTAAGAGGTTACAGTGATGCCGATTGGGGCAGCGACCTAGATGAGCACAAATCAACCACTGGGTATGTCTTTCTGCTCAACCAAGGCGCCATTACGTGGAGCAGCAAAAAACAACCCTGTATAGCTTTATCCACCATGGAGGCAGAATACATAGCTTGTTCTGCAGCAGTTCAAGAAGCTGTTTGGTTACGGAGGTTCTTCAAGCATTTAGACATTGGCACGGATACTTCAGATCCGGTGACAATATTCTGCGACAGCATGGCAGCTCTCGCATATGCTAAGGACTCAAAGTATCATGGAAGAACCAAACACATAGATATCAGATATCACTACATCAAAGACATGATAGCGCAAAAGGAAGTGGTTCTGAAACATCTTTCTACGAGTCGCATGGTTGCTGATCCCTTAACGAAGCCTATAGCAAGAGATGTCTTCGAGGCTCATGTTAGGAATCTAGGACTGAGTAGACTATAAATGTAATTTGTGTTTCAAATGACATAAAGATGTAACATTTCCTTTGGGATATTAATACAATATGATTCAGTTCTTGTCTTTATCGTATTGTTTTTAATACACATACACAAGATATGTCAACAGGCTTAGATCGGCTCACTCACACGAGCGATCGCCTCTAGCGCTTAAGTAGCGAGTAGAGATGAGACATTGTGTCCCTAGGTACTTGTCCAAAGGGATAAGTTGGTTGACACAAAGTTATGTCGCCTTAGTGGGAGCTAAGATGAGGTCCATTGATAGGACTATGCATGGGTTACCCCACCATCCATGTAACCTGTAGTAAGCCAGATGCGAGTTCCTCTTTGACGCCTTGGAGACGTGCAAATTGAGGAATTCGGGTTAGACGCTTAAGGAGCGGCTAGACTGAGATCTGTACGGTGTTGATATAGACATATGCTCTTTGAGAAAGAGAAATCCACCGTAGCATGTGTTTCATACTAGATGTGCTTATACGACCATATGAGTAAGTGAGTAAAATGTTTCCCTCTTTCTCACTGTGTGAGTCTCATTTCTTAAAAAATGTCCTTTACTTTTGACTATGTCACTAGATGGAGGTTGTGATGTTTGCTACTTTGGCATGCTGTCTATGGCCATGATTGATACGGTCTAAAGAGGCATTGTTGGGAAAGCAGTTCGACCAAAATTGAGTGATATGAGTGTAAAGGGAAGACTATTCGATATCGTATCTTCGATAGTGTTTGCTGACGTCATACAAATGACGCTACATCTTGGTAGCGGCTAAAGGTTGTGAACACATTGAAATATTTGGAGGTAGTCAAGCATTGTTCTGAATTTATTTTAACTCAAGAGGGTTCGAAAATGCTTGATCTTGATGCGATCGAATAAGTCTAGGACATGACCAGACACTTTAGGGATGTTACTATGCTGGTCTTCTCTGGGAGAGATTTGGTGTATGTACTCCCTCCTTTCTACAGATGTGCTTGGTGGTCGCACGGCCTATTTATTTGTATGAACAAAATTGAGAACATTAGAGAGATGCTGATCTGGGGTCATGCCCACTGTGTGCGAGTGGGAGATATTAGATGGAGGGGCGCCCACGTAGGGCTGACCCCTCCTGCTGGTAACGCATGGCTTAAAGCCATGCGTTACTTGTAACGTATGTAACGCATGGCTTAAAGCCATGCGTTACTGCCGTTACACAAGGCAATTGAAGGCTGGCCTTTAAGGCCAGCCGTGCATAGGAGGACTATATATAGTCCTCCTCAATTGTGTTTTTGGTACCCATCTAAAAAATAGAAAAAAGACTCTCTCTCTTTTTGTTCTCTCTTGATAAAATATTTAAGCTGTGAATTTGTAAGTGTTACTCTAGTTCCATACTACGTAGTACACTTTCGCCACTAAGAGGAAACGCTTGGAGTTTATCAATCTGGAAAAACTTGTGGAGCAATTCTTTAAGCTGAGCTTGAGGTACTTTTCCGCTGTGCATTCTAACAATAGTAAAATATGATGATAAATCAACTGTTTAAATTTCAGCATGATAATCTGTTATCAGATGCCATACTGAAATTCAGTGTTTGAGTAATGTTGTTGCCGTTTTGCTGTCTTGAATGTTACACAGTTTATGTAGTTGCTGCTGTCTTCTAGTTTACATAAGCACAATGGAATCATTTACTATTCACCTGGCATCAGAAACTGGCATCCCATATGGAATCAAGTATACTAGAAATTGCCAATTCAATACTCTCTCTTTTCACAATTCATATATCCAGGCAAGAAGGCAAACGTTTTAGCATCAAAAACAAGAAACCAATAAACCAGTATAAAAGTATATCAGGACATATTCACACCCCCTGAATGATAATGGTAATGTTTATTACGAATTAAAGTTTATGGATAAGAAATGAATCATTGAGCAAACAATGAAATCCTCGACCCTTTCCTATTGAAGCTTTTCCTGCGTTTGCTGTGGAGCTGGGAAGCTATACAAGGATTTCAGCTGCCTGCTCATGAGCTTGCTATTGTGGACAGCCAGTTGAAGGGGCAAGTCGTCTGACCACCATTGCTCTAACCCATGAGCCTCAAGAAACTTCTGTTTCCCTTTGGACATTACAAAGAGCTTTGCTGCCAAATGACCATTTGTAGGAGCCACATTCTCCTTGCATGCATTGTTTTCTTCTGTGCCATCAGGGTTTGTGTAAGAGCAACAAATATAGTCACTATTGTTTACATACAAATGAGGTACCCATTTTCCAAATCCTACATCAGAATTCTTTGGCCCATATAAATGGGGTAAAAAATTCTTCAATCCGATACCCAGGGTCTTCTTGTCATCGTCACTGCTAATTTCAGTTATACTACTCGAAGGAAGCATTGATTTAAATCTCTTCCAAACAAATCCAGCCTTTTCTCCAATATTTTTCAAGCTCATAGCAAGTGAGACAGAAGGTGGATTGAATAAATGGGTGTCCACGTATATCCCTTCTTTGGCCAATGTCTTTCCCACTTGGAGTGCAAACCCAGCCCCTAAGGAATGGCCTGCAATACAGACATTGCTGCTTCCATACTTGTCGGCAACTGATTTCAGTGCCTCCAAGGCTATTTTGAACCTGACAGAGCCCTTCAAGGTTTCCCAAGCCAGAAAACGAAGGTCATCTTCAATATCCCTTCTGATTGTTGGGCTTTTGAGCAATGTTCCTCTAAGTGCTAAAACAGCCCTTGGAGCACCACTAGGCCTGACAATTACCAAGTCAGCCATTGCTGCAGTCCTATCCCATTCTAATATTGCTCCAAATATGGATCCATCTCTTTCATCAATTAAAGTTTGTGCTAGCCTGTACTTGAAAGGCACCCACCATTTTGGAGCAAGACAATTTTCTTCAGTTCTGTTCTCTTGTCTATCAAGTTCAAGCAAGTAAACTGCTTGTATGAAACAGGCAATGACAGTTCTTTTGTAATTCACATCCTTCCTGTGTACAATGCTCTATCAGCAGAATGCACAATGGTACACTAATTTATCAAAACATTAGAAAAATGACTAGAAGATCCAAGGCATCAAACTGCAGATAATTGTTTGTACAATGAATTAAAAAGGGCTAGGAATTCCCATGCAAGTGATGCAAGAAAATAGATTAAAGCGTGATGAAAAGAGTATTTTCATCAATTACCATCCAGAAGTCCACATTTTCATTCTGTTGACTTTAGAAAGGTGGACGTTGACTAATACACACTAAGAATATAGACGGAGCTCATGATAATGGTGGATGTAGTTACCGCCTAAGGAGATCAAAGAACTAACAATTGAGAATCAAAAACGAAATTTGAGATAAGCCCCATCTCAAATCCGATGTACACGCACCCAAACTTCCCAAATGACCGACAACTTTTGAGGTCCGGTATCATGCCTGTAAAGATGTCTTACTACTTCCTTTCTGAGCCGTTTTCCCCTTTTCTTTTCTTTTTTTTTTAACTTTATTTTCTCTCCTTTTGTTCTCAAGTACAGAAGTACTTCAAAAACAAGGACGCACGACTAGGGTGCAAAACATGAAATAGCACGTATGTGTAACATGATAATGCATAAGCAACCTGCTAATCACCAAGCTATTGATCTCAATGAAACTGAAAATCGGATAATTGGACTTTAAAAGGCCCATCTCTAGGAATTTCCCATATTATAAGCACAACCCACTCTAAATTACAAATCATTTCATTCGGTTGCTGAGAATAAAGGTTAAAACCATTTTAATCAACTGCAAAAAAGAAACAAGGAGAATGTGTAGGTGTATGTGAATAATGTTAGCTTCAAGTATCTGGTGTAACTGTTACAGCTCTCTATAAACTCTGTATTACAATATTATTTAGTCAAACCTAGCGTGTCAAGATATTTTTCCATAACCAATGCGCTTATCAAATATCAAGGTGATCCAGCGTTAAGAACTTCGTAACAATAAAATTTTCAAAATTATAGTCTTTTCTACTTTTAGGTAGGTGTGTGTGTATATATTATATATATATATATATATATATATATATATATGTGAAACCTACCAAAGACAAGGTCTTTCGAACTGTTAAGATATAAAATAAATAATAATATCTATCTCTTCTCATCAGTTTAAATTTTTTGGATAAGTGGTAATTCCACATGGTATCAGAGTAGAGGTCATGAGTTTGAATCTTGACTTTACACTATCCGATTTAATTAAATATTTTATGAGTTATGCCACCTATTGAGAGAGAGTCTGACCCACACATGACAGGGAGTGTTAGGATATAAAAATAAATAATAAAATTTACATCTTCTCATCAGCTTAAACTTTTGGGACAAGTGGTGATGTCACATGGTATCAAAGCATGGATCCTAAGTTTGAATCTCAACTCTACATTTTACCCTATTTAATTAAATATTCCACGTGTTGAGCTATCCATTAAGGGGGAGTCTAGCCCACACTTAAAGGAGAGTGTTTAGATATAAAATAAATAATAAAATCTACCTCTTCCCATCTAGGACAAGTGGTAATTTCACACAAACCCACCTCTGTGAGTAAATCCCTAATACATGATCTCAACCGTTAGAATTAGGTATCATGTACAAGTAATGATAAGAAGAAAAATTTTATTCATTATTTTTATACCACACACCTGCTTTTATTTTTTATCTTTTATTTTTTTTCCTTAACAAATGTATGGTGTAGAACTAATGAGTAAAAAGAACTCTTAATCTAACAATGGTTAAAGCATTGAATTAATTAAATATTATGTGCGTATGTGTGCACATTCTTAATGCACTTCGTGGTGTCAAAGTGGGGAGAGCCGTTAATTGAATAATAAAAAAAAAAAAACAATTAAGAAAACACTGCCCAGCTGTTAATTCAAATATAGGTAATTTTTTTTTTTTTTTTACAGAGTATTCGCCAAACTCCGAATCCTCTTTATTAAAGTCACCTCAAAGTTCAAACAAATCCAATACAGCCCATAGAATTCAAGTACTTTCCTAGATACTTTAGTAGCATCAAATTATGGGGCATCCAACTAATATTTAAGCCAATAGGATAAATTACCAAAAATACAACCGGAAATCAAATGCAGAAATTACTCCATCCAAACCAACCAATCATAAGGTGCCACGTTATGACTGCACCAACCTTCCATAAGCAAATTGCTAGGTATCTGATGGGTGAAAAATACCCATAAAATCCACTCAATTCAAAACGGAAAGTCATGTGGCAAAGTAACAACAATAATTATACGAATAATGACCAACCCAAAATCTGCTTTGATGCAGATATGCGTGGAAAATTCTACTCATCCTCTCTACATACAGCACACAATACATAATTTTTTATTTTTTATTTTTTATTTTTACTAAATATATAGTGTATAGATGATGAATAGAAGAAATTAATTAGTTTAAGAAGAATAAAATCAAAAAAATATTTAAAAGTAAAAGTAAAAATAAATATGTTGTGCGGAGACGATTGAGTAGCAAAACTCATACAAATGGAAAATCTCGCTACAAAACCTTGTAACTCAGAACCCAGATACCCAAACTATCATTCCTTATTTACCAATATTTTCGTTATGAAACACTAAACCAAACTTATCATTGTTTTCTTCAAAAATACCACAAAGTAAATCGTTCTAAAGCTAAAAGTTCCCGGCATCGAAGATTACCTTTAAAAAAGAAAAAAACAGGGAGAAACCTACACTGGCAAAATTGTGAAAACCATTTTTAAATTTCACATATTTCCCAAGATTGTCTACTCTATTAATTCACTGCTTTCGTCTCAAATCTTCGAATAAGTAAAATCTGGTAGGCAAAGGATGGGAAAAAGGGAATCTGTAGAGAAAGGATGGAGAATTGAAATGGATACTAACCAACTGGAACTGATGAGGTCTCTCCAATTTGGAGCGGAAACATTGCGGGGTCCTGAAACATGGAAAGCGTAGGGATGAGCCTCTTCTTGTCCCTCCACCACCTCCTTTGCCATCTCCGCTGCCATCTCCTCCGCTCCACACTTTGCCATTGACCACCAACGAAACCACACTTCTTCTTCTCAACTTCTTCCTCTTTCGTCTTTCCCTTAAGGGACCCTAAGCCTTTGTTTGCTTTTATGCCAAAGGTTCTTCACGTCTACTTGGTATCAGATTCCACGTGAAGTGGTTTGAAATTTAATTGCTTTAGATTTTCTAACGATATACTTGAAACGCCTGGGTACGTAGGTCTCTCTCAACGGTCATATCTATTTGAAATCAGTTTACAACTTGAAATTACTGGAATGCCCTTGAGGAAGTGGGTTATAGCTGGAGAAAAAACAAGGTTCTGGAAGATTTAAGATAAATGAAGGTTCGGGCGGTCGCCTATCAATGGGTTCCCCTGCGACATCAGGATCAGCTTATGGCATAGAGTATTCATGAGCTCGGGGACGTACCTAGCATATGTTATGAAACCATTAAGTATAACTTATTCTTGAAAATCTATTTATAAAGAAGTGATGTTTAGGGTTTTATAACCATCAATCAATCTCATATTTAATCGATCTAGGATCGTAATAACCATCACGCTCCGTAACTAACGTTCATGGCGGTCTAGACGCTCACACGGATTGGTTGTACGCTAGGTTTTTCTTAACTCCGAACAAACACTATCATGCCGGCATCACCTCCCATGCCGCTCGATTACAATCATACCAATATGGACTGCATACGTGGAGTGGTTCTAATACTATTTATTATGAACTCACTAGGTACAACTTACATTTGAAAATCGGCTTACAAGAAAAGGTTGTCTACAGGCTTATAAACCATCAACCAATCTCATACTTAGTCGATATGAGATCGTAACATCATGTTAAGGGTGTGTTTGGATAGTGAGGAAAGTTGAAAAGAGTCGTAAATAATAATGAATAGAGATGAAATGAGTTTATGAGTCCCATTAACATGAGTTTGAGATGTTTTGGTGTATGAAGTATGTTGAGTTATGTTTAATTTTTAATAGAAACTTAAAAAAATTGTAGGTTCCATTAATTATTGATTTTATTAGTAATGATGGTAAAATAATAATTTTATTTATATGTTGTAGTAATAAACGCAATTGTTATGAGAAAATTCTCTCAACACCTTTAAAAATGAATTTTGCACATTATTTTTTGAGTGAAATTTATTTAATTCAAAATTGATAAAAAAAATATTAAATGGCTAGCAATTATTCCTACAATATTCTCGTGCCCCCATTTTATTCCAAACTTTGGTTTATATTACGATGACAACGCTCAGTTTGAGTTAAAATTCAATTTAACATCTTTTTCACGTCGATACTTATTTAATTCAAAATTTCCAATTTATAATAAATATTTTCAATTATAAAAACAACTTTGCTCATTTAAAATTTTTCAAAAATGGAAATTATTTAATTCAAAATTTGTATAAAAACTTCATAAATTATTATCAATTATGAAGACGACATTCTCATGCTCTCCCATTATCAACTTTTGTATTGCAAGTATTTTCATAAAAGTCAATATTCAATCTTCTACATCTATTTTCATCCAACTCGATCTTCTACATTTATTTTTATCCAACTTTAACATCAGTTATATTTTCTATTTAACAAGCTTAATAATTAAAAATATTTATATTTAACGACTTAAAGCCTTCAATTTCATAAAATGTTCCACACTTAAAAAAATGGTCATACAATACTATGAAAAATATTACAAGGGTCGTGGTGTCAGGCTTCCTAATATGTTTTGTACTCACCCCCCAACGCTGGTGGAGGAGCAATGCAATGCTATGATTGAATGATGGTGGTGATTCTATCTAAACGGGACATGACGTGACCCTAGCGATTAATAATGTCAATGTAATCCTAGTGGGCGGGAATCTATGACATGAAATGGCAAAGACGAAGCATGCCACGCCGAGGAACTTGCTCTTGAACATTTTGACAAATCATGCCTAGCTGAGGAGCTCATACTCGTACTGAGGCATGGAGAAAGTCTAGGGGTGGGCAGTGGGACCCCACATCCCGCTGCCCCACCCCCATCCACTCAGCCCCTGCATGGGCAGGACGGCATCCATGCTGCAGATGCGGGGGACAGAAGGCACAGTCCGCATTTGAGGCCTACGGCAGAGATAGGGGGAGGAGGGGGCCAGCCTCGCTACATGTTTTTCCCGCCCCGCTTATATATATAAGTTATTATATATGTATTTATAATATAAAAAAAAAATCCAGGCATGCCTAGGATTTTTTTTAACTTAACAACAAATAACCAAACGACGTCATTTTGTTTGGCCATCTATTAAGATTCTCCTCTCCCGTGACTCCCCCTCTCTGAGTCTCTCTCACTCTCTCATCTTTGTCGCCATCCAACTGTCACTATCGTCTTTCCCACTACGTCGTCGCCATCCGTCTACATCTTTGTCACCGAAAGTAAGAATTTGCTCTCAATCTTCGATTTCATAAATTTTATTTTTTGTTGAGTTATGGAATGGAGATTTGAGAAACGATGTGGTATAATCGGAGATAGAAGATGAGATTGTGCATGTGAATTGTGTGTTGTGGAGACTCGATTATGCATGTGTTTTGCTGATTGATGTGTGTTAATTTTTGTGGGTGTGTGAATCTGTGATAGTGATTTTTCTTAGTTGGTGATGTGTTTTGATGATTGAATATGTGATATTGTATCTGTGATGGTGATTTTGTGGGTTTCAAAATTCGGATTAGAATCCTAAATTAATTTAGGATTTCGAAATTCAGTGCATCTTGCAAAGTACATGCCTTGAGTTAAAGGATTAGCTTTTTTGAAAAAAAAAAAAAAAGATTATGTTGTGCATTTTTTTCCTTGGCATCAAGGATCTATCTTGATCTTGGAGGAGTGTAAGGTTCGTTTTTTTTTTTT
This sequence comes from Juglans microcarpa x Juglans regia, assembly GCF_004785595.1. NCBI lineage: Eukaryota > Viridiplantae > Streptophyta > Magnoliopsida > Fagales > Juglandaceae > Juglans > Juglans microcarpa x Juglans regia. The sequence goes on along the minus strand of NC_054597.1, from coordinate 20,890,145 downwards.
GTCCACATAAGCATTGAACTTAGTCATGTGTTTTTTAATAGCTTTTCTATGCCTTACCGCCAACCAACCTCCATTGGCCGCTCTGATGATTTAAGGCCCCCACCATATATCCAAAACAAGGTCTCAACTTGCCAAATTCTTGTTTTAGATCAGCTAAATCATGAACAAGTAGACCATGACTCACTCTGTTAGACTAATATGGCTAACTTTTTCTTTTTTTTCTTTTCTTTTATTTTTTTTATTTTTAGGTTTTTTGTGAAGTCTTGTCATGGCTAAGTTATAGAGTGGGACTAATCACTTCGTTTCTTGCTTTCTTTTTTTTCTTTTTTTTTTTATTTAGACTTTTTGATGAATGTATGTCTTCCTTAATAAAAAGGTAACTACAATGATAGTTACATAATAGACAAGCACTAAAAATAGTATATCAAAACTAGATGCAACTGAAAAAAAATCCTGACTATTTAGTGAAAGTAGGAACTGATTTGCTTAATAATTGTGATATTAAAGAATATATGTTTCTTGATTCTTGGTTACTTTAAGGTTCTATTAAAATAGAGAGTATCATATTAGGTTTTTTTTCTTTTTTTCTTGTGTAAATAAGCAGTTATCAGAATTTCATTTATTCCTAATATATTAGTTGAGGTGTCGTGACTATTCAATGCATGATCACCATTATCTCGATGATTGACTCTAATACCCAAGAGAAGAGAAACTTGGATGAACGTAAAGGCTTGATTGTGAGGATCAATACAGAGAGAAACAAATGATCATAAGATATTCAGTGAAATAAGATGATTTATTTAGTAAACTGATTCAATCAGAGCCATTCATCATTAGGACTTCATTGATTATTCTACAAGAGGAGAAGATTTTTAATGGAAATATCTGTCATAATTTTTTGGATGTTAATTGTTTGGATGTTAATGTTTGGATGTTAATACTTGGATGTTAATTGTTTGGCATATTGTCATGTTTGTTCTAATTTCATATTTGTTGTTTGATTGAGTTTATGGAAAATCTGGCAGATTCTAATGCGAGCTCCCCTACCCTTACCCCTACTCCTACTCCTACTCCTACTCCTGGCCCAACACGTACCCCTACGCCTACAGAACCTTGCCCCGCCCCAAGCCCAGCAAGAAACCTGCTTCCATACTTTGGCCTCATTTCACCAAATTAGAGGGTGGTGACCCCAATAACCCACAAGCCAAGTGTAACCACTATAGTAAAATTTATGGATGTTACTATAGGAAATATGGTACCTCATAATTAAAGGTGCACTTAGACTTAAAAAAATGGCGGATGGGAGTAGTGGGGGTGCAGCGTTGAGGAGGCATACTAAGTATGATCTCGATAAGTGTAGGAGACATATAACTCGTATGATCATCATGGATGAGCTACCTTTTCAAGTTGCTTATGGGAAAAGGTTCTAAGTGTATTCTCACTACTTGGAACCAAGAATACGCTTGGAACCAAGGTTTAATCTTCATTCTCGCCACATGGTGGCAAATGATGTAAAAAAATATTATTGGTTTGAAAAAGAGAAATTGAGGGGTCAATTGGCGGGTCAATTTGTTTGCCTCACCACCGATACTTGGACATCGGTCCAAAATTTTAATTATATATATTTGACTGTGCATTTTTTTATTGTGACTGGACATTGCACAAAAAAATTATAAAATTTTGTCAAATCACCGATCACAAGGGTGAGACGATTGAGAGGACCTTGGAGGCTGAATAAAGGAGTTGGGGTTGACACGAGTTGTTACAGTCACAGTTGATAATGCCTCGTCTAACGATGTCGCTTTGGGACATCTTAAAACCTATCTTAGAGAGACAAATAAGACAATCATGGGTGGTGAGTGTTTGAATGTGAGATGTACGATACATATTATGAATCTCTTATTGTCACTGATAGTTTGAGAGATCTTCATGACTCGATTGCTCGAGTTAGGACTGCTGTGAGATGGGTGAGATATTCTCCTTCAAGATTGGAGAAATTCAAGATTACTACGAGGTCTGCGAGCCTAACATCCAAGAAGGGCATTTGTACTGATATACCTACACGATGGAACTCAACATTTTTTATGTTGGAGGCGGCCCAAGAATATAAGTTGGCATTTGCATGATTGGGTGATGAAGACATCCAATATGTAGAATATTTTGATGATCACGGGAGATTGGGGAAGCTTATGGATGATGATTGAGAAGTTGTATCTATTTTTCGTAGATTTTTTTAGGCTTTTCTACGTGATCACCATAACGCTATCTGGAACTTTATACCCTACATCTTATTATTTCTGTCAGCAAATATGTAGGGTAAAATAAGAATTAGATGATATAGTCGCGGGTGGTCACATTAGGCTGTGAGAGATGACATTGATTATGAGGACGAAGTACGACAAGTATTGGGGAGATTTCGTTAGGGCTAATATTTTGTTATATGTAGCTGTTGTTGTCGATCCTCGGTTTAAGGTGGATTGCATGGTATATGGATTGAGAATTGCGTATGGGCGAAGCATGTTGCAGCAAGGGTTAAGGAAACCCTTGGTAGATTATTTGATGAGTTTACCATCTTACGGGGTGGTAATATTGTGGCACCTACACCTACCCCCCCAGTTCCAGAAGCCGGAGTTGGGAAAAGACGTAGATTGGATTGGGGTGAAAGGTTGCAAAACCCCTTCGTCCGGATTTCTACAGAGGCTCAGTCAGAGATAGACAGATGCTTGGCAGCAGAGCTTGAACCATTTTCACGAGATATTGATATATTAAGTTGGTGGAAGGTGAATGCCGTGAAGTATCACATCCTTGGAAAGATAGCCTCCAATATTTTGGTCATCTCTATTAGCATCGTAGCCTCAGAGTTATCCTTTAGCACCAGAGAGTGCATATTGGATTCATTTTGAAGTTCATTAGCTCCTACTACTATGGAGGTTTTGATTTGCACCAGAATTGGATCACGGGGAGTCCAATTGGCGTTTCGAATGTTCTTCACTATGAGGAGGCTGACGTCGAGGAGGAGGGTGGTGATCAGCCTGGATCTGGTAATCGCGGGACTTGAATTTCATTTTTTTTGTTTGAATTTATTTATTTTCATTTAATCGGTATTAATTTTAAATTTAATTGTTATAGTGATATATGAGACGGCGTCTACGACTACCTCCGATATAGTATGACTTTGTATGAATTGGACCCATCATTACAGATTTGCCATGATTTGCACAATATGCATGTATTTTAAATTTTTGTTTCATGTTTATAAATTTATAATTTTAATTTCTTTTATTTTTTAACTTATTAATATTGCAGGTTTTATGATCTCGACACAACTCAGTGAACTCACCGCCAACCCAAATTGATCAAATTTGAAATGTTATGATTTTATTAATTTACAATTAATTGTAATGTTGCTACAATATTTAGTAGTACAATTTGTAATATTTACTATTTTTAGATGAGTTTGTAATATTGTAATAGTTTATTAGTTCTCTTAATTTGTATAATTGTAATAGCTTAGTGTCTTAATGATGATTATTAGTTAATACTTAATTGTATTAGTTGAACTTAGTATATAGTTATTAGTTAATAGTTTCTATCCAATATCCATATAATTTTTTTTTTTTGCAATATATTTATTTTTGTAATTAAATTCTGGGCCTAAAATGGCCCAAAACAAGTTTGAACGAGTTTCTAGGCCATTTTGGGCCTAGATAACTAAACTAGGCCAAAGGCCCAGTGGGTGGGGTCGGATGGATGGAGTTCCCCCCCCCCCCCCACCTCTGCATGGACGGGGGCAGAGTGCAGGGAAAAAATCTCCATACCCACCCATGCGCAGGGGGGTGTGTGGCCCAACTCATAGGGGCGGGTAGCACCCCTAGGAGAAACAACGCAGCCGAGGAGATAATGGTGAGCAATGGGAATGGGATTTCTACTACTTTCATGTTGATTGTAGGATCTTATCTTTGGACTGAGGCTTCAAAGATGATAAGATTGTCAACGACCAATTGTCCAGCCAAGGAGCTTATCCTCAGTCTAAGGTTTGGAGATTTTGGCAGGCTGCTAGAATGAAACTTGCAACTGGCATGCCTAGTTGAGGACCCTCTCCTTAGAGTAAGGCTTCATAAATTTTGATAGTCATGAGAATGGGATGTCGCCTATTTTATATTCCACTTAATATTTTTTAGCCTTATAAAAATGTTTGGCGTAAAAACTATGAAACAAATACTTATTACCTAATGCTAACGTCGTGTTTCATATGCCTTTAGGCTAGGTTCCAGCAACTCAAATCTTTAGAACTGTGCCTGTGAAAATAGAGAAGGAGGCAACTGGGAGAGGGTGGCCTTGGGACCAGGGAGTCTCTGATGCTAAAGTTAGTATCGTCTTTTCAAAGTTTCTAAATAAGTGAAGGAGTCTAGGGATCAAAAGAGTTTTTCGTATCTAAAAGTTACTATTTATACCATGAGTCTGGGGAGGGGGGACAGATCGTGTCTGCTCCCGTGGAGTCCATGCCCTTTGCACTGTTTCTTTTGTCAAAGTTCTTTAATGGGGCGTGCCTTTGCGACGATGTCATTAATGCGGTGCCATTAATGCAACGTGTTCTCAGGTTTGCTTTATCTACAGTGGCTCGTCAATGTCCCCATGTCAGAGGATTAAGGGTTCTTCGTCTTTCTTGTTCTGCCCTATACTGGTCCCCATGATTGGAGTGTGGCCAAGAGATGTCAGGCATGTCCGCCTCATCAGCCATCATTGTTTACTTTTCCTTATAGCCGCCTTATTTCATGGGTAAACTTAGGCCCTAGGGTCGGGTATCAGGCTGAAGCCTAGTGGGCTTGTGCGGTGGGAAAAATCCCCTTCCAGTTACCTCACCAATTCCGAGGGGAAATCTGTCTTTCCTCCCTTGGTTAAACAATTTTTGCACTTGTGACTACACGACCTTTTCTTTTCTGGGACAGGGGTTGCGGATTTCTTGGTTCTCACCTATTGCACTCCTGTTCCCCAACTATGTCCGAGTGGCCTTTTTTGTCTTTACTCTATGTCTTGTAACAGTTTGTCTACAGCTTGTATGGTTATATTTTTACGATTCTGTTCCGCATTAAATGGCACCCATTCAATCCCTTCGTCATTACTCGCGTCAAGCAGTTATTTATTTTCCACGTCACATTATTAGATACGCTCTGTTGGAATCGTGGCAATTTTGAGATTATGGTACTCAGTGGGGCACGTGAGTTCCTACTGCCTCATAATATCAATCGTCAAGCTAGCCTATATAAAGTCCCTTTCCCTCTCAGCAGTGGGTATTTTGTCCATTCTCTCTTCTGCTTAGTATCATGTGTTCCTTTTCCGCTTTCAAACACTTCTCATTGTATTGTTCCCTCTGGTTTCTCTTTTTTCCCTCTGATTGCCAATGGCTCCCAAGAAATCCCCACGTCCTTCTGGATGAGCTAAACCTTCCAACATCGCCTGTGCCGCCAATGGTCAGGGCGGCACCGTTCCAGAGGAGTTTGCTGGTTTCTCATGGCGTTCGAAAGTGACTTCCGCTAAACTGGAGTTGTTGAAGGAGACTTATAGGGTTCTGTTGAAGTAGTCTAGGCATTGGTTCGGCTGGAGCCACAATACATTGTCATGAGGGGTGGGGTCGTCTGTTCTTCTTTCTATCTGGAAAGGGATGGGAGTTCCCTATCAACCAGGCCAATCGGCATTTATTCCCTGTTCACGCTGTATGGGGGACCATGCGCAGTGACAAGGGTCGTCGTCCCACGGCGATCTCGGACGAGATGCTCAGGATCGAGGTTGTCCATGCTTGGGTGAAGCCCATCCAGATGACGTTTCTTCAGAGGCTCTACAGGCCTAGGATAGCCTTCGTCGGTATTTGGCCCCCTCGGCCAGTTTGCTCTCTGACGTAGCCTTCCCGCTAAGGGAGGTCACCTTCTGGGTCCGTAGCCGCTCTCCCAGCCCGCCGGTGGAGGGGAAAGGAAAAAATTCCTGGAGAATCTCCCCATCAGATCTGACTCTGACGGCCTTCCCGTTCCTCCCAGAGGTCCTTTTAGGGAGGTGCTCGTCATCAGCCCGAGCCGTCGTCGCCCAAGAAGATGATGACAATCGTGAACTTTTCTCGTGCCATTCTTCTAGCTCAAGGAGTTGTTGTGGATGTTCAACCTGAGCTGCCGATCCCTAGGTCTGCTGCATAAACCGTTCCTGCGACCTCACCGAACCCTTTGGCGGTGAGGGGGCCTTCAGTAGTCACCTCGCCCCTTGGCACGGATCTCTAGTGGATGCCTTTGCCCTTGCCCGTGGAGCATTTTGCTAAGGACGAGGGGTCCCCTAAGCGGGTTTCCATCCTGAGTCCCCTCTACTACATTCTCCCGAGGTCGGGGCCGCTACGGCTGGCGATGAAGTGGTAGGGGCCATTACTAGGGCCGAGGAGGCAGTAACAAGCGTTCCTCTGCCTAAGGTAGTCTCAGCGCCTGCGGCTCTCAAAGCGGACGAGGAGGTTGTTGATGAGGTTCTGGCAGACTTTCGGCCGACGACTTCAGGGAACCGTGCCGACCGCATCTGTAAGACAGATAAAAGGCTCAAGAGGTTCTTTGCTGGGGTAAGATCTTTGCTTGCAAACTCTCTACACTTCTTTTTCGTTTCCTTCTTTGATTTTGACCCAAACTTATATGGCAGGGCTTGGAGCGTCTGGCGGCATTCATTGTGGACTGCCGAGAGGAGGTGGCGAGTGAGAACAGAAAACTTTGTTCACTCACACAATTGGCTTTACACTGTGCGACAGAGGAGCAGAAGAAGAAAGAGGTTGAGGAGGCCTTCGTTGACTTGTCGAAGTCCCGGGATGAGGTTGGCCTTCTTCATCTCGAAGCAGCGCTTGCCTCCGAGGTGAATGAGGGGCTACAGAAGTCTCTAGACAACTGTCAGCAGTAGCTTGAGCAGTTGCGGGCCAGAAAACAGGGAGTTGCACAAACGGCAAGACTCTGACTATCGGTCGTACAAGTGGATGACGAAGCGGTTCAAGGAGGCTTCCCAGTCTCTAACGGACAAGAGAAAGGCCCTGGAAAAGGAAAGGAAACTGAGGAAGGATTTGGAGACTGCTTAGGCAGAGGAAAAGCGCGCTTTGGAGGCCCGTGATGCTACCATTTGGGGTCTGTTGGAGGAGCTATCATATGTTTGTGGTGTTCGCAATGACGCCTGGTACCTCGGTTACAATGACAGCTTGGAACGAATGAAGACCCATATCCTCCGAATTCCCCAACACGATATGAGGGTTCTAAATGTGTTGGAGCTTCCTTTGCATGAAGCGTCCGTAGAGCGGGTTACTCTCCTTGGGAGGGATCTAATCCCGAGCGTGCTTAGGGGTAGCTCTGCCAGGAACAATCCCGCTTGCTGATGGTTGATTCTCCTCAGCTGCACTTCGAGCGACTCCTCTGACTAGTCTTTCTCTTCTCTGTTGTTCGAGATTCTGGCTTCAAACCTCCTCTTCCAAAGCTCAACCTCGCCATGTTCGTACAAAAATGCATTATCTTTCTTCATATCCTGCATCTGAGCTTGTATTCAAGGTGATTCCTATCTTGCTTCCCAACCTCGCCTTCAGCCTTCATTCTGCCCTCCTGTTCTCACCTCTTCCAACAGTTCCTCGCACCCCCTTGGGCAGACGAGCAGCCCTTGGCGGCGCCTTGGCAGTTGCTGTCACTGTACAGATCAATTAATTGCCTCATTACATCCCTTTTGATTTTCTTAAAGGAAACGTCGGGCGTTATCGGCATGTCGTAGTGATGGAGATCTCTGTCTTCCACTTCTATTGGAATATGATCTGATCATACTTTGGTTTGTTGTGTGCCTTCACAACTTTTCGTTGTATTTAGTTGAATTATGTTGTATGTCGCTGTCATTTGCTGATTTATGTTGTAACTTGTTCTTTGTAACTCTGTGGGTTCATGTTGTAACTTGATTTTTATAACTCTGAGGCTTCATGTTGTAACTTGTGATCATTAATGAGACTACCTTATATTTTGTTTTCCTAGGCTGTTTGTCTTTGCATATTTTTCTCTGTTGTTTCCTTCTTCCCTTTTTTTTTTTTTTTTTTTTTTTTTTTTTTTTTTTATGGTCGGCCTGAGGGATTTCGTTGCAGGAAATTATGAGATTGGCGTTAGCTGGGGGGGGGGGGAATTACTGCCATACAAAACTTTGTGGTCCACCCCGCTAGTGCCTAACCTATTCCTGGCGACCCTGCTGGCCGACGACTCTTATGCGATATCCTTGTTCGACCTTGTTAGGCAGTTGTCCTCTTGGGGCCTTTAGCGACACTTCTTGGACTAGGCTGATGTCTCTCAACTTCTCCTTAATGCCGTTTTCCTCCTTCTTAACGTCTGCCTCTTAAATGTGCTTTGCCCTGCCTAGTCCCTCCGTTCTTCCTTTTTAAGTTGCTATGCTTTATTTTGGCATGTAACTGTGCCCTCCGGCCTACACCACAATGTGCTTGTTGCTCTTTTCCTTGTGGATGTCCGCGTTCTTTGTTGCAGTTTTTGAGTGGTCGATGGACTCAGCCCGCACTTCGTCAGGGAGAGGTCGGAATGCCTCACGCCAAACCGTCTCTTTATCTCCCGAGGAGGTAATTCGGATAGCAATGTGGCTGGTCCACTCCTTCGTTGCGATGAGAGCCAGGATAAGTATTTGAGCAACCTCAGGGCTGGACCCGCTCTCCTTCATGGGAGGGACAAGGCAGCCTTCGGCTCAACCCGTTCCTTTGTTCCTAGCGGGAGGTAGGTTGTTCGGGTAGTTTGCTACTGAACCTGCTCCCGCCCATTGACACTGCAGGGAAGGGTAAGTTTGGGTCAGGTTGGCACTGATTCCACACTTCGTCGTAGCGAAGGTCAGGGTAAGTTATTCTGGTAGTTGTTGGGCTAGTCCAGCTCTTCGCTGCGGGGAGACAAGGAGGCCTCTGGCTCGACCCTTCTCCTTGGTCTGCGAGGAGGTAGTTCATTCGGAAAATCTGTATCTGGACCCGCTCTTACCTATTGACGCTTACGAAAAAAGTAAGTCTTCGTATTCGAGTAGCTGAGGACTACCCACACTCCATCGAGGAGAGGTTGGAATGCCTCAAGCCAAACTACCCTTTTGCTCCCCGAGGAGGTAATTTGGACAGCGATGTGGCTGATCTGCTCCTTTGCCGTGATAAGAGTCAAGGTAATTATTCAGGCAAGACAGTGAATTTGAAGGTGGCCCATCGATGTCCCTGGTTTGCTTTATTTTCGGTGGCCCGTCGATGTCCCCATATCAGAGGATCAAGGGTTCTCCATTTCTCTCGTTCTGCCCTGTACAAGTCCCCATGATCGGAGTGTGACCAAGCAATGCCAGGCTCGTCTGTCCCATCAGCCATTATTGTTTACTTTTCCTTGTAGGCGTCTTGTTTCATGGGTAAGTTTAGGTCCTGGGTCCGGGTATCGGGTTGAAGCCCATTGGGCTTGTGTGGTGAAAAATATCCCCTTACACCTAAAAAAGTATGGCAATCTATTTAATATATATACATATATATAAATTAAAACCTATTTTTTATTAAAAAAAAAGAAAAATAATAAAAGAAAAGAAAAAGACGTGAGTCTCGTCTAACCTTGTAGAAAACAAAAGAGAAAACTTCAAACCGATTAAGGTGTAAATTAGAAGTTTACACCATTCAATGGAAAGAGAACACGTAAGCTTTTTATTTTGTTTACCGTGAGTGCGACTGTAGACTATTACCCTATGTTCTGTCTCGTTCTCCACAATCCTCTCTACATTTTGATTGTTTTATTCCTTTCTCTAGGGTTTCCTTTCTCTCTCTCTCTCTCGACTGAAGAGAGAACGAAAGATGAGAGAGAGAGAGAGAGAGAGAGAGAGAGAGAGATGGGGGCCGAGAATCAGGGCTGAAATCAGACCTTCGAGTTCGAAGGAGAGAGAAAGAAAGGTGAAAGAGTTGGTTGGGAGGGAAGGGGAAAGAGGCTACAAAGGGGAGGGGAGAAACATAGGTAGGGGGAGAAATCTACAACTAATTCCATTTTTTCCCTACAACCAATTATATTTTACATTTCCTAAAATTCATACATGTCAAGCTATGATTGAATGGTGTAAAACTTTATTTCTCACCTAATCTTGCTCCCAGGCGCTCCCAAAACAAAAATAGGAAACAAGACCGCCATGATGATTGACCTTTGCAACTAGGGCTATAATCCAGAACAAATAGTGCCCCGTCAAACTCGACTTGATTATTATCGAATTAGGCTGTGCTCTAGCTCTTTCCCCCATTCGAACTCGAGTTCAGTAAAACGCCTTCATGTCTAAATTCGATAAAGAAATTGAGCCAAGTTCTTAAACGAGTACTTGGCTCAACTCGACTCATTTATTTAATTATTTATTATTTATGTTTTTTTAAAAACAAATGGAGAATGTCCAAACTTAAATAGAAATACAAATTTTTTTCATTTCAAACACAATTATATACAATTTTGCTATAACTATAATCAAAACTTAGATTTTGAAAAAGAAAAAAGCTGCATTCACGCTAAAGAATGTTACTGTATATTTTTACTCTTGTGCAGTGTTTACTCAAGTTCTCTTAACTTTAAAAATAAACAACAAGTAGTTAGTAGAACTGCTCATTCGAATTTCAATCCAAAAATTCACATATATCTAGATCAGAACCTGTATTTCAAACTCGAGTCAAAATTCAAACCAGATTAGCCAAATCAGACCTAGGCCAAAATCTAGATGATTCAGAATTTTAAAAAACCCAGATTCCGGGTTAACTTTTTTTTTTTTTTTTTTTTTTTGGTTGCAAACGTTTTGCTTATCTCCTGTACCGTGTCTTGTCCTAAGTGAAAAGTTGAAAACGTTTGTCAAACTAGCTTATCTCTTAGGTCATGTCCACCATTGTCCCAAGTAAAAATTTGAAAACATTTGTCAAACTAGCTTATCGCTCAAGTCATGTCCATTGTCCCAAGTGAAAAGTCGAAAACATTTGACTATGCAAACTCTCTGCCCATTCCGCATTATACGGCTTGTCTTAATGACCTCTCGTACTCGTAATATGGATTTGCAGGGTGACAATACAGAGCGTGGCAGAGAGAGTTACATACTCTTTAATCAGATTTTCAGAGCTCCTATACGCAGTGGGTAGTGATAGAGTTTCCTCTTACTATTCATTTATTATTTATAATATATTTAAATTTTTTTATCATTTTTTTAAATATTTTTTAATATTATTAATCTTTAAAAAAAATAAAAAAATATATATAATTTTATTAATAATCACTTTCTTAAACATTAAAAAAATATAAAAAAAAATAATAAATAAATAGTAAAAAGATAATAACCTTATCATTATCCCACAATATCTTTATTTCACTTTCATCCGACTTATAACTTCGTTTATTTTTACAACTCATCTCAATTCATCTCATCTTATCTTATTTAATTATTACAATTTTTTTAAATTTTTATACAAAATAAAATAAATAATTTAACTTTTTCAAATTCTAAAATAAAAATAATATTAAAAATATATATTTTAATAATATTTTATTCTTTCAACTCATCTCATCTCATCTCATCCAATCTCATCTTTAAAAATAACCGAGGCCTTGAGAATAATCCAAACCATTGGGAATTAAAGACTGCAGGCATGATCGTAACCATCCCTCTTCGTATCATCAGTATTCTGTTTGACAGTGCCGAGATAGACATAATAAATATTGGTATTAAAAAGGTATTCAACCCCAAAAAAAAAAAAAAAAAAAAAAAGTTCCAGGTTGTAAATCCGGATTGGAACCCAAAATTGGAATCCCATTTTTTGGATTCCAGACCGTGCCCAAAATACCCGACCCGATCAACAATCCTACCAGCCACCAAAGTAACCTTTCAAAGTGTAGAAGTATGGCTGAAAGCATTTTAGAATTCAATCAAAGAGCCACCAAACAGTAAGGAACTTCTCAATCAACATGACAAAAAAGTAAAACACCAAACAGCCACCAACCGGATAATCCTTTCACAGTGCAGAACTATGGATGTTCGCAATTTTAGAATTCAAGCAAAGAGCCATCAAAGTGAACCAGTAGCAAGGAGCTTCTGAAAACAGAACGTATGAAACAAAAACAATAAACAGCCACGGAATTTATCATTTCGGCATGTAAAACTAAAAAACAGCAAAGAACTGCCAGCGTAATATGGGATTTTCATTCCCAACACTAGTCTAGGACTTCCTAACAGTTTAGAAACTCTAAAATGGAGTCTAACAGATAAAGTAAATAGACATTTTCATAGGCTAAGAACATCTTGAGGGATTCCATAATCGTGATAGATAGTCAAACGCATATATATGGACATGCCTTTTCCAAACAGAATATAATTGAAGGCAACCAGTAATAATTTTAAAACAATCAAATGCACATAAATAAGCATAAAAAAAAAGATCCCATTTAAGTTGGCACAGTCCCCAAATCTAAGGACTCAATTCCAAAGCATACTAGCAAAAAGATTGAGAACTAATCAGCTGGTTTGGACAAATAAGGGCCGAATCAAACTAAAACTCCAAATCGATGTCAAGAACCTTCAAGAAAAAAACACCGCATCAAAATAATAAGAAAAAAAATTGGAAAAATTAGGGAATCTGTTAGGGATCCGGCCACAAATTGAGAAGAACAGGATTGAGGATTGAGGGCAGTGTTTTAAATTTCGTATCATACCGGCCGGTACGGCAGAAATTTTTCGTTTCGGCCGTCTGGCCGGTACAGGTACTATATCTGTTCCGTACCGGCCTACCGGCCTGAATTTCAGCCTGTGTTTTTTTTTTCGTTTTTTCAAACTACAAGCTTATTTTTTAACCCCCAATTCAGACTAGACTATTTATAATTTATTTATATATAGACTATTATTTTAGAATATAATTTTTATATATATTTATATATATAATTTATTCATATATCGACTATCTCGAAACGTTATCTCGAAACGCTATTCCGAAACGGTATTGGTACCGAAATATTTCGTTTCAGTACCTTGACCAATACGGCGTCCACTACGGTATTCAAAACATTGATTGAGGGTTCATCGAGCAACTACAGAAGATATGAGGAAGGCTTCAGTTCGAGCTGACCTAAGAAGCAGGAAGTGAGACGGAAAACGTTGTCGTTTGGAGCTATGTATCTTCTAATGTCTGGGATCAAAACATTGTCGTTTGGAGATGTTAGGATTTTATGAAGTGTAGCGTTTTAATTAGTGAACAACGTTTATCTGTTTGCATTTAAGTTGCATTTCTTTTACTTGTATTTTGTCCTTGCTATGGACACGTGTAGCACTGTAGTAGGAAGGGGGGAAGTTTGTTAGAACCTTTCTGTTAGCTAGCCTCAGACGCCCTTAAGGTCGGGGGAAGGGGATGAACAGTGGGATTTTCTAGCTTTTCTTCTCTCTCTGTGGAGGTGGATTGCCTCTAACAATCCAAGTTATCATTTACCATTTATAATATTACAGTATTTCTCTTCAGCTATTGAGCAATACGTTATAATTCCTTCATACACACACACACCATAGCAGCTGCGTAGGACTTTAACAAGTGGAATCAGCAACCGGGTAGATAACACAAGATCAAAGCACCAGCAGTAGGAGGCTCTTCAATAGCAAGTGGAGAAACACCAGGAGACCATCTAGGACATGAAAGCTAGCATGGAGCAGATGAATGACATGATGCGTACACTTACAGCTTCTCAAAGCCACCATCAACGTGAGGCTCAGCATGATATGGACCATGAACAACAAGATCATCGAAGGGGAAATCTCAAGGTGTGAGACTTGAGTTTCCTCACCTCCAAGGAGACAATCCAGTAGCTTGGATCTTCAAGGCAAACCAATATTTTGACTTCCATCTGACTCCAATGCCTCACCGCATGCTCATGGCCTCCTATCACATGGATGATGAGGCTTTTGTGTGGTACCAAGACTCTATGGAGGGAGGAACTTCCAAGATTGGGATACATTCACCAAGTCCTTGCTTGTTCGCTTTGGGCCTACCGCTTACTATGATCTCATGGAGGTACTAACTCGATTGAAGTAGAATAGCTCCGTCGCTACGTACAAGGCACAATTTGAGGCTCTTTCCAACCGTTTGAGAGGGCATTCGGATATGCACAAGTTAAGTTGCTTCCTCAACGGCTTAAAAGATGATATCCGCCTTCTAATCCAGATGTTGAATCTTGTCAATTTAAACGCAACATATGGGTTAGCTAAAATACAAGAGGAATACCTCTTGAGCACAAGAAAAATCAGCAAACCCATAGTAGAGAGGATCAATTCAGTAGTTGGGGGGGAGTTCTTCTCACTACTTCTATTCTGGTGATGGTAACAATAGATGGAAGAAATCCTTGGTGTCTACTGGGAAGGTGACGTCCATTCAGCTAGATGAAAAGCACAAGAGGGGCATGTACTACCACTGTGATGAGAAGTGGAGCCCAACCCATACTTGCAAAAACTTTAGAATTTACCTTTTACAAGGTAATGAAGAAGTGTTAGAAGAAGAGGAGTGTAAGCAACATGGGGACAATGTAGAAAAAGAGGAAGTGACAGTGCCTATTGATAATCTGGAGGAACCTAAAATTTCTTTGGTTGCCATTGTAGGAACTCCCACCATTAGAACCACGAGACTAGTGGGGAGTATTATGGGTGAACAAATGGTGATACTAGTAGATTCTGGCAGCTCACATAATTTCATTGACTCAACATTGATTTCCAAACTGAAGCTGCTAGTAGACTCTTCTATCAATTTAAGGGTGAAGGTGGCTAATGGTCAATGCCTCAAAAGTGGAAGATTGTGCAGGGCAATGAATTTTAAGGTGCAAGGTACCCTATTTCAACCCTCTCTTTATTTGCTTGATACGTGCTGATTGTGATATTGTATTAGGTGTCCAATGGTTAAAGATATTGGGCCATATAAGATGGGATTTTTCAAATTGTTGATGAGTTTTGTGCATGGTCGAAAGCTGGTTGAATTAAAGGGGTTAAAATTAAGTCCATCGGTTGTGGAGGATGGCCACAAACTGCTCAAGGCCACAGTGTTTAAGGGCAAGGGGATCTTGTTACAAATTGTGACTGATGAGGGGATGGGTAGAATCTTAAAACTGTGGATTGTGATGTTATTGAATTGTTGGAAGAGTTCCAAGGGGTGTTTAGGGAACCTAAGACACATGATCACAAGATTGTCCTAAAGGAGTGCACTCAACTTATCACTAATAGACCCTATCAATACCTCTATTACCAAAAAATAAAAAATAAAAAAGATAGTGGTAGAATTACTAAAATCAGGGGTGATAGGACCAAGTTACAACTCCTTTTCCTCCCCTGTTTTGCTCGTTCTCAAGGCCGATAAAAATTGGAGACTTTGTGTCGACTATAGGGTACTAAATAGGGGAACGGTGAAGGAAAAATTCTCTATTCTAGTAATCGATGAATTGCTGGATGAATTATTTAGCTCGATTATCTTCTCTAAACTTGATTTAAGGTCAAGTTATCACCAAGTCTGGGTAGTACCTGATGACATACCCAAGACGGCTTTTCGAACTCATAAAGGGCATTACAAGTTTTTGGTGATGACCTTTGGCCTAACGAATGCACCAACCACTTTTCAAGGGTTAATGAATGATATTTTCAAACCCTATCCAAGGATATTTGTGCTCGTATTTTTTGACGAAATATTGGTGTATAGTAGATCTCGAGATGAGCATTTGGGGCACCTAAAGTAGGTTTTAACCATGCTGCAACAACATTGTTTATATGCCAAGAGATTTAAATGTAGATTTGCAATTGAGGAGATTGACTATCTAAACCGTGTAATTAATGCTAAAAGTGTAATGGCCAATTCTTCTAAGATTGCTACTATGCTTGTGTGACTTGAGCCTAAAAATGTGAAGTCTCTAAGGGGATTCCTAGGGCTAACAGGGTATTACCGGAAGTTTATTAGAAACTATGGCCACATTACAGCACCCCTTACAACTTTACTTTAAAATAATTCTTTTTCGTGGAGTTTGGAGGCCAAGAGGGCATTTATGGCCCTAAAACAGGTTGTTTCACAACCCCCAATATTGAAGCTGCCAAATTTTAGCAAACCCTTTTACTATCGAATGCGATGCATGTGGGACAGGGCTTGGAGCAATGTTGATTCAATATGGACAACCTATTTCCTACTTAAGTTAGGCACTTAAATGAAAGGCTCTTCTATTATCTACTTATGAAAAAGAGTTGTTGGCTCTTCTGACAGCAATACAAAAATGGAGGCCATACCTCCTTGGTTAGATTTTTGTTGTTAAAACAGACCAACAAGTCTTTAAATTTCTACTTGAGTAGTGTGTGGGCATGGAAACTCAACAAAAATGGGTGGCAAAATTAATGGGGAACAATTTCTCTATTGAATATAAAAAGGAGAAGGAGAATAGGGTGGTTGATGTCCTTTCTTAAAAGGAGGAAGAGCTACAGGAGACTATGTGTTCTACCATGATTGCATTCCTCACCTCTTATGGGTTAAGGAGCTAAAACATAGTTACTAGAACTCTACTGAGATGGCTGAGTTGTTAAATCAGCTCCATTCTAACCAGAACATCCCTAAAGGCTTTTCATTACAACAGGGTTTAATAATTAAAAAATGGTGGATAGTCTTGGCTCCTGATTCTGATTTAAAAAAAAAGGGTATTGTAGTATGTTCATAACAGCCCCCAGGCAGGCCGTTCAAGTTATCTAAAAACATACCAGAAAGCTAAGCGTGGTTTCTATTGGAGGGGCATGAGGAGGGCCATAAAACAAATGGTGAAAGAATGTGACATTTGCCGAGCCATGAAATATGCGACCTTACATCCTGCAGGGTTGCTTCAGCCCTTACCCATTCCACAACAACCCCTGGTTTGACATATCACTTGATTTTGTTGAAGGGCTACCAGTTTCTAAGGGGTTCAGTGTAATATTTGTTGTAGTAGAATGTTTCACTAAATGCGGTCATTTTATGGCATTGGCCCACCCATATACTGCCTGAAGTGTGGCAGAAGAGTTCACGAAGCATATCTTTAAGCTTCACCAGTTTCCCAAGTCTGTGATATCAGATAGGGATCCAATTTTTCTGAGTTCATTTTGGAAGGCCTTGTTTCACTGTCAAGGTTCATCACTAGACTTCAATTAAGCTTACCATCCCCAATCAGATGACCAAACTAAAGGTCTAAATAAATGTATCGAGCGGTATCTATAGTACTATCCAAGGTTTAAACCCATGGTCTTGTCACAATGGCTTACTATGGCCGAGTGGTGGTATAATACTACCTACCACACGGCCACCAAAATGACTCATTTTGAAGTTGTCTATGGTTACCCACCCCCAACCCTCTCACACATCCTTTGCACCATTTCTAGTGAGGCAATAGATCAATTATTACGCAGCAGAGACCAGATAATCAATTTATTGAAGCAAAAATTTGATAGAAGCTCAAAGTCGAATGAAATATTATGCTAATAAACAGAGGACAGAGAAGGAATTCAAAATGAGAGATTGGGTTTACTTGAAACTTCAACTGTACAGGCAAAAAACCCTAGCTATGAGGCACAATATGAAGCTGGCCCCCAGGTACCACGAGCCTTTTCAGATCAAAAAGAAGATTAGTTCGGTAGCTTACTGTCTAAAGCTACTCGAGTCCTCCAAGATACACCCAATGTTTCACGTCTCTTGTCTCAAGAGAAAGCTGGGCTCATAGATCCAAGTTTTTCCTACTCTACCTCCTACTGACCAAATGGGGAGATATAGCCGAAGCCGAAACAGATCTTGGAACGCCGCATGAAGAGGCAGGGTAATCGGGCGATAACAGAGGTACTTGTGAAATGGGTTGGAGTTTCTAAAGAGGATAGCTGCTGGGAGTTATTGTGGAGGCTTCAAGCCCTTTACCCACACCTTGTGGGTAAAGTGCTTTGAACGGAGGGGATTTGTTAGGGATCTAGTAGCAAACTGAGAAGAACAAGGTTGAGGGTTCATTGAGCAGCTGCTAAACACTTGGAAGAAATGGGGAAGACTTCAACTCGAGGTAACCTAAGAAGCAAGAAGTGAGAGGCAAAATGTGGTCATTTGGAGTTATGTTCCTTCTAATGCCTAGGATCAAAGCATTTCTGTTTTAGTTCATCTAGGTATAGATGATTTGGTGGATGAATCCACGTACGAAGCTGATGTGGCCTACTACTGTCAGTGCTTTTTTTATTTAAGAAAAAAAAGCAAGAGCTGAGAAGAAGAACACCATAGGCTTCCTAGATCCATTTTCTTCTCCCCTTCGTCTCCCCTTCGTCTCCCCTCCCCCAAATCCCATCTTTCTTTTGTTTTCTTTAATTTATTTTTTTTTTTTCCGTTCTCTTTTTATGCCCTTGAATAAAATAGACAACTCATGATCCACTGCTCCCCTATAAGAAACCACAGTATATATGCATCATTTTCTAAAATAAAACTCTCCCTCTCTCAGTTCATTGTCCTCAGATTATTCTTGCTTTTAAGAAGCAAAATCCTAGAACTAGAAGTAGGAAGCTTGAGTACAAGATTGCAGAAGTAAAGAAATACAATATCATCACAATTTCCTACAAAAAAAGCTACTGTTGCTCTAAGATCCAAGAAAAACCAAACAAAAACCCAAAAGAGATCCATGGACTCAATCCCAAAATTAATGGAGAGTTCCAACTCCGACAACACTAGCATCAATGATTCTATTACCATCAATAACAGCTTAACTACTTCAAGCTCTTCCTCAACAGCTTCTGTTCCTAGCAGGCACTACGAAAACCAGAAGCGTCGAGAGTAGAACACCTTCGGCCAATACTTGAAGAACTACCATCCTCCTCTTTCCCTCCCAAGATGCAGCGATGCCCATGTTCTTGAATTCCTCCGTTAGAGCATAAATTAATCAGCAATACTAGTTTTTTCCCAAAATCAACTAGTTTTGGGTTGATTTATGATTCTGTTGAGAATGAAAAAAAAAAAATATTAACCCAAGTACAGGCTCATCAAGAATGGACTTAAAAATCCTTGGGGCGAAGTCAAGGCTTCAAATGCTATAAGGTGGAAAGAAGAAATGAGTTTTCACTTTATGGGTCCCATGCCTGACGGGTGCACAATGGGTGCACAGAGTCGCTTGCGTTTAGAATTATTCCTGCTGTTTGGAGATGTTAGGGTTTTTATGAAGTGTAACATTTTAATTAGTGAAATGCAGCATTTATTTGTCCACGTTTAAGTTTTATTTCCTTTATTTGTATTTTGTCCTTCCTATGGGGACTTGTGGCGCTGAAGTCAGAAGGGGTGTTAGCTAGCCTTAGACATCCTTAAGGCCAGGGGAAGGGGATGAAGGTAGTCAATTGAATATTCCTAAAACTTTCTAGCTTTTCTTTTCTGTGGAGGTGGATTGTCTCAAACAATCCAAGTTATCATTTACCATTTATGATATTACAATGGTCGGGACCGTTTGTGGTGACCCATGTGTTTCCCTATGGGGTAGTTGAAGTCCATCATGAGACAAAAGACAAATTTAAAGTAAATGAACAGAGATTAAAACCCTATGTGGATGGAGACTTTAACTCGACAAAGTGTTCCATCGATCTCGTCAGTAATAAATGATGAGAGGACAATGTCTAACTATAGACTTTAAATAAAACGCTTTTGGGAAGCAACCCAAGTTTTTATTTTATTTTATTTCTTTTGCTTAATATTGTTCATTTGCTTTCATATTGCAGGAACAAAGAGGAGAGGAGATCATCAAGGAGCACACAGCTACACCTTTAAGGAAAATATTCAATTGGCAGAACTGGACAAAATCAGGGGAGCATCTCTTACCTTCTCTCATTCTTTGCTTTAGTTTTTCTTCCTTTTTCTCATTGAGGACAATGTGATTATTAAGTTTGGAGAGAAAGGATATTATTTTATTTAAAAAATAAAATAATAAAATAATAATAATAATGATGATGATGATGATGATAATGATGATGATGATGATAATGATGATGATGATGATAATGATAAAAAAGTATGATTTGATGAATAAAAAGCCTATGATAAGAATATGATTGAAATTGATTATAATTTTTAGGAACAATTCTCATTACTTAAGTCTAGTTGTTAATTCTTTACTTGATCTTACTTAATTTGATATCTTCTATGTTCAATGAATGCTTCTTATGATCATTAATCGTTTTGAGTACCTAGAGAAATTTTATGTGAATTTGTATGGTCTCAACTTACTCTATAACTTGTTTGATTACAATCGAGGCGAAATCCTAAACAGGATATTACTGGGGAAGTGATTAAGGCATTCTTTGGACCGATTGAGCCTTTCAAACTTACCTGCTTAATTTTTTTATCCCTAGTCACCGCTTTGAGCTTTATTGAATTATATTTTGATCTTATATTTTTCTTTCTTGTAAATCTCATATTCCCTACCCTATTCGAGCTTAAACACTGATTTCTTTACCTTTCAATAGAACTGAGTTTACACAAAATCACAGACTCGCAAGAGCATGAAAGGCAAGAGAGGTAGAAGGTCTACAAGTAAAATTAATTATAGCAATATTATCAAAATCATAAGTTTGGGAGTGTTTAAAGTCATCTCGTCTGCTGTGTGACCAACAAGAAAAGACCAACGAGAGTCATACAGAAAAGCAGTCGAAAAGGTATGGAATATTTCAATAGAAAAGAAAAAGAAAAAGAAAATATCCAACCTGCCGAATAAAGGAGATACTTGAAAGTACAATAAAGAGAGGCATGTTGAAAAATTTGTAATGATTGAGAAGAGATATTAGAAGTTAGAATGCTCTATTTGTTCTGTTGGTATTCAAACTTAACTTCTCTTGCGTTGTTTGAATCCTACATTTTCTTCGTAGCCCTTACCCTAGCCTTACATTACAAACGTAATAAAGACCTATTGATCCCTGGTGATAGTTTATGTTCTACATTAGTGGAGAGTGATTTGAAAAGCAAGCCTATGGAGTGATTAGAGATCTATTTATTTACTTGTTTGCATAAAACTATCCGGGAGCAAATGACGAAGTGAGAATTATAGGTATGCATGAATGTGAGGATGAATAATGCGGTAGAATTGAGTTTTGAATTAACTTTTGGACCTGATTGGTTTGGAATGATTTCTTTGAATTATAGACTTTAGGCAAACTTTAAAGCAGTAAATTTTATGAATCAAACCAATGCTTGTTTTAATTGTCTTTCTTTTCTTCTTTGCTCGAGGGAAAACAAAACTTAAGTTTGAGAGTATTTGATAAGTATGATTTTGATGTGATTTTTATTACTCTGTTATTTATGAAAAGTGTCATTTTTCCTTCAATACTATTGATTTTATTTTATTTCTATATATTTTATTTTATTTTCTTGGATTTGAAGGAATGAGAAGATTTAGTGCAAAATGAGAGCATTTTGGTATAAAAGAAGAGAATACGGATCCTGACCGATGAGAGACAACAAGATCTGAAGAGAGCTGTGAAGATTTAGGCAAGGAGACTCGCAACCAGAAGGCATGACCAAAATTCGCGACCAGAGTTAGGCAATAAGTGAGATATTTTACCTTCTGGACGAGAAGACTTGGAGCAAGGCTCCAAGCTACTAAATTGGACAACTAGTCTAAACGACCAATTTAAGCAACCAACTAAAACGACATCGTGGACAACAACTTGAAAAGGCGAGCAGCTTTACCGCTCGGTAGGTTGGCGAGAGGGTTCTATCATCCCAGTCCGGAGTCTTTCCTTTCTGTAGGCGAGGAGACTAGTTATATACAGTGCACACGGCATCTATTCAGTGGGACCCTTCTGAGTTCCATAATCAATCTGCTGACCACCAAATCCTCCCGAACTCCGTAAATCAAGATGCTTATTACTGAATCTTTAATTTTAGATAATTTCGTTATTCTTGGGATAATTAATTTTATCTCCCATTGATTCATCAACTGACTCCAATGAAGAACACTAGTTTTATTATTTTTCTTTTCAATTTCATTATGAACTAATTCTATTTTCTAGAATTTTGATGTAGTTTAGCATTGAACACACAATTTATATTCTAAGTTATTTTATTTTCAATATTTTCATGATTGAGTGTTTATTCCTTATTCTTAATGTTTGTATTCTAACTAATTATTGTTCAATCTATTGAATCGCAATGAGACCGAGAGCTGATTTGTGATTAAAGTTCTAGGATTAAGCACCATTAGTTGAGAGAAAGTAGAGATACTTTACCATGATTAGTGTGATTTTCAAGAAAAATTCAAAAAAGTTAATGAGTCTCCAATTAGTTAAATTCACATAGAGATATGGAGTTATTAGTTGGAGATATTTTTAGTATTGTTCAAGAGAAAATATTGAATAGTTAATAGATTTTTATCATCAATTTTGGATAATTGGAATTCTATAACAAGAAAGAATAAATTGTGAGATTTGTTAGGTGAAATCAAACGCTCTAGATCTATTCTTATTATCTTTAAAATTTTAATCTTAATGCTATTTTCCTCAGTTTAATTTAGATAATTTATTTTTCATATTTCAATTTTCCAAATAGTAATTAATTTAATAAATTTCAATACTCAATAGCATAATTATTCTCTGTAGGTTCGACATCCATTTTTCTTTAAAATATTTTACTACTTGTTACGATTCTGTGCACTTGTAGATATTTTTAGCACAACAATACACGCAATGTTTCACGTCTCTTGTCTCAAGAGAAAGCTGGGCTCACAGATCCAAGTTTTTCCTACTCTACCTCCTACGGACCAAATGGGGAGATATAGCCGAAGCCAATACAAATCTTGGAACGCCGCATGAGGAGGCAAGGTAATCGGGCGGTAACGGAGGTACTTGTGAAATGGGTTGGAGTTTCTAAAGAGGAGAGCAGTTGGGAGTTACTGTAGAGGTTTTAAGCCCTTTACCCACACCCTGTGGGTAAGGTGCTTTGCACAGAGGGGATTTGTTAGGGATCAAGCGGCAAACTGAGAAGAACAAGGTTGAGGGTTCATCGAGCAACTGCTGAACACTTGGAAGAAATGTAGAAGACTTCAATTCGAGGTAACCTAAGAAGCAGGAAGTGAGAGGCAAAATGTGGTCATTTGGAGCTATGTTCCTTCTAATGCCTGGGATCAAAACACTGTCATTTGGAGATGTTAGGGTTTTAATGAAGTGTAATGTTTTAATTAGTGAAACGCGGCATTTATCTGTCCAAGTTTAAGTTGTATTTCCTTTACTTGTATTTTATCTTTTCTATGGACACGTGTAGCCCTGTAGTAGAAAGGGGTGTTAGCTAGCCTTAGACGCCCTTAAGGCCAATCTCTTGACTAAGATTAGTTTAGAATTTTAACTCTTTTCAATTCATTTTAATTCATCATTATAATTTTTTTAAATTCTAACATAAAATATAATAAATAATTTAATTTTTTTAAATTTTAAAATAATAATAATATTAAAAAATAATATTTTAATAATATTTTATTATCTCAATTCAATTCAATTTAATTTACTTCAATATTCAAACGCACTCTAAAGAATCGAGAACAAGAATCAAAAGGTGTCGTAGGAACTGGGCACCGTTACCTGCTGTTGAAAAAAGATGATCAGATCAAACAGCCATCTTGGCGGCTGAAGAGAAGATAAACGGACGTGTAGGTGACTGGATAAGAAGGAGAGAGTATGATACCATGACTGCATGAGTGCTTCCAGGCTTCCAGGCTTGTAGACGTTGTGTTTAGTTATAACCAAGACACTCAAATTTTTAAGACGCTTATCTAACGGCATCATCAAGCCTTGCTCACTAGTCCCCACAAAATGGTAGCAGTCTAAACTCTTTTCTATATTTATAGTTTTACTTACATAACCATATTTTCTGACGTGTCAGTTATTAAAAATAATCAAATTTATAAATTTTAAATTCAAATTAAAAAAAATACTAATAAAATGAAGTTGTCGCTCAACAAATATAATTTTATGTGTAAAATTACACGTAGGTATAGCACTACTCTTAAGCATTAGCATTGGATTGTGAATCCCATTAGGTAAACTTTGTCTAATATCATAGTTTTCTTGTCTTTTGCTTATCCTACTTAAAACCTAAAATCACATTTGATTATTCATCTAAACTCTATATAATGATATAATATTATTTAACTTTAAATTTTTATTATTTCTTAAGAATTTTTTTTTTTTCATATTTTACAAATCTACCATTTATATTTTATTTTTTAAATTTATAGTGCACACTTTTCTAATAATTGTTTCTTTTGGTTATATCGTTCATTATAATTATATTATTATTTGCTTATATTTTTAATGATTACTATTTGCAAGTGAGAATGTAAGGGTTATATCTAGTAAGTTGTACCGTTCGACTAAGTGAAATAAGAGTAAAAAATTAAAACTGCTCTCAAAAAATTAACTAATTAGTCTGTTAGATTATTACATGCTTCGAATTTAAAATATACTAATATCAAGTTACGTACTGGCAAATTAACTGATTCATGATTACTAATAGCTTTTTAGTAATCATTTTTTGTAAGTAATAATGTATATATGTTATTAAAGTAGCACACTGCACAAATTAAACATCAAACTAAATGCTATAGTAAAATATGTAACATGATGATAGCAAATTTGTAACATGATGTCAATTATTAATAACTCATATTAATATATATGTATTAATAGGAGTATATTACTAATACATAATAACTAATAAATTAATTACTACTATATACTATATATTATACGTGTGTTTTATTTACTAATAAAGTATATGCATATAATATATAAAATATATATTTTTTTATATAAAATATAATATATAAAATCGTATATACTAGAGAACGAGTCGAACCCAAAAAGTTGAATCGATTTTTATACAAGTTTTTACTGTTAAATAATCGAGCGTTATTTAATATTCACGAAAATCTATTTAATAATAAAGCCAACCCAAACTTGAATTTAATTAAATTGAATTCAAGGTACTTATCAAATAATCCTTTTTATTTATGACTAGAACAAAATCAAAATGCTGAGCATTTGTTGCACTGGCACCTACCAGTAATAGTTGTAGCTGTAGATAGGAGTCGAGCCGAGGCTTTTTTTGGCTTGTAGAGTTTGACTTGACAAAGAAGTTTCGAGTTCAAGCTCAAATTTATTATTGGAGCTTGGCTAGTAAGCTAAACACTCAATTTGAATTCGAGTTAAATAGAATTTGAGTCGAAGTTTGAATTCAATTTGAGTTGCTTATTTTTTTTAATAAAATTTAATAATTAATAAATTAGATAAATAAAAATATAATATTAAATTTATACAATTAACAAGTAAAATCTCTATTGAATTATAAGATTTAAAAAATTTACAAATAGTTAATATGTAACTACTTGATATTTATCCATAATAATTATATATTATATGCCTACATAAATTATTAATACATATACATAATATGATAGTATATATCTATTTCGTATATAGTTCTCACATATTAGTATATAAAATTCTTAAATCTTATCGACTAATTATTATACAAATTATAAAATATAGTTATGAAGCATATTCAATATATATATTTATATATAAGTATAAGTAATTAGGTTACATATCAATATATCATCTATTTAATTATAAAAGTGTTGTGCTTATATTATTAGCTAATACATATAAATATATACATAAATGTATGTATATATTTATCAATATTTGAATTAGCTTTAATCAAGTCGAGCTAAGGATTTGACTCGGGTATAAACAAACGGATTTTAACGAGACTTAATCGAGTCGAGTATGTGTCATTTAGGCCTCGTTTGTTTTCAGAAAACATCTCATCTCATCTCACCTAATCATTACAACTTTCTCAACTTCCAATACAAAATAAAATAAACAATTCAACTTTTTCAAATCTCAAAACAAAAATAATATTAAAATATATATTCTAACAATATTTTATTCAACTTTTTAACTTTAATCTCAACTCATCTTATCTCATCTCATCTCTGAAAACAAACGAGCCCTAAGTAATCGAGCGATGATCTGCTTTCATAGGTGAGTTTTTTTTTCACAGGTCAAATTCAGTTCGAATTTAACCGAATGAGTATCAAACAGACTAACCAATAGACTAATTCATTTACAGCCGGCCTAATTGTCGAGCAATATATTTGGTCAATTTGTGTTAGAGTCCGTCTCATTAAGGAGCTGAGATGCCAGTTTCGATATCAAAAGCCCTGGAGATGCTTTCCGACGCGTCGTGAGCTTACGAAATTTAGGGATCTTTTTCTGTGACCGGATCCACACGATTTCGGATTCTTGGAAAATCAGAATACATATTTGCCCATTTTTTGTTTGGCTGGACAAAATATACTGCAGTTAGTTCCGTGAGGTTCATGGTGGACCTTACTCTTACTTACAACACATTAATTGACGTGGAGCATAAGCTCTAATCTTTTAACTTCTGTTTCGATGATAATTTCGATTTAAACATTAAAACAGAATATTTAGTGCGTTCTGACTTCTGATGTATAAATTCGAGAATTATATATTATATATAAAAACTAATAACTAAAAGAATAAATACATATATATATGTGAATGTGGATTGTGTGTGTATATATATATATATGTGAAAGAATTGACTATTTATAAAATGACTGTACATTAAAAAAAAATAGAGATTTTAGTGTCAGAAGATAATATTAAAACAATCAATAACTTGAGTTGAGACATAAGAAAAATATAGAAAAAATAAAAGAGCAAAGAAATTATTAAAATAATGATATTAAAAAAAAGAAGAGGACATATTTATGGGTATGTTTGGGTGTCAAACTCATCTCAATCTATCTTAAATCAATCATTGATAGGACCTATTACTTTTTCAACTTTTTAAAAAAAGTTAAACATATCTCAACTTACTTCATACATTCAAATATATATCTCAACTTATTTCATATATTCAGGTACATCTTAATGAATACACAAAATATTACTTTTTACAAATCAACTCAGATTATCTAATCAGATCACCTCATCATCCGAACATAACCTTAAAGTTATAAAAAGAGTTGAAATTACATAAATACCTTTTAGATTTTAGAATTAATTAAATACTATCTCAAATTTAAATCGGTAAAAATGTCATCCAAACTCAAAAAATTACAAAACTTCTATTAATAGAATCCGGAATAGAACAGCGCCCGGAATACTAGTTCCGGTTGAAATGGCTGAAATTTGATTAGAATGACAGCTGGAATTTAAAATGAAACGAAATAAGAAGATACAGGGTACCGGACAATATGCAATTAATTTCACATTCAACACAAGGTCAAAATTTAAAGAGGGAAAATTTACTTTGCATCTCCAAACTGTCGTCCATTCCGGACTGCGAGAAGTTGGCCTGCTTCTAAAAACTTCAAAGTTTAACACTTGCACTTTCTACTTTAAAAGAAAAACAAATAACCTTGTTTCTTTTAGGAAAAAATATGACTTAGGATATGTTTTTTTGGGGCAATATATTTCTTTTTCATTCTTTATATTTTGAACGTGTCCAATTTCCTTAGGCTCCAGTAAGTAACTTGAGTCCCCAAAACACTATGGTTTGTTTGGAAAAAATTTTCATCCTAAAATTTTCATCTCATCTCATCTTAAGGGTATAACTAGTCTGGCTCGATCTGATTTTGTACATTTTTTAGAACTAAATTAGTATACATGACCAGTTTTAAAAATTTAAGAATCGATATTGAACCAATTCACTATCGAAACCGGAACTTTCGATTTTTAGGTTTCAATCCGGTCTGGTTTTTCCAATTTTACATATTATCTATTCTAGTAACAATATTATGTTTACATATACTAAATTATTATTCTATTTATATTATAGTATAAGTATATTATTTTATAATAATTAACACATACTAGTATAGTACTGAATTTAACTATAGTCTATATAAGTTTTAGACCTTTTACATTAGTATTAATAAAGTCCAAATCTTCATACGCACGGCCATCATCTCCTCCCTATCATTCACCTTATCCTTCTGCAACTCCAAGACCTTATACGGTATTGGGGTCATTACCACAAAATATTAGACCCTCTTACAACTCATTTTCACCATTAGCCTCTCCAAAATTACCAACCTATTCCAAAACTGTTTCTCCTCCTTCTCTTTCCCAAATTATTAATCCTCCATTATTATCCCAGGTAGAATAATAAAGTATTAACAAAATAATAATGTATTAATAAGAATTAAAGGCTGTCAGACTGGCCATATGCATGATAGCAAAGTAGGCAGGCGGTATTACCGACCATATGCATGAGGAAATAAAAATTAAAGAAAAGAGATATGAAATAAACTTCTTCATTAAGAATATAATACTTACAAGGAGATTAATTCTCAAAAGAGTTGGGAGCTGAAGACATGAGGGAAGGACGATTGAAGATTTACAAAGAGAGGAGGACAGGACTTGGACTGGAGAGGTTTGGGCGAGAGAGGAAGGGATATCATATTAGAATTCTGAATGCCCTTCTTGCCTCGTGAACCCCTTTATATAGACACTAAAACAGTAACTTTAATAATACATTAACAGTCCCGGCCGTTATAAGAACAGTATTAGCCGACGCTAAAAGACAAACACAGTACCGGCCGACATTAAAGACAAGAACAGTGTCAGCCGACGCTAAAAACAAACATAGTACAGAACACGTAATCTTGTATAGAATTATTTGTCGCTTTGCTGGGTAATAATCTGTCGCGAATAACTTTTTAGAGGGATAATATCTGCATGTCATGCTGGTTAATCAGATAATAATTTTTTGGAGTCACAAATTCTGAGGATCATAATTTGCTAATTCCAGTTCAAACGGGTCTTGAGAATCCATCAATTTTACCAGATGGTAAGGTGAATAATCTTGAGAAGGAGATGCAGCTTGGTTGCCTTGAAATTGAGAAGCCTGTTGAGAAGGAGAGGCCTGATGGGCTGGTGATAATGCGGGTTGCTGTGGTGGAGTTAATCTGGGTTGTGCTTCTTCTTCATCGTCACTGTCTGATATTTGTGACATTACTTCAGCTAATTTTTTCAAATCCTTTTTGTTTGTAATGGATGCCAGTTGTGCTTATTTCTATTTTATTTTATTGCTATTGATATTTCTATCTTATTTTTCCTGATATTTACGATGGATTTTTATTATGCTCATAGTACTGGATTTCGCGATTTGTATGAGTTAAAATGTACAGAATATAATTTAAGAATGGAACTACATATCTTGATGGATAATATAAAAGATCTTAAAAGACAACAATAATTAATGAGGTAAAATTATACATTAATGATGACTAAATATCATGTATATCAAAGTAGGCAGTCTGCGATAGAATACTATGAAGCTGACTGCACTTTCCTTAGAAAAGAAATTAATGCCATAAGAAACCATCTGAAAATACTTGCTTTATAAAAAAAAAAAAAAAAAAAAAAAGAGTAAAGGAATCATTGATACAAATTTTACAAAGATAACCCATAACTAGAGAGAAAAATGTATATTGGGAAGCTTGTGTTAGTAAGCCAAGAAAAACAGATGGTCAGCCCATTCAAGCCAGAGGGCTCTAAGGGTGGTCCCGGTGATGTTCCCTCAAGTTCTTAATCTACTTATTTCTCTTTGGAAATAGGAAATTTTTGTTGAAAATCTGAATCAATGAATTCTTTATTCAAACCTAATGAATCTACCACTAGCATCCCTATAGAATCTGATAATATTAATCAAGAAGACTATAGTATATTAGATATAGAAAGAAGTCTACAAGATTGGACAATTCCCGATGTTCCAAAAAACCAAATATACAAAATCTCTACTTTTTCTTCTAAATTTTCATTCCTTACAAATTATACAATTAAAACAGTAGAGAAAACTATTAGTTTAAATAATGACTATGAATCATTACATCTCTTAACAAAAAAGGCTATTGATCAACACAAAAAGCAAAATTATTCTTTTATTCATATTGGACTAGTACAAGTAGTTATAAAGCCACTCACTCGAAACGGCTTAAATACCTCAGTGTTGCTTTGTTTAAGAGACGGAAGACATTATAACTTTCATGATTCATTACTTGGAATGGTAGAATCCAGCTTGTTCCAAGGACCGGTCTATTTTAACTGTTATCCCAATTATTCTTTATCATTATTTGATGGTAACATTTTACACTCATTAGTACTAAATATTAAAACAAATGGCTATCAAATGATGAAAGGGTCACATGCTTTAACAGTCGTTTACAGGATTCATTATAAATTAATGAAAACAACATTAGAACCACAAGCTCTAATTACTAGCCCTAAAGGATATACATTATTATTACAATCTAGCACACAAAATTCTAGTATACAAATTCCTAAACAAATCAATTGGAATCAAGTCACACTTCCTAATGAATGGCAATTAGAAAATATTACTCCAACACCAAAGATAAAAAATAATTCTAAAGATAATCTCGAATATATAGATCAAAAAACGGATGGGACGGTTCAAATAGCTTTTCAGCCTTTCAGAAGATCTTTCTCACATTATTCCTCTCCAGCACCCTCCAGTTATCATACACCCAGATCTATTCTTATATCAATTTCTAGAAATAAATCTCAAAATTTTGACACCAGATCTTTTGATACTAGATCCCAAAATCTTGACACCCAGATTCGAGGGATCATTCCTGGAAACATTATTGATACACCAGTATATGCTATTAGCCATCCTGATAGAGCATCTACCTCCCATAATCCTGAAAAAGAACCCTCTTCTCCGATGTATTCTCAAGTAGTTGGAAATGATACCCAAATATATACCCTGAATAAAGAAAAATTTAAAATTAACAAAGAATATCTCAAACAAGATTATATGAAAAAAGAAAATAATCACAAAAGAATAACATTTTTCTCAACCTTTACAAAAATAGAAAGAGATTATATTCAAGAAAAATATTACGAAGATTTAGAGAAAATACAGACCAATATTCCTTTTTTTACATGGTTTGAGACATATAAATCAAACCAATTATCTACCATAAACAGGACTACTAATCAATAGATTAAAGGAGAAAATAACCAAATTATTTATGAAGAATATCCCCCTTTTGAAGTCATCAAGTACAATCAAAGGAATACTCAAATTCTGGCTACACCAATAAAAAAACATAATATTGCAAATACTGAAAAAAACCTTGATAATATAATACAACAAAACAATTATACTAATTTATATTTAAAAATCATGGGTAAGCAATTTGAAAGGATTGATCCCAAATATCTCCTATAAAACCTACTGTTAAAGAAATAGAAGAAACTCCCTTCTTTGTTCCCCACGAAATTCCATCCCATTTAAAATCGATCTTTTCCAAAAATAAAAATGATTTATTGGAACAGATCTCTAGTAAATTAGAAAAATTAACTATTAGTAACACTGCCACCACCTCAAAACAACCACATATTAATGTATTAAGCAAAATAGACTCACCCATAATATCTGACTCTGAAATTAGTAATATTGAAAACCAATTTAAAAATCTAGATTTACAGATAAACAAGATTAGAGGAGATCATGTTAATAACTTTTCGGCTAGAGATTCAAAACATCATATCTCTATTACTCGTAATTGGTATCCCAGACCTACTCCACTGGATATGCAATTCGAGGAAAGAGAACATATAGTAAGATCAGCCTTCGCACCAGATGTATTATACGAATGAAATATAGACGGATTATCTGAATACGAAATACTAAATCATTTTCAAGAAATGATTATGGTAGCCAACGTCTATAAAAGTAACAGAAAAACTGATCATCAGGTAGCACACATTATTGTTACAGGATTTACTGGCCAACTAAAGGGTTGGTGGGATCATTATCTTTCATATGATGAAAGGTCACGTATATTAACAGCCTATAAATATGATGAAAATATGCAAATAATTAAAACGGAAAATGATTTACCCCTAGAAGATGCTGTCAATACATTAATATATGCATTAACTAAACACTTTGTTGGTGATCCCGTTCAATTTAAAAAAAGAACTAGTGATTTATTGATTAATCTTAAATGCCCTCAATTATCTGATTTCCGTTGGTATAAAGATGTATTTCTAACTAAAGTTATGATCAGAAATGATTGTCAACAACCATACTGGAAGGAAAAGTTCATAGCCGGACTTCCATATTACTTCGCCCAAAAGGTACGAGAATCATTATTAAGATCAGACGGTACTATTGATTTTCATAATCTTACATATGGTGATATAATAAGTAAGATTAACAGAACTGGATTAACTATGTGCAATGATTTAAGATTAAAAAAGTAAATGGAGAAAGAAAAGAAGTTTGCTAGAAAAGAATTAGGTACTTTTTGTGAACAATTTGGTTATACTCCTTTATTAGCCCCCTCAAGAAGACACAAAAAGGGAAAAAGAGTTTATAACAATTATTCCAATAAAAAATAAAAATACAGAAAACCTTATAAAAAGATAAAAGACAAACAAATATATAATAAGCCACTAAAAAATCTTAAAAAGACTAATAAAAAGAAAAAGCAGATTGTTTGTTATAAATGCGGAAAAATAGGACATTACAAATCAAACTGTAAAGTCAAACAACAAATTAATGAATTAGATATATCCGAAACACTAAAAGACAAATTAATAGACATTTTTATAATAAATTCAAGTGAAGATGAGGTTAGTTCTTCTTCAGAAGAAGAAATTTATCAATTAAAAGAATCAAGCTTTTCAGAACAATCTTCCGATAGTGAATTAGAAGAAGATGAAGTACATATTTGTAATTGTCTAAACAAGGATAATTGTATTTGTAACAAAACTATTAATGTACTTTCTTAACAAGAAGACATTATATTAGAATTAATAGACAAAATCAACAACCCTCAAGAAAGAAAAGATTATTTAGAAAAATTAAAAAATACATTTAATAATCAAAATACTACAATAACTTCATCCTCAACACCTTACAATTTTTCAGAAATAATAAGTAGATTTAAAACTGACAAACAGAAAATTACGATTCAAGATATACAACAGGAAATCAATGAGATAAAACAGGAAATTAAAAATTTAAAAACATCTAATCTTAAATTAGAAGTTTCAAACGAACAACTATTACAAGAAATTATATTATTAAAAATAGAGAAAAATGGAAAAAACCTTCATGAAGAAAAACATAATATTGAACAGGGAGAATGTTCAACATTAGATGAAACGGACAATTTCATTAATATTCTTAATAAGATAAATTTTCAAAAATGGTATGTTGAAGTAACAGTTTCAATTAATCAAGAATTCTCTTTTACTACAATTGCCCTATTAGATACATGAACAGTACCGGCCGTTATAAGAACAGTATTAGCCGACGCTAAAAGACAAACACAGTACCGGCCGACATTAAAGACAAGAACAGTGTTAGCCTACGCTAAAAACAAACATAGTACAGAACACGTAATCTTGTATAAAATTATTTGTCGCTTTGCTGGGCAATAATCTGTCACGAATAACTTTTTAGAGGGATAATATCTGCATGTCATGCTGGTTAATCAGATAATAATTTTTTGGAGTCCGGAGCTTTGGTAACTTTTGAAAATATCTTCAGTACATGATCATAATTGTATTTTTCCCACCATTTGATGGAAACTTGTCGGGCTAAGAACATAATAGTTTTGAGAGAGGGATGAGGTTTGATAACGTATTCTCATTTCATAATCCAATTTAATTTTGTTTTGAGAAAGAAGAGTAAGAGGGGTGAGCAATGATTTAATGCTGGTGGGTTGTCATTCTGTGAGATGAAATTTTGGAGACTTTCCTGAAGGGGAAGAGGAAGGAGAAGAGGTTCGGGTCCATAATATTTCCACCATAGTGAGAACCATTTCGGGAGTGTTTTAATTTCCTGTAGTTTATCAAAATGAAGGAACCATGAATGACGCAAATTTTTGTTTTGTTTTAAAAATATTTTTGTCCATGCTTGCTGGTAATCGTAATAATCATAATAAGGAGGATCATAAGGATGAGAGAATTTTCTTGTTAGGTCTTACCGCCTTTAATTCTTATTAATACATTATTATTTTGTTAATACTTTATTATTCTACTTGGGATATACGCCTTTGGTATCAGAGCCATTGGTGATAGTATTGTTATTACTATTTTATTTTATTGCTATTGATATTTCTATCTTATTTTTCCTGATATTTACGATGGATTTTTATTATGCTCATAGTACTGGATTTCGATATTTGTATGAGTTAAAATGTACAGAATATGTATATCAAAGTAGGCAGTCTGCGATAGAATACTAAGTTAGTATTAATAACTTAATATTAATGTTTATATTTAAGATTAAAATTTTATGTTATATTACTTTTATATTATAAGATTAAAATTTAGTTGTTATATCAAATGTTATATTAAAAATTATAAGATTAATTTTTATGTTATATCGCATGTTATACTAATCTTATAACATAAGATTAATAGACTTGAATAATAAGATTAGAATTTTATGTTATATAAATTTTAGCAATTTAACATATAATATATATATATATGTCCGGTTCGGTTTAAACCGGTTTTCAAAATATAAAAATATATACTGCACCGGTTTAGAACCGGTTTTAGTTCTTAAGAACTAGTGTTGTGCTGAAAATATCTGCAAGTGCACAAAATTATAACAAGTAGTAAAATGTTTTAAAGAAAATGGACATCGAACCCACAGATATTAATTATGCTATTGAGTACTAAAATTTACTAAATTAATTACTATTTAAAAAATTAAATTTTAAAGAATATATTATTTAAATTAAACTAAAGAATAGAGTATTAAAATTAAAATTTTAAACATAATAAAAATAGATCTAAAACATTTGATTCACCTAGCGAATCCCACACAATTTATTATTCATTGTTATAGAATTCCAATTATCCCAAATTGATGATAAAAATCTCTTAACTATTCAATATTTTCTTTCGATCAATACTAAAAACATCTCCAATTAATAACTCTATATCTCTATGTGAATTTAGTTAATTATAAATTCATTAAATTCTTTAGATTTTTCTTAAAAATCACATTAATCGCGATAAAGTACCCCTACTTTCGCTCAACTAGTAGTGCTTAATCTTAGAGCTCTAATCACAAATCACCTTTTGGTCTCTTGCGATTCAATAGATCGAACAATAATTAGCTAGAAAATTACAAGTATTAAGAAAAAATAATAAACTCTCAATCATGAAAATATTGAAAATAAAATAACTTAAAATATAAATTGTGTGCTCAATGTTAGACTACATCAAAGCTCTAGAAAATAAAATTAGCTCATAATAAAATTAAAAAGAAAAATAATAAAACTAGTGCTTTTCGTTGGAGTCGGTTGTTGAAGCATACGACTCATGCCTCTGCCTTTCAGATCCACCTCCTTGAAAGAAACTAACAGCCCGGTTTGTATTCGCAACCCATCTCAACTCATCTAAATTCATCTCACTACTATTCATTATTATTCATCAACTTTAACTCACAAATTTCACTACTATTCACAACACATCTCACTGCTATTCACAATCCATCTCAACTCATCTTCGAATCCAAACGACACCTTAAAGAATAATCTCTGGACTATTGGATTTTAAAACTCAGACTCTCCTTCCCCTTAATTACGTGCTAATGATATACTTATATAGAGTAGAAAATAAACTCTAATGCTTTCATGATTCCCGCATAAAAAGTCGCTTAACTTTTAAGACTTAAACCTCGTACGCACTCCAGGAGTTAGAATTTAGAAATACTTATTAGAGACAAAGTTGTAACCCTTTAAGATAGCTTTCCAACCCATCCAGAATCACATACATCGGATATGTGAGTAAAATTATTCACAAACTATCTTATTACTATTCACAAAATTTTTATTTTATCTCACTTCTCAAACTTGTCCTAAAGTTCTACTATTGGTCTACCTTATTAGTCCATTTAGCTGATTTATATTGAGTCAGTTGATTCAAACTTATTTGAGACAATTCAAGCCAATATAAAACCATATTAAATTTTTTAAGATTGCGTGATAGATGGTTTTCTTTTTCTTTTGCATAAAAATACGATAAAACTAAACACATATTAATTACTTTTTCAAGCATGTATTTGTAAGAAATGTAACAATAATTGAAAAAATAAAATTGTCATACCTAGGTATAACGCCCAAATGGATAGTTCAAACCACATGGCCTATATTTCAAATGGACTAGTCAATGATATAATTGAAATCCTATTGAAACATTATAATTAAAAAGCAAAAACTTTGTATTTCTAAATAATATGAGATCCCATGTATAAGCTACTCTTATCACTTTTCATATCAAAATGGAGTATCACAATCTCTCCTCTTTATATTCCTGACATCCTTGTCAAGCCAATCCATTATTGGTGGTAGGGCTCAAGTCCCATATTTTTTGTTGGGAGTGTCTCTAATATCATTTGTAATGCTTTAATGGAAAGCTCAAACCATATGGTTTATATTCTAAAATGACTAGTCAATGATACAATTGGAACCTCATTAGAATCTTATAGAGAGAAAACTTTTACTTCCCAAACAATGTGAAATCTCATATACCACCTACTCTTATCACTTATCAAAATGAGGTATCACAACCTGTGGCATATGAGATCTCACATTATTGGAGAATGAGAAGTTCTTACTCTTTATAGTGTTCTAATAAAACTCTAATTATATCATTCACTAATCCTTTTAGAGTTTAAGATATATGATTTGGGTCTTTCATTGGGGCGTTACAAATGGTATTAAAATCTATTTTAACGAGAAATATGAGACTAGAGACATGTCACCTACAATAGGCTGACGCGAAGAGGATGTTGAGAATACAAATGGGATATTGTGACACCTATTTTCATAAGTGATTAATGTAGGTAGTATATGGGGTCTCACATTGCTGAAAAAAGAAAAGTTTTTTCTCTTTATAATGTTTTATAGGATTCCAATTATATTATTGACTAGTTATTTTGAAGTATAAATTATGCAGTTTGGGCCTTTTGTTAAGGTGTTATAAAAATATAGAGTTTTTAAATTATTTTGTTGAAGAGAAATGAGTATTTTGTTTTTAAGTTTGTGACTATGACATAAATAACCTTATAACATAAGAGATTTTATCTTCTTCGTAGATCAAGATATTTAAGAAAAAATGAGGACACTTGAGGCTAAAGACATAAATTGTAATCTAATCGAAATTAATAAATAAATTCATATTTTAATCACCTTTATACATTTTAGTAATATTTAATTGGATTGCATCCTTTTTTCATATATATTTTAAGAGCAATTTTAAACTTACAACTTTTTTTACAACTATATTTTGAATTATGAGTATTTCTGTAAAAAGATCTTACTTTTATAAATTATTTTATACAAATATCTCTTGTTTAAAATAGAGTTGTGTAAAAGATTGTAAAAATAATTGTATGTGTATCATTTTTCATATTTTAATATTTAAACACTCAATTTAAACTTGTTATCACTTGTTGAATTTGAGAAATTAAATTTTTGAATTTATTAAATAGAGTAATGCTATATATCATTCTCTCATTCTACTTTATAAATGTGATACTTTTCTTCACTTCTAAAACATCTCCTATTGTTTCAAAAATAAATATAACATGTAGTGTGCAACATTTTTCTATTAAATATAAAGATAATAATGCACCTATAATTATTTCATAACTTGATTCACAACTAAGGACATGTTTCGGGAGTGAAATGAGATATGAATTTTATAAATAATATTAAGATAGTTTGTAAATAGTAGTGAGATAGTTTGAGTATGTTTATGAGGCTTTAGAAAAAGAGATAAAAAAAATTGAATAAAAAATATTATAAAGTTAAAATATTGTTAAAATATATTTTTTAATATTATTTTTGTTTTGTGATTTGAAAAAGTTAAATTATTTTTTATTTTTTATTTGAAAGTTTGAGAAAGTTGTAATAATTAGTTTGAAAAAGTTCTAATGATCAGTTTGAAAATATTTGTATTTGAGTGAT
Organism: Juglans microcarpa x Juglans regia; assembly: GCF_004785595.1. Taxonomy (NCBI): domain Eukaryota; kingdom Viridiplantae; phylum Streptophyta; class Magnoliopsida; order Fagales; family Juglandaceae; genus Juglans; species Juglans microcarpa x Juglans regia. Next base: position 20,852,058 of record NC_054597.1, on the reverse strand, counting down.
GTTTAGAAATTAAATGTGATGAGATGAGATAATATGAGAATTTTGAAATGAAAACTTTTTTCCAACAAACTTAAGTAAGCTATAAAATAAATGGATTTGTACGATCTAATTTTAATTTGAGATGATTACAAATTCAGAGTTTTAAACAGTTTGCAAATAAGTTCTTCGGTTTTTAACATTTGCCGAAATAATCCTGATTTTTTAAAAAAATTCACAATTAGCTACTTCATTAGTCATAAATCTCATTATATTTCTAACAGCACAGTAAAGTGAATAAACCATGTGTCAACCAGTAAAAATATTGAAAATCAAATTATTTCTTTACAAATCGATAAAAATTCAAATAATAATTCTGTAAAAAAAATATTAACTGTATTTAAAAAAAATATAAAATAATTTATTTTTTCATGTATAAATTATTTCGTAAAATATAAATTTTACGAAAAATATATAATTATATAATTTTTAAAATTATATATTTTTCACAAATTATATAATTTAAAATATAAATTTTTAAAAATTAACAAAATAAATCTTATACGTAAAATTGTAAACAAAATTATAAATCCATGTAAACCAATTTGTAATTAACTGTTTTAATTTTGGAGCCAGCATTGTTGATGAATTTTTTCATTCTTACGAGAGAAATGATTTATATAAATCTTAAATAGATGAATTTTATAAATGTTTTTATAAAAAAAGATTCCACCTAAAAAAAAAAGTATAAAAAGAATTATTTTTTATTAATAGGATATTTTTTAACAAAAAACTTATATAAAAGTTATCTATTATACTTGTATATGATATTACTCTTTTTATAAATCGATTTGGTCCCAACAAAGCCGGAAGAGAAACATATTTGCTTGATGAAAAATGCTACTTTCACATCTCATTTTGATCTCATTTATTATAATTTTTTTTTTACTTAATAATTAAGAAAATAATTATTAATATATTGATTTTTTTATATTTTTTAAAAATATTTTAAAATGATAAAAAAATATGAATAAAAAAATTTAAAAATATAAAAAAATAAATTTATACTAGACGTCGCGGTTGATGCTGGCGGCAGCTTCGCAATATTTTTGCTTGATTTTGCTGCGGCTACATGCTGACGTAAACATTAATCCTTTTATACTATCGCCACGTAGAAGCCTCCTGGAAATAAATGTGTGGAGGAGATAGTTTTGGCCAAAATAAAAATGAGGTGGCCATTACGTACAGCTTCTTTTTCGAAAAACTGAAAATGGAAAGCAAAACCATAAACTTGGTACAATTTTCACGGAAGGATCCATGGCCTTGAATTTCATCGCAGCATTTCTTCACCCAAAACCTTCTACTAGCCCTCCTCCGTCTTTGTTCCCAAAACATAGGCGCCTTATCAGGCTTCAGTCTTCTTCCCCTCCTCATTTTAGAACATCTGCTCAGTCAGATCACGGCACTGAACGAGGAGTTACAGAAGAGGATCCCTCTGTTTCTTTATCTGGTACTGCAATTTTTTTTCCTTCTTTGAAGAATTGTTTCTTTATCTGGTACTGCCTTTTATATCTTTTGAGTGATTTGGAACTGGGGTTAGTGAGAGAATCGCTCACCTTATAGTGTGGTATGTAGCATAAACTGATCTTCCGGCTAAACAAATAGCTGTTCTAGTCTTGTTTGTTTTTGTTTGACGTTAAAGCACTTGGTTGATGCGAGTTTGACAGGGTAGACTAATTTGTAAGGCTTCCAAGTTCCAATCCTTGCTTTTTGTGTGTTATTAGTATATTGTTCGTCCCAGGGAGAGGAATTATTTTGCTTAATGTCTGTCATATCTTAATTCCAACACCAATCGGCTAAACTTTTAAGAAAACTAAACAAATTCTGTTAGGATCATTGCACGCCGTGGTTTTACTAACTGTAGACACTATGTTACTTGCCATCTTTCGCATTCTGCTAATATGCAAAGCTTGTCATGTCACCTTTTTTTAAAGGTTCACATTGTATGATCTTATGCACAAGCTATTTTATTATATCAGAAAGAAAGCAAGCAGTAAGCTTGTGGAAATTATTAGTTAATGACTATTATTGCTGTTGAAGTGCAACTTATATGCCGAGTAATTAAATCCTGAACCCTTAAGGGGTGGGCTCAAGTGGTAAAGGCGTTGGTTTTGATGGTATGCTCCCTCCAAGGTCCAAGGTTCAAATCCCACTGGGAGCAAACAATCTCTAGGGACCATGTGATGGATTTTTCTCTTCTCTTGAATTACCTGAGATGCACTTGCGGGAAACTTCTTGCATAGGGCATGTGCATCCCGGTGCAAAAAAAAAAAAAAAAAAGAAAATTAAATCCCAAAGTCATTGCCATACAAATTTCTTGTGAAACCATACTCACTTGGTTGATTGATTTAGAAAATTAGGAGCTGTTTTCCTAGCTAGGTGTCATCAGTTCAGTAGTTCAAACTGCTTGAAGTTTTCTTATTCCATTAGCACAATTTTTCGGTTCCTGTTCCCTTTAGAAGGTAGCTAATTCAATCTCAAGGATTATTAAATATTGCTCACTGATGCAATATACTAACTTCAAACCATAAAAGTTTTAGCTGCGAAAATCGTGATGTTGATTCTGATGCACTTTTAATGTTTAAATCTTAAAAGGGTCTTTGTCTTCCAATCGGATTCAGCTCGATCTGCTGGAACAACTCACTTCCACTAGCTCAGCGGTTGATGGTATGTGAATTAATCCAGCATTGAAATAGTCATATGATTCGATTCTCACTCATAAAGATTTAATCTTTTTACACGGGACTTGGGTTCAGTATAAAATTTCCTTGGTATCATATATCATCACCAGGTTATGAGAGTGATGGCAGCTCTCAGAGCCGAACAATCCGTGACCAATTAGCACAATTAGTTGGAGACAGAGATGACGACTTCAGCATTCCCTTGGGTAAAAATTTAAAGAAGTTTACTCCCAAGTTCTTAACCATCTCACAGAAGAGAAATGTCAGAAGACAGGCTTACCTGGATGAGGTGTCTCAGAGGAATGATACGGTTTTCTTTGCCACTATTGGAGCTTTCATAATTCTTCCACCATTTATAATACTAGGAATTGCAATAATAACTGGTTATGTACAGCTTTTTCCCTGACATATGTGATGTTAGTTTACTATAGTGAAGTTATAATTCCTTACACTAAATGCAGAGTTATGAAGTTTATATGACCAGTACTTCCAAATTTTTCCTTCTATAATATTTGGTATAGATTATCTGTTATTCATTTTTATGACTTTATCTACCTAGTGAGTTCATTATACTGGATGTAAAGGTTTGGTTTTGTCAGGTTTTCATTAGCGCTTGTATCTGCACCATTTCGCACCAGTGGGTGCATCTAGTTTCCTTTTCTTTCTCTAGGATTTTCTAAAGAGAGTACAAAAAAGTTAACTTCATGGGTACTCAGCCTATACTGCAGCAGTAATCCATAAACCCTGCCCCGACAACAAAATATGAAATATAGTGACTCGAGGAACTCGGTAGTTGCTAGCTCTATGAACTTCAGTGTATTATTGAGACATCATTTTGGCATGAGAAGTGTCTTTAGAATATGAAATTCTAACACAAAGTCATCCTTTAAAATAAGGTATCTGTTTGTGTTAAAATAAATTAATGCCATTGTTGTATCCATTTTAGTCATTTTCTTGCATGTTTATGAAGTTGGGTTAATGTTGGACAAGTGTAATGTCGTTATAGAGTTATTTTAAGTGCTAATTAATGTAAGGCATTGAATATGGAAGGTTCTAGGTTGGCTAGAGGGGAGATCCACGGAATTTTCCTTCTTGCTCCCTTAAGAGTATATGTTTTGGAGGTTTTTCCTTATTTTTTCAATGAGAGTGCACCTTCCCTGTGTTAGAAAAAAAATTTCTTAGACAAAAGTCTCTATCTCATTTCAATGTTCAAATAAAACATTGGCTGGGCGTGAAGATTTGTAGCGGGACTTATTTTCGTGGAAGAAGACATATATTTGCATGGTCATCTTCTTTGGTTATCACCACGGCAGAGTTCTTCCGACCCACTTCCTTCCATATTTTTCCATCATCCTTGTTCCCTTCCACGTTTCTGGACTGTTTCCTGACATGCACACGGCTTGCACGCTGTCCCATTCTACAAGCCACCTCCGTATGGCCTTGCCTATAACATTTATTACAGTAAAAACCTGGCTTCTCATAGACCACCGACTGCCAAATCTGATGCGAACCAAACATCACATGAAATCCTTTAATCTGCTCGTCTCTGAGATCAACAGCTACACACAACTGTGCCCCTGTGGCTCGGGTTCTATAAACCGTATCATTGTCCGTTCCCAAAAACTTTCCAAAACGTGTGGCAAAGCTTTGAAGACAATCCAACCTATACAAATGCAAATGTGCAGATGAAGGTAAGAACTATAAACTTCAATCCTTGAGAAGAGATTTTGAAAATGTGCAGATGAAAGAAATGGAGTTATTGAAAGATTATTCTTCCAGACTTATGTAAGTTGTGAGTCAAATGAAAACGTATGGAGAGAATATTTTGTATCAAAGAATTGTTGAGAAAATATTAATTAGTTTGCCAAAGAAGTTTGATCCCATTATTTCTGTTGTTGAAGAAACTAAAGAAATTGATAAGTTGAGTATTTAAGAGTTGATGGGTTCAATTAAAACACTTGAGCAAAGGTTGAGCAGACACTCCAAAAAATCAATTGAAAGTGTCTTTCAATCTAAACTCAATGTTAACTCAAAAATTCAAGAAAGAGATTCATTTAAAAGTGATTCTTCTGGAAGTGTAAGACATGGAAGAGGAAGATGAAGAAATGGAAGACAAAGGGGAATGAGTAATTTTGAGAGAAGTGGAAATGTGGAGTCCACTCAACAAAAATGTGAAATTTATAAAAGAAATAGTCACGTTGATAAAGATTGCTAGTTCTGGGGAAAAGCTCAATGTCACAATTGTAAAAGTTTGGGCATATTAAAAAAGATTGTCGGTTAAAAATTAATGAGCAAACAATTTTTTTCAAAGAGCAAGAAAGTGAAGCAAACTTGTTTTTATAGTTGTCAAGTGGCATCAGAGCAAAAGAATGATGTGTGGTTTCTTGATAGTGGCTATAGCAATCACATGACTGCAGATGAAAGTACTTTTGTGGAGATTGATACTTCATCAAATTTCTAAGTCAAGATGGGAAATGGTTCCTTAGTCCAAGTAAAAGGAAAAGGTACAATTGCTATAGAAACAAAGAGGGGCACAAAATACATTCGGGGTGTATTGATAGTTTTGGATTTGAAGCAAAACTTATTAAGTGTTGGGCAACTTATAGAGCATGGGTATTCTGCTCATTTTGAATGAGATTTTTGCAAGATTTATAACAAAGGGGGCAGAAGACAAGTTGTGGCAAAAATCAAGATGAAAAATAATAGAAGCTTTCCTTTTACTTTCCCATATTAAATAAATATGGCCTTAAAGATGGATGTGGTTGATGAGTAATGACTTTGGCATACAAACTTGGGCACTTGAATTTTCAAAACTTGAAGATTCTCCAACAAAAGAACTTGGTGTATGGATTGCCAACTATACAAGAAGTGCAAGAGGTTTGTGAAGGTTGTGCACTTGGCAAATACCACCGTGAGTCATTTCCCAAGGAGAAAGCATGGAGATCCAAAGCACCACTGGAGCTTGTCCATACTATGGGCCTAGTCAACACCAATTTATGGAGGTAACAAATATTTTATAATTTTCATTGATGATTTTACAAGAATGACATGAATATATTCCTTGAAGCAAAAGTCGGGTGTTTTCTCCATTTTCAAAAAAATTCAAAAGTTTGTTGAGAGATAAAGTGGACACTTTTTGAAAGTATTGAGAAGTGAAGAGGTGGTGAGTACAACTACCATGAATTTGAGAAGTTTTATGAAGATATTGGCATGGAGAGACAATTAACAATTGGATACACTCCACAACAAAATGGAATGGCATAAAAAAAGAATAGAACCATTGTTGAGATGATGAAGTCTATGCTTTATGAGAAGGGCTTGCCTAAGTCCTTTTGGGGTGAAGCAGTATATTCAATTTTTCAATTGTTTTTTAAAACCTTTACACCAATTCTCTCTCCCAGTTCTTCTCAGTTTATCAATTCCCCCTTGTATTACGATGGAGAACTTTTTCTAAAACTCATGCATTAGAACTCATGTTTGTCCCTTGATACAGATCGAAAAAGCTCTCAATTGTTTCAATTCTTCTCATAATCTAACTTTCTGATCTACTTTTTCTCCCCTTCCCTCATTGTATTGAAAAGTATTATTGAGTTTTTTCAAGTATACAAGTTTTCAAGAGTTATATTGTTGTAAATTTGGAATATAATTTATATATATATAATTAATTTATCTATATATAGACTATCTCAAAACGGTACCAGTACCAAAATATTTCATTCTAGTGTCTCGATCAAAACTGTCACCGGAACGGTATTCACTGTTGATGATATGAGAAGCACTTCCAGATATGCATTTTCATTTGGTTCCAATGTATTTTCATGGGCATCCAAGAAGCAATAAAGTGTTACACAATCTTTCACTTAGGTCGAGTATATTTCGGCATCATTGGCAACTTCACAAGCAATATGGCTAAGGAGAATCTTAAAAGATGTTGGTGAGAAGCAAGCAGAAGCTACTCCACTTTTGTGTGATAACAAATATGTGACGTCCCAACCTCCGCTTGGGATGGAACCGAAACTTAGAGTGTCGGGACATGCAACACATGATTACATACCCACATTCATGACAGTTAATATGCAATGTATCTTAGGACGCAACTAGTAGTGTGAAATAATCGTAGCGGAATAAGGGTGACTAAATATAACTTATGCCAAAATGAACTAAAACATCACAATAACATTAATATTCATCACGAGTTCAAACAATAAGGTAGCATATACTCAATACAAAATACTTCGAATAATAAGTCTCCATGATTAGATCAACTCTTTCTTACGCTCTAAGGTACGAAGGGTTAGAGCTATGAACATCAAACTAAAATCTAATTTTCAATCGAGGTCCAGCTCCTTTTCAATTAGTTGGATCCACTAGTCCATCTTGTCCATCCTTATCTGGTTCTGATACAACTTCTATCATCCCGAATAGAATGATAGTGGGTCCACAACCTTGATATTTACTTGAAGTCTCAGTAAGCTAAACAACCAACATGCACAAAGATAAATCATGCATGATATATGATAAATATGAAAAAAAATCAGTATTTGTCTCCCATTCAAATTTCTCAACATTTTCAGAAAAAACTTTGATGCACATTTTCTTACAAAGAACATATTCCAATTCATCTTTCAAAAATATAACATTTCATCATTGTTAAGCATCATTAACAAACGCATTAACATTAACATTATAGCGTATCATCACAATTTCCCCATATGTACTGTGAGTACCTACTGGTGACCGTAGTACAACTCATGTTGAGACCACGTTATCTACAGACTCGTTTTCAATGCATTGGTAACATGACATAACATCATTATAATATCATAACATATACATCCATCAGGCTTAGGTATCATAAAATTTGACTTCGCTCTGGCATTCCTTAAATGGAACCCATTTGAAGTCCGTTAACTACTCTTCGTCAACCCAGGGTTATCACTCCATTTTTAACCACTCCAGAGTGGATAAAGAAGTTTCACTAGGATAATCCCCATCCTAGCCTTTGGGGTTGTGAAAAGATTAAGTTTTCATTCTATGCTTAAAAATATGTTTCATAACATGCGTTTATAAGTATGCTTCTTGTGAAAATGACAATTTTGTATAACATGCTCAAGTGATAAAAAAGTGCACATGTCATGTAAGAAAGCAGTCATATATTCAATGTATCATATAACATGATATTTCATACTTAAATGAAAATTATAATATGAATGTGACATTTATCAATAAATCATAAATAACTTATGGAGGTGTAAGTTAGAGGTCAACTTACAAATTGTCCGAGGTTGAAAAAATCATAGCGGCTGTGAACAAGGTTATACTAAGTTAGGATTTGAGCTTATAAGGAAGATGTTCATAATCAAAAGGGTTCAAAAATGGATATTTAAAAAAAAATACTCCTAAACTTTTCAAATTTGCCACTAAGGTTCTAAATTTTCACTATTTGCAAATGAGGCCCAAAATTTACGGAATTTCACAAACCTCATATTTTCTATGTTCTAAAACCATCTATGCCCTTAGAATTTTAAGAATCAAAGTGCAACTATTCTAATAAGACCCAACCCATGGCATGCATTCCATTAATGCTAAGTGTGATTTCAACTAATTAACCCCCATGGATTCATGTGTACTCAATTTCATCAAGTTCCACCAATAATTACAACCTTAATGACAAATTAAAAACTTAGGTTTAGGTCATACAAGTTCATCCTAATACTTAAACATGGCAAAAGACCTTAATCACCACTAAATCATCCATTAGGATTCGTTTGGTTACCTAACTCCTCTCAACTCATCTCAACTCATCATTACAACTTTTTCAAATTTCAATACAAAATATAATAAACAATTCAACTTTTTCAAATTTTAAAATAATAATAATATTAAAAAATAATATTCTAATAATATTTTATCATCTCAACTCAACTCAACTCAACTCACTTCAACATCCAAACACAACCTAAGCATGCATGATGTTTCTAGCTGTATACATCAAAAGATTTTTCAAAAGTTTAATCAAATCGTACATTTTCATTCTTATCTCAATCATAATGCTTTTCTAGATGCACATTATTCAAGCCTAGGTAAATTAATCAAAACTTTCATAAGTTAAGCATAAACTAATCAAAATCGATGCATGCTTAGATGATCAGCACAAGATAGAATTAAAGCATATTATAACATGCTTCCAACTTTGAAATTAATGATCCCAATTAACCCTGATTTGAACTAAGCATGGTAACCTCAAGTAAAATCAATTAAAAATTCATTCCCATGGCATAAATTAAAGCCTAACATGCTATTATAATACTAAAAAAAGATTAGGGCAAGGTTACTTACAAAGATTCGTGACCCTTGGAGCTCCTAACACAACTTCACTCTAGAACTCACTCGGTTTCACTCTATTGCTTACTAAGGGGGAGAAATGCTCTCAATACTCAATAGAAGGCTTAAAGAAGAAGTATGGATAAATGAGGAAGTGGGAGAGGTATTTATAGCCTTCAAGAGGGGAGGGGGACGTTGGCCTTGGCTGAAGAAGGGTTTGGTCATTGGTTGAGTGGGCGGTGGAGTGTGGTGATGCAAGTTTTAGCTTGTGTCATCACTTGTGCAGGTGAATAGTGTTCCAACCTTCATAATTTCTTGTTTTTCAGGTGTTGCAAGGTGCTATGTGGATGCAGGTGCTGCCATGGTGTAGAAATAAAAAATGAAAATGAAAAAAATGGCATGAAGCTGTCGGGTAGGGGTCTGAAAATTTGGACAGATTCATCTCATGCTTGCCTCACCTTCTTGTCCTTTCTCCTGGCTGTGTTGTGCAGGTATGATGACACTACTTGAGGCCCTTTTTAGGTGGTGAAAGATGGAGGGATTGGCTGCCAAGTGATGATGTGTGTGCAGCTCAAGGAAGAGGGTGAAGTGAGGTTGCCGAGTGGTTCAAGTGTGGATGCCCATTGGTTTGTGGTTTTTGTTTGGGGATAGCTTGGGTCAAAACTCCCATGATGACTTGAGGGTTCTTGGGGATTGGAGGGAAGGGGTGGTGGCGTGCGGAGTTGGCTAAACCAAGAGCAGAAAATTCAATTGAAACTAAGAGCACTCATTTTGGTTTCAACTAGGCTTGCAATGAAATTGGTTGGGTTTCTTGGTTTGGTATATTGGAGCCAATTCTTCCAATGCTAGAACTGAACTAGGAGGGTTAAGGTGGGGTGTAAATGATGAAATTTCCTTTGAGAAAATTGTGAAAAAGGCGTGGGCTAGGGGCTGATTTGGTGCAATGCATATGAAGGTGCACATGTGTGCCAATTGGTGGTGATTTGGGCATTGACATGACTTTGTTTCTATGGACATGTGTTGGGTTAAGATTAAACTTCTAATTTGGTCTAAGAATGATGCAATTTAGTAATAAAATAAATAAATTTCAGATAAAAAATGTGGAAAATAATTTGAAAAAAATTAAGCTTAAAACATGGTTTAGAGGTCACTTATCATGTGTAAGTTGATTAATGCCCTTAACTCAAGTTAGAAGCTTAATCGTGGTCAAAAGGGAACCTTAGGGGCATGTGACACTTCTTGGGCTTGAGGAAAACCAGTGGTATGGTGTATGTGTGCTTCAATTAGAAGTGTAAAAATGGAAGACAAGACTTTTGGGCCTTGTTGAGCTTGTAGGTGTCATTTGTTTAAGTCTCTTGGTTATGGGCTTTTGGTGTGGGTCAAAGAATGGACCTTATCTCTAGATTTGAGGGCTCATATAAGGTCTCAAAGGTCTACCAAGATTAGGTCAAAATGACATGTCTTTCTAAGATTGGGCCAAGGGCCTTTACTATCACCAAGTTAGGTCCAAAGGCTTTATGCCTTCTTCATGTTTGAGCCTAATTTCTAAGGCTTTTCAAGAAAGGCCTAAGCTTTTTAAATCGTAATGGGCCTAGGCTTATGGCATTTATCCTTAGCCTATCACATCCTTAGTGATTGAAGGCCCTAGGTAAAAACACTATTGGGCTTACCTCTGTATCCATCCATAGTTACCCCTTGTTGCAAAATCCGCCATTGCTATGACAAAGAATCTTGTTTACCATATCCAAAGAAAATATATTGCAATCATGCATCACTTTATTAGTCCCCGTTTGGATAGTGAGATAAGATATTATTGTTTTGAGATTTGAAAAAGTTGAATTGTTTATTATATTTTGTGTGAAATTTTGATAAAGTTGTAATGATGACATGAGATGAGATGAAACTATTTCTGTATCCAAACAGGGCCTTAGAGAGACTGTGGAAGATGAAGAGATTCAACTCGAGTATTGCACAACCAATACTAAGTTGCTGATATTTTCACTAAGGCTCTTCTGCAAAAGACAAATCTCATTATTTGAGAGAAATGTTGGATGTCACACAAGACATTAAGGGGGAGTGTTAAAATAAATTAATGCCATTGTTGTCTCTATATTAGTCATTTTCTTGCATCTTTATGTAGTTGGGTTAATGTTGGACAAGTGTAATATGTTGTTATGGAGTCATTTTAAGTACTAATTAATGTAAGACATTGAATATGGAAGGTTCTAGGTTGGCTAAAGGGATACCCACATAATTTCCCTTCTTGCTCTCTTAGAGTCTATGTTTTGGAGGTTTTTCCTTCTATTTTCAATGAGAGCGCATCTTCCGTGTGTTAGAAAAAAATTTCCTTAGACAAAGTCTCTCTATCTCATATCATATGTAACAGTTTAAACATTTTCCCATTAGCTAGACTTTTGAGGGTGAGATTGTTTTCACTAAGCCTATAAGTTCATAGAGAAAGGGTTGAGGTGGTCACAGCAAATGACGCCTCCGCTTAAATTAGAAAGAGGATAGAATTATCAAATGTCTAAATAATGCGAAAGACTTACCCACTGCTCGCCATGTATTTATAGTTAAGATTGGAATTCCCTTTGTGTGAGGAGCCTTAGCCATTAATGGCTGTCATGACTTTGTCCATTCACTTATTGCTAAATGTGTTCCCCAGGATGGGTTGATCCCTCGTGTTTTGTCAGCGGTCTAATCACGATGTGCATGACTTAGATTGCCTCAATTAGCTTTACATTAATTAATGTCAACTATTCTACACGATAAGTCCATCATTAGTGCTCACATGATCCCCTTCAGTTGATTCTTGATATTATGTTCCACGTGTTGCGCCTAAGGTATCTTGTTGAGTCTGTGTATCCAACTTTGCAACGCAATGGCAATCACATCTGTGAGGGGAGAAAATAAATAAACCCATACGGCCCAGCTACCAGGCCTAGCCCACCAAGATTAGAGACAATTGGACATGGGGATCAGGGGAGTCATGGGGGTCAGGTGAGTTAGGGGGGACAACACACCAAGGGGGGTCAGAGAGGTCATGGGGGATAGCACGCCAAAGGGGTCAGAAGGGTCATGGGAGACAAGGACGCATGGGATGACAAGGAGGGGGCGCACGTAGGAAAATAGATTCAGATAAATAGAGCGAAAGGTTCTCCTTCTCTGGGTTGGCTTCTTCTTCGTTTTCAGTTCTCCTTCTTCTTCTTCGACCTCTCCTTCAACTAGAGAATTGAGAGAACTCCAATGAATGTCTTTCTCTAGTAAATTTACATTCAACATCACCATTGTACAGAGAGATATAAAAGCCTGTAAATAAAAATGATATAGTAGATTTCTCCTCCCCAAACGTCCGTGGACGTAGGCATTATGCCGAACCAGGTAAATCTATATGTTCATATCTTTATTTCTCTGCATTTATATTTTCCATTCACCGCCATAGACATACGCACATCTACCGTACAACCATATTGAAACACTACCGGGGGCTTCAAACAACACCGAACGAGGCCCAAGTCACCTAGTGGGCCGGGAATGACTTGCTCTCTTTCTGGCCTGTTGAACGATTTTTACCGCAATACTAGTGGCACCGTTTGTGAGATCTTATTTCCTCTCTTCGTCAGAGGTGGGAGAAGGACGATTTTTCGACACATTAAACAAATCACCAAACGGACAGATGATACTCCCCCAGATGAGTATTTTCAATTTCTTTCAACGTTTACATTTATGAAAAATGGGCGGACAGTGAATAGCACACCGGTTGGGTCACCCATCTTCCAACTCTGGGAGTTTGATTTATGCACAATACTTGAGACACTGTACTCAAGGTGGGGATAGCCAGAGATGGGAATAGTACACGGTGGCACTGTGCACTTAAGTGCACAGTGTCAAGCACGTATATTGTGCATGCATGCACAGTAGACCCGCACGTCCACAAACAGTGCCATGCGCGGGGCATGTACCAGTTGGGTGCACTCTATGCACCCAGTGATGCTGCGGCCCGTTGTGGCACTGCGGGAGGTGGCACCGACGGCTACCAAACAGACGTCGGCGCCATCTGAGCTGGCAGCGACCACCCCACTCCCACGGCGTGGTTCCACACGAACCACACCTACTGCACCCCCAATGGTGCCATGGCCTAGCCGTGACACAACCTAGATACGGCGTCGGCGGCCACCATGAGGACCGCCGGTGCCGTTTGATTCTTTTGGACTGATCACCGATCACTGGTCGCTGACCGCCATGTCCCCACCTCGAAGTGGTCCTGCGTGAGCAACATCCGCTGGGCTCGTTGGCTTTTCCGCGGCCCAGCCGTGTTGCCTGCGGAGGGGACACCGGTGGAGACCCCCGTGGTCTGCCTGCGTCTTCTGGTTGCACCAGCGGTGTCCCTGACACTCGCAGCTTGCACATGGTGGCCAACAGCCATGCCCCAATGCTCACACTGTCGTGCACACTACAAGGTGTTCGCGGCCTCTAGCCGCGAGCAAGGGGCCAGTGCCTGCACCGACGGTGTCCATGCGAACCATCGGCATCATCTATCCCCTTGGAGATGACCCATGGCAGGCTGTTCGTGGCGGAGGCTTTGCAGAGCCACTGGCAAACGCACCTCGATTAGGGCACAACTCCTCCACCTCTCCTTCAGCTCGGGCACTACCCCCATGGGGTCCTCCATAGCTCCCCCACCTTTCCTTCAACTCGGGCACTACCCCCACGGGGTCCTCCACAGCTCCCCCACCTTTCCTTAGGCTCAGGCACTACCCCCACGAGGTCCTCCATAGCTCCTCCACCCCTCGGCTCAACAGCAGTCCAGCACGGGCCCCTCGCCAACTCACTGTCCACGGTAGTCCTTTGGCTCGACAGACACCCTCAAGGATCCTCCGAAGCTCATGGTTCTCCACATCGGCTTGGCAGCCATCCCACACGGGTCCCTCACCAGCTCATGGTCCAAAACAGTCCTTTGGCTTGGCAGACACCCCCATAGATCCTCTGAAGCTCATGGTTCTCCACATCGGCTCGGCAACCATCTCGCAAGGGTCCCTCACCAGCTCACAGTCCACAGCAGTCCCTTGGCTTGGGCAAACACATCGCACATGGTTGGTTCTGCTCGAAAATATGATCGGGAACACAGCTCGAGGTTCGAGAGCACCACACGACATCTCCTCAGCCCGGACCTAACCCTTCAGCTCGGCAGCACACCCGTTCTGGAGTCCCCACCGCAACTCGTAGTCACGCAGCTCGAGAGTCACAACCCAGACTTGCCTAGGTCCTTGGCCACCTAGTCCAGACCAGACCACTCATCGTACGGAAGCCAACATGCTCAGCCCAGGACCACCAACTCAGACCGGGCATGTGTAGAGGTCGGACCAGCTTAACATTCATGCGTGTACTGGACTTGACACCTCCTTTGATTGCCAAGCACTGCTCGGTTACGTGGGACTTAGCAATTCGTCACTTGCTTGTACAACTTGGACCACGCCCCGCCTACACAAGGATTGGCACGATTTCGTTCGGACCAGCAAGAAGACTTGGCATGCCTCTAATAAAAAAAGAAAGAGAATGAGAAAAAGAGGGGTAAAGTGACAGACAGCTGTGGACAAATTTCAGCCAAAAAAAGATCAACTAGAGTGGCAAAAACTTTTTGATATTGTCTCTCAAAATTTATGAATTTATTTTTACTCACAAAATTACTTCTTGTAGCGCGGAATGCAGATTAAGAAGACGAGTCCCTTGACTCACTGCGGGGTAAGGTCCCAAGTCTCCAAAATTGGCACCGACCCCCCGTCCAACAAAGTTGAGTCCTTACACTCGCAAGAATACAGATCCCTTGAATCGACAAAAGTCAAGTACACTCGTAGGAAGACAGGTCTCTTGACTCGATAAACCAAGTCCTTACACTCGCAAAAAGACAAGTCCCTTGACTCGCTACGGGGTAAGGTCCCAAGTTTCCGGACTTGGCACCGACCCGCCGTCCAACAAAGCCAAGTCTTTACACTCATAAGAAGACGGATCCTTTGACTCGATAAAAGTCGAGTACACTCACAAGAAGACGAGTCCCTTGACTCAATAAACCGAGTCCTTACACTCGCAAGAAGACGGGTCCCTTGATTCGATAAAAGTCGAGTACACTTGCAAGAAGATGGGTGGATCCCTTGACACGATAAGCCGAGTCCTTATACTCGCAGGAAGACGAGTCCCTTGACTCACTGCGGGATAAGGTCCAAAGTCCTCAGACTTGACACCGACCCCCCGTCCAACAAAGTCGAGTCCTTACAGTCGCAAGAAGATGAGTCCCTTGACTCGAGCCTCAACCACCTTGCGCAGGTAACCTTCGGGAACGAGCCAACGGGCTCAGCAACCGCCTAAGGTAGACCCAGGGGATTGACTGGCCCTCTGACCACTTTGCGTGGGTTAACTCACACAAACTCCAACACTAACAAATAAAACAAAGGCCTCAAACGAACATACATTATACAAATAAACATCTGAGCTTCACGCTCGCACCATACGTGGTCGAGTTCATCTCCCACCACATCCGAGCTCTACGCTTACTCCATATGTGGTCGAGCCAGCCTCCCGCCACATCTGAGCTCCGTGCTTACGCCATATGCGATTGAGCTAGCCTCCCGCCACATCCAAGCTCCGCGCTTGCGCAATATGTACCCGAGCCAGCCTCCCGCCACATCTGAGCTCTGCCCTCGTGCCATGTGTGATTGAGCTCCTGCCTCATCCGAGCTTCTCACTTGAACAATAGGAGGTCAAGTCCATCTCCCGCCTTAGCCGAGCTTCACGCCGGCACTCTACGCGGTCTAGTCCATCTCCCCCCACCTTAGACGAGCCACACACTCGCACTCTACACAGTCAAACCTTAAGTTCAGAAATATTTGCTATTTGCGCCAGAGGAACAAAGGAATGGGGACCGACCTCCAGAATTTACTTCCCTACATATGAACGGGGACAAATGAACGGGCAGATCAAGTCGAAAATATTTTTTCTTTGAAGATTCTCAAGGTCTTCTATGGGAAACAAATCGCCCTTAAAAATCGCTAGATACTGTAAGGGGAGAAAATAAATACGAGCCCAGACACCAGGCCTAGCCCACTAAGATTAGAGACCATGAGACATGGGGATCAGGGGAGTCATGGGGGTCAGGTGAGTCAGGGGGGACAACACGCCAAGGGAGGTCAGAGAGGTCATGGGGGATAGCACGCCAAAGGGGTCAGGAGGGTCATGGGGGACAAGGGCACATGGGATGATAGGGAGGGGGTGCACGCAGGAAAAGAGATTCAGATAAATAAAGAGAAAGGTTCTCCTTCTCCGGGTCAGCTTCTTCTTCGTTTTCAATTCTCCTTCTTCTTCTTCGACCTCTTCTTCAACCAGAGAATTGAGAGAGCTCAACGAATGCCTTTCTCCAGTAAATTTACATTCAACATCACCATTGTACAAAGAGATATGAGAAATTGTAAACAAAAATGATATAGTAGATTTCTCCTCCCCAAACGCCAGCAGACGTAAGCATTATGCATAACCACGTAAATCTATGTGCTCATCTCTTTATTTCTCTACACTTATGTTTTTCATTCACCGCCATAGACGTACGCACCTCCGTCGTATAGTCGTATCAGAACACTACCGGGGGCTCCAAACAATACCGAAAGAGGCCCAAGTCGCCCCAGTGGGCCAAGAATGACAATTTCTCTCCTTCCGGCCTGTTGAGCGATTTTTACCGCATCAAGAACATCAGATCGGACTTCGCTAAGTTTTTTTTTTTTTTTCATATCTTGTTTTTCCTTCAACATCTTGCCAGCAACCTCATCTTTTACCCTAAAAAATATCAATATAATTTTATATAGGACACAATGACTTCTAATAGCCTAAAAGCCACTCTGGACTTTTGAAAAATTGTCATGACAATTCAGATTGGCTGGTATAAGGTCAGGGGTTCACTTCAGTTTGGTCCTAAAGTAATGCACATAAATTACTACAAGAAAATTGTTTATTTGCGACTAGTTAATTCTAGCAAAATGACTATTTGCTACTAAACTTGGTTGTAATTAATCTTTTGGTTGCAATAAATTGATCACAAAAGTCCATTTTTCTTGTAGTTAATTAAATTTTCATTGTAGACAATCAAATCCAACTTCCATTTTTGAAAGTTAATCTACCACTCTAGAAATATAGATACCAATTAACCACTAGTGTAGAATATCATCAATTTAGAAAATAAATAAATAAATAAATCAGTGATACCATGTTAACATCCTAGCAACCAGCATTAAGAATCAAGTTTTTAAAAAACAATATATATATGATTTCAACTATTTCTTTGTCATTATCATATATTTTTATAATCAATCCTAAACTAACTCTTTAATAGTAAAATCATTATTTTATCATGAAATCATGCTTCAAGAAGTCTCATGCTCGATATTTGTTCATATTGCATTGTGATCATTCACTTAATTAACCCTCAAATAGTAATTTATCATGAGTGCGCTTATGAGGTTGCGACAACTTATATTAAGAACCATTTTTATTATCTACATACCAAGGGTTAATCAACCAACTAGAGGTGCTTTTATCATATATATAAATTTAAAAAAAAAAAAAAAAAAAAGATCTATGCTTGGGGGCTTGGCCAAATAACTAACTCCATCTGCAACACACAACCAATTTGGCATCGATAACTACTTCTTACTTCTCATACCCAGATGTAACGATGTTATATTATAACTAATTACACTATTAGATACGTAATTCATGCAACATGTGCAATAAATGCAGTTGTAATTTATTCAAAAAATTTCACGAAAAAAAATATTTTCTAAACTACATCAACCAACTAGTTTCACCTCTATATGTTCAAGGTTGCAAGTTGCAACACAACATTATTTAATGAGGGTTCAAATAAATTTTAGAGTGAAGATGTAGAGCAAAGAAGTTGCCCGACTAATGAAATATTTTTTCTCTTGGATATGTAGAGTGAAGATGGTGCCAACCACAGTTAAAGCTCATGTTATACACACTCGTGCATGTGCAGATACCTGTCACGGGATGTATACATTATATACTTGCAGCGGGTGCATATACCCATGGTATGATGCTTATGTTAATGCACTCACAGCTGGTATAGATACATGTGATGTGATGCAGTATCGGCCACGGCTCAAAGGGACCTGTGTAACATTCATAGTTCATGTTTAATCAAGCAGTTAATATAGGAACAAGATTCTAAGTTCATGTTTGGTTTCAAGTTCAGTTCAGATTCAGTTCACGTCATGTTCAATTTTCATGTCATGTTATTTCACGTACAGTCCAAGTTCATGTCATGTCAATTTAGTTCATGTCAGTTCCAGATTATGTTAGTTGATGTCACGTATTTGCCAAGTCGCATCACGTTATTCATATTCAAGTCAACATTCACATTTTTATTGTTATGCATGCTTTTGTACACCATTGTTAAAGTTATTTGTTAACTTGCTGAGATTTGTAATAAAATCTCACTCGATAATCGCAACTTCCTAGGAATGGTAGATCATGTGCCAGGATCCGGAGACGCGACCGAAGGTCGACTAGAGGAGGTCGATTAGGTGTCAACACCATGACACAGAGCTTATAGCCTCAATGCTTCGATTCATCGATAGTATGATGGCTTCCTTGACTGAGTTCCACGAGCTACTCGAAGGATTATCCTATAAAGAGCGCTATCTCTAGTGCTTGTGTTCTTACAGATCTTTGGACATGCACTGTAACTTTTGAACATCAATGATGTGGATTTTATGAAGTATAATTATGTTTTGGGATATGTTACATCTGGTATATAGAATTGCTCAAAATAAAATTATTTGTTGTGAATATTCCATATTGTTAGATGCATGTTAGGTGTATTTTATTTTTATTTTTTAACAGGTGTAGGTAACCTTATATTGCATGTCCGTACACTTCAGAGTCCACCAAATTTCCAGTGAAAATTTTAGGGCTTCACACGATAATAAAGCAAAAATAAAAATAAATAAAGACATACAATGAGAAAAGCCCATCAACAAGAACGTATGTAACAATGCACCATCAACCAGAAACAGGAAAAGTCAAATTGTTGTATGTCCCAAGGGTAAAAGTAAAAAAACGGTCAAAAGGAGACAAACAATATTAATAGATAATGACAAACCATTGAAGTAGGAATCATAACTGCTGTCACAGAGGGCTCAATAAAGTCCAACACCAAGTTGAAGCCATGTAAGAAAAAATAGAAAAAAGAATAGTTAATCAACCAAACGAGTTATCTAAGCCTAATCGTAGTGAATCCAGAAAACTTCACTATGGTAGAGTGTAATGAGAATTCCATCAAGTAATACATTGTGATATAAGGGAAATTTAGACATAAACCCCTTATATTTTTTACCATAGGAGATTTGCCCCATGTGTTTTTTTAGGATTAATCTCTTGTACTATTAAAATTTTTGGATTAGACCACTCTGGCATATTTTCTCTCCATCTCAATTAACGGATGATACATATCACCTCATGAGCCCATCACGTGTTAAACTATTTTTTTTTTTTTAAGAAGAGCCGAGGTCACATGTACAAAAGTGACCCCTTCCCATATTTATTAAAAAACCTCACTTATGGCGGAGGAATACCATAAACAATTCATCGAAGAATAAAACATCCCAAAAAAATTCCCAATTCACTTTCCAACACAACAAACCAAAAAATCATCTATATCTAATAAAATGAATGCCAAGTTTATCCATCTGAATAAAACCCCTGACAGGACCTTCTATGGACGTAACATCTTCAAACTGCAAATTAATTCCTTGTGCCCTTTGTTTAGCTAAAAAATTTGCTACCATATTAGCTTCTCTGAATATATGGCAGAAACGAACATTTAACTCTCCAACAGTTGCTAAAATTTCCTCCTAAAAATCTCAAAGAAACCAATACTTACACACCCCCGAAGCCAACCAACCAACTATTACCTTGGAGTCAGACTCTACCAAAATGTCTCTCAAACCCAAATACTTACACAACCGAAGCCCATCAAGCAGTGCTCTACATTCATCGATGGTATTAGTAGCATGCCCATATGAATGAGCAAAACCCGCCACTACTTCACCTTGAAAATTTCAAATCACCCCTCCTCCACCTGAATCTCACGGGTTGCCACAAGAACCACCATTAACATTCAATTTAACTCTACCTCTCACCGGCGGATGCCAAGTAATAAGTTTTAACTTCTTAGAAGCAACTGGAATAATAGTGCAGGATAAATTTTCTATGATCAATCTCGCATGAGGGCTGGTGGACGGAAACGCCTTCATCTTCCCCGATAGATCTCTAATTAGAATTTTAATAGACCGAATAATACCATCAACATTAAAAACCATACCTTCCATTCTTGCCACACACCTTGCTCTCCATAACGCCCATGAAATAACAATCGGAAGCACCCCCCGAAGCCATCCCATCTGCGTAGACATAGAGGCATGTTGCCACAAAAAACTCATCATTCCCTCCCAATTTAGAATTCTAGGAACTCTCATTCGGCAAGCCTCCACAAAAAAAATTCCAAATTTTTTGGGCTCCTACACCCCCACACAAAATATGATTCAAAGACTCCAATTGAGGTTTAAAGCAGCACTCACATTTAGATGCAATCGGAATGCCTAACTGCTGAATAATGTTATCAACCAGAATTACCTTCCTCTTAGCTCGTGACACAAAGAAAGACCACTTTTTCGGCAACCAATTTTTCCACAACCATTTTTTTCCAGGGACATATATCTCCATGTCGCCGAATCAAATTCCAAGCTGATTTTGTACTGAACTCTCCACTAATCGCTGGCTTTCACATGCATCTGTCCAAACCTTGTCGTAACGTAATGCCTGCATCACAAATCATCTTCACTGCATGTTCCGGAATTAAATCTCACAACATATGCAGATTCGGTCCCGTAGGCGTGAAAACTTCCGCCGCCTGCAAATTCAAATTACCAACAACTGAAAGGTAAGTAATTAACGGTCTATCTCCTACCCCATTATCCATCCAGAAATTCACATGACCCTCCCGAATGATCCACCATGAGTTATACACTTGAGGCATGAGCTCCATTATTCCACTCCAAAAACGAGACCTTTGTCAAGCTGCATAACTGAGTATATATGAGCATTTCTAACATACTTCCTGTTGAAAAATTGCAACCACATCGATTTCTCATTAATTAACTTCCATGCAAATTTCATAAGCAAAGAAACTTGAACATCAAGCAAATCCTGAATACCCAGCCCCCCCCCCCCCCCTCATCCACTGGCATACAAATTTTACTCCAAGAAATCCACTTCCTCTTTTTATGATCTTCTGATGAACCCCATAAAAAAATTTGATAACATCCTCTTAATCCTCGAGATTACACCTTTTGGCAAATTTAAAACTGAAAGCATGTGTATAGGCATACTATTCAAAACATGTTTGATAAGAACAATTTTACCTCCAAATGAGAGAATCTTGCTCTTCCATCCCGCTAACTTCTTTTGAATTTTTAGCAACAACAAATCAAAAGTCTGAATAGTCATTCTTCCCACAATTAATGGAACACCCAAATATGTACATGGCCAATTACCCATCTTGAAACCCGAAATACTCAGCATGTCATTTTTCCAGCCAGCCGCAATAGAGGATGAAAAATACATAGACGACTTACTCGGATTAATCAATTGACCAGACATTCCTTCATACCGTCGCAACACTCCCATGAGATTTCGAATAGAGGACTTATCACCATTTGCAAAAATTAGAATGTCATCCACGTATAAAAGTTGAGAAATCAGAGTTCCTCCACCAAGATAAAAAGGCTTAATACGGCCCCGAGTAAATTCTTTATGAAGCATCTGAGAGAGAATCTACTACATCAAAATAAATAAATAAGGAGATAGTGGATCTCATTGACGTAGTCCTCGAGATGACTTAAAAAATCCTTTGGTACAACCATTCAACATCACCGAATAAAAAGGGGTGGAAATAGCATTAAATACAATATTTCGCCAATTTTCTGAGAATCCCAATCGTCGAATAATCTCCAAAAGAAAATTCCAATTGACCCTATCATACGCTTTGGCCATATCAATTTTTACCAAAACATTTCCCCCCTTACTTTCTATTCATACCTCGGACCAATTCCTGAGCCAATGAAATATTTTCAAAAATGCTTCTCCCTAGAATAATGCAGCCTGCTCAGGAGAGATAATTCTATCCAGAATCGGCGCAAGTCGAAAGACCATGATCTTTGTCATGATTTTATAAATGACCAAGCACAAACTTATCGGACGAAACTGACCAAATCCCTTAGGCTCATCAACCTTCGGAATGAGGACTAAATTTGTAGCCCCAAAGAAAGTAGAAAATGGTTGTCCTGCAAAAAAATCCCTAGCCATCTCCAACAAATCATCTTTCACAATGTCCCAATCCAACATAAAAAAACCTGCCGAGAAACCGTCCAGCCCTGGGCTACTGTCAGCCGGTATAGACCACAAAGATCTCTTCACTTCCTCCATCGTTGGTGCAACACAAAGGCCCTCGTTATCTTCCATGGTAACAACAGGTTGAATTAGCTCCAAATCTTCCACGCTACTTTTAGTCGCAGAACCCGACAATAAGTTTTGGAAAAAATCAATTGCCTCTGCATGTACCGCGTCCCCTATTTCCAACAACTGTCCATCATCAAGCGTCATTTTGGAAATACGCTTACTCTGTTTCTTAAGCCTCATGGATGCATGAAAAAAACCTGTGTTCGCATCTATTCCATTTACTATAGAAGTTCCCAAGGAATTCATTAGAGGAATGTTTCCAATAAAAATTTTTTGTTCTTGCATATCTCTACTGTTTTTCCAAATTAATCCTGCAGATACATATACCCTTCTGCCAACCACTTCACACGTGACTTTTGGCAAGCCATCACTTCCTCTCTATGAACCCACTGTAAATGCATCTGCTTACACTGTAACCATTCGTTTTCAACCAGAGCAGAATAAGAATGAGAAAGCAGCCCCTCCAATTCTGACATACGGTCCTCTACTTTTTTCAACTCCACCTCCACCTCCACCTCCACCCAACCGAAAACCTCCCTATTCCACTTCCGTAAAACATGCTTCAGCCGTTTCAATCTCTTGCTGATACGCACCATGGCACAACTTTCAATTCTTTCAGCCCATACCTCCTATACTAACGGAAGGAAACCAGCATGGGAGCCCCACATACAAAGAAACTTAAAAGGCCGTATAATGCATACCCTTTCTCTATTTAGCTTCACCAACAATGGCGCATCATCCGAAGTATTCCTTGGCAGATACGAGAACGTAACATCGGCAAAATAATTAGTGCAAGCCAAATTAACCAAAATACGATCCAATCGAGCCCAAATTCTTCTATCCTCTCGCCTACCATTACACCACAACAATCGATTACCGTCACAAGGCAAATCCACCAATCCACACTCATGTATACAATCATTAAACTCCCTTTTTGTCGGGTAACCTGTAGCAAACCACCCACCTTTTCAGAATCATCTCGAATAATATTAAAATCAACCCCAATGAACCACGAAAGTCCATTCGAATTTTGAGCCTTAAGAAACTCCTGTAACATCATCACGTGTTAAACTATTTTTTCTTATAACTAAAAGGAAAAAAAAACTGGTAGTTTGTGGGATGGGAGACCTCCCCTCCCCACCGACAGCCACCATGTGGAGGCCAAGTTAGGCCACCAAGTGTGTGGCTGAATGGAGTGGCTAGATCCAACCATCCACATGGTCGCCTAGCTAAGGCCATTGCGCGGTTGCCACCGGTGGGGAGGGGAGGACTCCCATCCCACAAACCACTAACTTATTTTTATTTTTTTATTTTTTTTTTATCTTATGATAAAAATATTATTAAAATATAATTAGTTATTTTATTTTGAATTCTGAAAATAAGAAAAAATAGTTTGACACATGGTGGGCTAACAGGAGTAACACGTGTCATTCGTTAATTGAGTTGGATGAAAAATGTGATGGAGAGATATGATCCAAAAAATCTAATAGTACAAAGGGTTAATCCTAAGAAAAAACACATGAGATGAATCTCATAGGGCCCAAAACATAACGAGTTTATGTTTAGATTTCCCCAAAACATATTAACCCCTATTACGGATGTGTTTCATATTCCTGCTAACGAGTTCCAATAACCTGCAACAAGAAAATGAAAGAGGCTTGGTGTGGTGGGGGACACCTCTAATGCTTAAGTCAGAATAGAGAGTGGAGAGGATTCTAGTTTTCTAATGGTACAGTAGTTACCTCATACATATTTGTTTACCTCTATTTATATGGATTAAAGGCCTGACTGATACGGTTTGTCTTTGGGCTTGACATCCTCTAATTCTTTTTGGATGGATGATTGTTAGGGCTTTAAGTTCGCTGCCAGTCAGATGAGGCATTGATATGCTGGACGAAATCACGGGCGAGTATCGTGCCCAAGATTGCTAGTTTGTTGAGCTAATTAATCACTATTAATCCTGCTTATATTTGAATTCCGCATTAGTGCATTTTGGCGGTTCAAGCTCTGGGTTTTACTGATCGAGCCCTCAGTTTAGGGCATGGGAGTTCTTTTAGAACATGGATTCTGGCCCATTTTCTATCAAGGGAAATTTGTCCCAACAGTTACCTCGCAAACTCCTGTCGCATGAGTGTGAAGGGAATTTCCAATTATGGTTTGCATTAATCATCCCTTGCGGCTCGATTGTGTCGTATAGGTTTTTGGGCACGTTTTGTTTTTGCTGCATAAGTAACTACTTCGATGATACACCTCCCCCCCATATGGGGTGGCATGTTTCTGTTCATTCCCCATGTCTTTTCGTGCATCGCAGATCATGGGATTTACTCGTTCCATAATTGTGTTAGCAACACTTGTCGCGATCTCGTTGAGGTTATCTAACCATCACTATTCTTATTTAAACTCCTATCTTCATATTTTTTTATTTCTTGCCTTTGCACCTTCTTCCAAACCCTTGACTATTTCTTGTTGTGGTATTCTTCTCAAAACTCTAACTTTTCGTATCTTAGCTTCTTCTTTTCGATGTTTACCGTTGTCAATGTACCCTCGTAACGCTTCTCGTTTTGGTTCTGGCCGCTCCCGTTCTTCACGCCCCTAGGCATCTCTCAATAAGTCTAGGGGTGCTAGTTCCTACTGTCCAAATGACTTTGAGGGCCACCATTGGTCTGCTACAACTTCGCATACAGACCTAGATTTGGTGAGGAACTCACATGGAGTTTCCGATTCTATTGTTTTGGAGGCCCTTGGGACCCTATCATGGGGTTGTTGATTCGGTGGGCTTTGAGGAACGGGTGCCCCTAATATGAGCATTTTTTTTATGAGACTTCATCTTCCCTTTTGTCGCCTTATCCGCGACATCTTGGATTCTCTGGGTCTAACTCGATCCCAACTCCTCCATAATGCTTGGAGGATCTTGTTGTATTGTTGCATTGTGTGGCGTCAGGTTTTAGAACCTACTGGCGAGGAATATCCCGATCTTACAGCTCAAAAGTTCATTTATACCCATGGTGTCCAACGCCATGACAGGAATCAATGCAATTTATGTTCAAGGATGAAGTGTAGGGTGCCACGTCTGGGGACCCGCTACTCTCACGCCAAGAAGTTAGATATGAAATTTTTCTTTGCATCTGGTAATGGCTGGGAATATCTGGGGACCTGCTACTCTCACGTCTGGTTTGGTTCGGTTTTGGGCGTATTT
Source organism: Juglans microcarpa x Juglans regia (assembly GCF_004785595.1). Classification (NCBI taxonomy): domain Eukaryota; kingdom Viridiplantae; phylum Streptophyta; class Magnoliopsida; order Fagales; family Juglandaceae; genus Juglans; species Juglans microcarpa x Juglans regia. Next base: position 20,826,240 of record NC_054597.1, on the reverse strand, counting down.
TAGAACCAAACCGGTATACACTGGTTTTGAGAATTGAAGAACCAATACCATATAGATTCACCCCCGAAATCGATACTTCCGGTTTTATCGGTTCCGATCCAATTCTGTCCAGATTTATCGATTTTCCCGATGAACTAGCAAGGTCAGGCGCTTCATCGAGCTTGGAAAAACAAACCGATAAATTAAAAAAAAAATTGTCTAAATATAAAAATGATATGCAACAAAAAATATGAATTATAGTAAACTATTATATTATACGTATATTATTTATAAGAACATATTATCATATATATTAGTGATAATATGATGGTTACATAAAATTAAAATTAAAAGATTTTATGTTATTAGATTATTATACATGAATTTAAGATTTTAAAATTTAATGTTATATTAATTAGAAATTTACCATATAATATAAATAAATTATATAAAAAATTATTTATATATAATAACGATAATATATATATGTATATATATGAACTGGTTCAGTCTGGTTTGGTGACTTCAATCTAGTGTACAAAAAACCAAAATTGGAACCGATCGATTAGGAACTAGTTTTGAAAAAATGAAACTAGTACTAAACTGAATACACCGATCTGAACTAGTTCAGGCCAGTTTACCAATTTTTATTTCAACCCTAGTCACTAGGAGTTTCTAGTTTGAGAAGTGTGGGACGTAGTCCCGAAAGATCGTGAGTTAAATGTGGTACTTAATGATGGGGACAAAGCTTGCCTTTAGATCGGGATAAAGCCTGCCTTCAACAAGTTTATTCTTGGATTGGACACAGAACTCTGATGCGTTTTATAGCGACGTTCTTCTTACTCGAGTTAACATTGACCAATTTTTGGTTATGCCAATTCATTTCCAAGTTTCTGGTCAGAAAAAAGCCCATTCCATTCCATTAGAGCAGAAAGGGAAGAGACATCGCCTAGATAACGATTCAATTCACTGCGAGGATAAAACTTCTAACGAATCAAGCTCTGGTGCTTCCATTCCTTTGGGTGTCGCTGTTCAGTAGCAACAAGTTTCATCACTTCCAGGAGGTAACGGAATGGTACAACCAATTGACCAACAAGAGTGTGTTTTATCACCCCCCAAAGATGGTGAATCAGCTCACGTAGCATCACCCCTAGAGACGGTGACCAATTGACTACTTGGAGGAGATTTTGGTGCAGGCGAAGGTATATGGCCTTGGTTTTGAATGCTGAGTCTCTTGAACCATGTGACCAAGGAGAGGTTTGTCAGCCCTAATCCACTCTGAACCGCCTAGTTGAGGCCTTTGACCAAAAGGAGGCATATATTGATGCGGTGTTGCATTCCACGTTCTTGAAATCCGCTCTTGAGGGTTCAATGGATCCTCTTCTTGAGGTGCCTTTTGAGAGTGTTGAGGGAAGGTCCTTAACTCCAGGGGACTAGGCTAAAGTGCATCTAGCCAGCAACGAGCTGTCAACTCATCACGATCAAGATGCTCCCATGCCATCTATCCCTTCTACAGATTCAGGCAGGGAAACTCATGACCTTCCATTTGATCCTCGGGGTCTATCTCGCGATGACCCCTAAAGTGTTGCTCTTAGTGGGGGTCATGTTTCTATTCCTTCCTCACCCTTCAGTGTTTTCCTTCTTGGTTGGGAAGTTCCATCACCTGTTAGTCCAAAAAGAATTTTGGACTTGGTTCTTCTTTCGGGCAAGGCTGGATAGTCTGGGAGGGTGGGTCAGCGATCCCTACTAGTGCTGCCTTCAAGCCACCATTGCCTGTGGTTTTTTCGCCCAGTCAATTCAAGTAGGCAAGTGACTCAAGCCCTCATTCATTGGTGGGAAGCTTAATTTTACGGGATTTCTTGGCCCCTTTAGGTCTCACTCCTCAAGGCCTACCCCGTAGACTAGCAGGAGTATGGAAGAGTAGGTTCAAGACACAGCATGCCAACTAAAGGTTTTTTTTTTTGGTCTTCGGTAAGCTTCTTTACTTTGGTTATCATATTACCTTTCTTTCCTTTTCATAATATGGACTAATTCCATGTCCCAGGGGATCAATCAACTTGCCTGCTAGGTCATCGATCGTCAGTTTTATCTGGAAGATGAGGTTTGCTCTCTGCAAGCCTATGCTGAAAAAGCTCACCGAGTTATTTTCGAGGTGAGGCGGAAAGGGATGAGTTGGTGGATGCATGTTCTCATTGGGAGTCTTACTCCCATATGTTAGAAAAAGATGTAGCCGGCCTTCGGGATGATATGGTTTATCTTCAACATGACCTAGAAAAGTTTGAGGAAGAAGTGTCGAGATGCTACTTCGAGGCCAAGTTTTTGGAGGAGGAATGCGACACCACGCAAGATGGGTTTCAATGCATAGTTGGAGAAAGCTAAGCAACGCTCTATGAAGTATGTTAGCATGGCGACCAACAAGGATCTTAAGGAGCATAACCAAAACTACCTTCAGCTCAGTTGTCTCACAGAGACTCACAAGAAGAAATTTGTTGCTTCTGAGCAGAAAGTCACTTGGTTGGAGGCTGAGTTGAGAGCTTCTAGAGAGGAGGTTGTTTGCCTTCCTCCTCAGCCTATGGCGGCCAGAGATGTTTGTGATTGAGTCTGGGGTTGGGCTACAAATTTGGAATGCAAAAGCTGAGGAACCACTTGTTGAAGAATCCTCAAGCGGATTTGAGGTCTCAGAATTTGAACTCCATTCATCTTGGCTGCGCTGCCTACCAGTTCATTGACTCCATGGGCTAAGAGATGCCTTTCCACCTCCAGCTCCAAACCCCTAATTTCTGATTATTTTTCTTGTATTCGGATTATTCTCCGGAAAACTATACTTTTTTTAATTAAGATTTGGATTATTTTTGCTCTCTATTTGTTGTGCATGATTGGGCTCTGCTACTTGTTATAGAATTGATGTGGTTGCACGAATGTGAATGACAAGATACTCGTTGTGGCGATTTATGCTTGTGGTATTCTTGTTTGTACTAACAGTTGAGGGTTGAGTGCTCAAGGGAGTGTCATCATCTTTTGATCTCTATATGCAAGTGCAAGAGTACTAGGATTAGGGGGCGAGGGTTGATGCATTCAAGGGAGTGTCATCATTATTTGATCGCCATATGCCAGTGCAAGGGCACTCGGCTTAGGAGGCAAGGGTTGATGCACTCAAGGGAGTGTCATCACCTTTTCATGGCCATATGCGATTGCAAGGGCACTTGGCTTTAGGGGCGAGGGTTGATACATTCAAGAAAGTTTTATCACCCTTTGGTTGCCGTGTGCTAGTGCAAGTGCACTCGGCTTTGGTGGAGAGGGTCGATGCACTTAAGGGAGTGTCATCACCCTTTGATCGCCTTATATGAATGTAAAGGCACTCAGCTTAAGTGGGCGATGGTTGATGCACTCAAGGGATTGTCATCACCCTTTAGTCGCCATATGCGAGTGCAAGGGCACTCGATTTAAGGGTCGAGGGTTGATGCACTCAAGGAAGTGTCATCACCTTTTGATTGCCCTATGCAAATGCAAGGTCACTCAACTTAAGGGGGGCAAGAGTTGATGCACTCAAGGAAGTGTCATCACCCTTTGGTCACCATATGTGAATACAAGGGTACTCGGCTTAAGGGGTGACAGTTGATGCACTCAAGGGAGTGCCATCACCCTTTGGTTGCCATATGCATGTACACGGGCACTCGACTTTATGGGCGAGGGTTGATGCATTCAAGGGAGTGTCATTACCCTTTAGTCGCTATATGTGAGTGCAATGGCACTAGGCTTAAGGGGGTGAGGGTTGATGCACTCAAGAAAGTGTCATTGCCCTTTGATCGCCATATGCACTTGGTTTATGTGGTGAGGGTTGATGCACTCAAGGGAGTGTCATCACCCTTTGATCGTCGTGTGCAAGTGCAATGGCACTTGACTTTAAGGGCGAATGTTGATGCATTCAAGGGAGTGTCATCACCCTTTAGTCACAATATGCAAGTGCAAGGGCACTCAGCTTTTGCTCAAATTATTGTTGGAAGGAAACCATCTTTGTGTGATAAGAAATATCATACGGAAATGACACAATTTTATTTATAACTTCAGGTTTACATGGGTACACTTAGGCAAAATACTTTCTTAGACAATCGGCATTCCATGGATGGGGTAACTTTTTTCGTTCCACATCCTTGAGGCGGTATGATCTCAGTCTGTGGCTAGCAATAACTACAAACAAGCCTTCCCATCAGGGACCAAACTTTCCTTCTCCTCGTGTCTTCGTTTTTGCTTCCTTTAAGATTATCACCAACATTGAATGATTTAGGCTTGACCATTCTATTGAAGTAGTTCTCTACTTTCCTTTAAGAAAAATGCTACTATGCCACATGACTTATTAAAAAAATAATATATTCAAAAGAAAATGATGTCTGGAAGCACAAAAATATGAAGACTAAAACCTTATGTTCTCTCTACCCTTTTATGTTTGTGTTTTTAATTTTTTAAATCTTTTCAAAAAACTATGTGGCATTACATTGTACTGTCACATGAAGAGGACAAAGTGAGTTGTATAAATTAGGGGGCATGGTAGCATTGTCCTGCCTTTTATTAGCCGTTGTTTGTGTTTCAGCTTCTTCTTTTTATCACTGGAGTCTTCATCGTAATGTTGGACTCTATAGTTGGGCATCCCGACTTCTACCAGTACAACTACCTCACTTCCATAAGTCAAGGCAAAAGGAGTCTCTCTCTTTGGGATATTTGTGGTAGTTCTATACGCCCATAGGACAACTATTCAGCCCAAGTTCCTTTCTCGTCTGTCAACATCTTTTTCAAGATTTCGAGCAAGGTTTTGTTGGTTGCCTTAACTTGCCCGTTAACTTGGGAGGGTGACCTGGAGATAAGTGTTTGAATGTCTTTCCCAACTCTGCACACCAATCGTGGTAGTGATAGGAATTGAAATGCCGCCCGTTATCTGAGATTATGCTTCGGGGTATGCCAAATTGACATATGATAGCTTTCCACAGGAATCTGGTGACACTGTTAATCATGATTGTTGCTAAGGCTTTTACTTCTGCCCATTTTGTGAAATAGTCTATGGTGGCAATGACTAATTTTACTCTTTTGCCCAGGAGCAGAGGCCAACAATTTTGACTCCTCATTATGCAAACAAGGGGTGCAAGTGTAACGGGTCTGGTTCGATCTGGTTTTGGACATATTTTAAAACCGAACTAGTATATACCGGTTTTGAGATTTGAAAAATCGATACAGCACTAATTACACCCCTAAATCAGTTTTTTTGATTTTATCGATTTCAGTCCAATTTTTCTGGTATATTATATTGTATATATAATATATATAAATAATAATATATAATAATATAGTGATAATATATTGAAGTATATTATAATTATATTATAGACTATAGTGATAATATATAGTTATTTATATAGGATTTTAAATTTTAATATTATATTAATTAGTAATTTATCATATAATACAAAATTATTTTATATATAATTATATATAAAATTCATATAAAATTTAAAAATTATATAAAAAAATATTTTATGCAATATAAAAAATTAAAATATTTATATGAACCGGTTCGGTCCAGTGATAGAAAAAGGAAAATAGAACCGGACCGATTTCGACTAGTTTTGAGAAAAATGGAACCGATACCAAATCAAATCGAACCCGTACTAGACCAAACCCACCGATTTGGTCCGGTTTACCAATTCACCGATTTCTTTTTTTCCACCCCTAATCCAAACGGCTAAGGCGACGTGATCGATGTCTGCTCTTCTGGCATGCAATGAGGCATTGGTGCATACAATTGGCATTTTGCGCACTTCCTAACAAATTCTTCCACGTATTTGAGAGCACGCGGCTAGTAATAGCATGCTCTCATGACTTTTCATGCCACGACTCTCACCAGAGTGATTTCCACACACTCCTTCGTGTATCTCTGCTTGTACGTATTGTGTTCCTCTAACGATATGCATCTTAAAAGGGGAGTGGAGAAGCCTTATTTGTATAATACGTCATATCAAGGTGAAGTGTGCCCCTTTGTTTTTCACTTTTCTCTCCTCCCATTTTTCATTAGGGAGCTCTTCGATAATCAGGTACTTTATCACGTCCTGTGCCCATTTTGGGGCTCCTGGTCTTATTTCAGAAACTTTGACTCCAATGGCTGCGATCTCTAATGTCTTGATTGTTACTTTGACTCCATAGGTAGAGTAGACTCTTATTTCAGAAACTTCGACTCCAGCTTGTTTGCCTTCCAATTTTCTTCCTGTGGTATTTGCTTAATGTTGAAGACTGGAAATGGTCACGCTTCTCTCATACCTACTGCAAGTATTTTTTTTAAGCTTCTCATCTTTCTCCATGTGTTCCCCCATTACTTGGTTGGGAGACACTTGGGAATTGACCTTTATATCAATTCCCTTTTCCCCTAATGCTTCTGCCTTGGCAAGTCCCGTCAGCAAAGCTTCATACTCCGCCTTGTTATTAGTGGTTTTGAAGGAGAGTTTCATTGCGTAGTAAAGGTCTTCTCCGAAATCAATCATGATTTGCAAGCCTACTCCCCTGCCAGAGTGGCAGGACGAGCTATCAACAAAGATTTGTCAATGTCTTCCTGTCTGTGTAGCCTGAACTTCTTATGGGAAGTTGATAATTTCAGCTATAAAATCCACCAATGTTTTGTCCTTTCATGGCATTCTAGAGAAAATACTGGATATCAAATTCACTTAGCTCAACTGACCAATTCATGAGGCACTTTGAGGTGTCAAATTTTTGCAGCACTTTCTTCAAGAGGGATTCCTTTAATACTTTGATCAGGTGAGTTTGGAAATAGGGCCTTAATCGAACCACCTGTCACCAATGAGAATGCTAACATGTCCATCTAAGGGTAATGAGCTTCAGTTCTCCTAAAGACTCGAATCGTATAGTACACCGGTCTTTGGTTGCCCTTCTTTTCTTTCACCAAGGCCATCGAGATTGCATCCGGGGAGACTGATATGTACAAGTATAAGGTCTCCCCTTGCCTGGCTTGACTTAGGAGTGACGGGTTGGATAGATACTCCTTCAACTTCTTGAATGCCCAACTGAACCTTCCTCAAGACCTTGAAGAAGTGTAAGCACTTGTTCGTTGACCTAGAGACAAATCTATTGAGTGCCACAATATGACCAGTTAACTTCTGCACCTTGTTTAGGTGACACATGTCCATTATTTCTCTAACTTTTCCTAGGTTGGCCTCTATGCCTCGCTCCAAGACATGAAGCTCAAGAATTTGCCTAAGTTTACATCGAAGGCACATTTTGCAGGGTTGAGCTTCATCTTGTACTGTTGTAGTACGGTGAAAGCTTCCTGTAGGTCTGCTATGTGGTGTTCGTGTTCTTTGCTTTTGACAAACAGGTCATCTACATAATCCTCCATGTTGTGGCCTCTCTACTTCTTGATCATGCAGTTCACTAGTCTTTGATACCTAGCCCCAGCGTTCTTTAGCCCAAAAGGGATCCCTTGATAGAAGTACAACCCGTGGTCCATTACGAAGGAAGTCTTCTCCTGATCGTCTGGGTTCATCCCAATTTGATTGTACCCTAAGACATCCATGAAACTCAGCATTCGATGTCCTACTGTGGAGTCTACTATCAAATCAATGTGAGGCAAGGGGAAGCTTTCCTTCAGGCATGCCTTGTTTAAATCGGTGAAGTCAACGCACGTTCTCTATTTTTCGTTTGACTCCTTCACCAATACTACATTAGAGAGCCATTCAGGGTAGTGAACTTCTCTGATAAACTCTCCAGCTAAGAGTCGTTCCACTTCTTCAGCTATTGTATTTGATTTCTTATACTGAAACTCCTCTGCTTCTACTGGATCTTCTTCGCCTCAGGGCTTACGTAGAGACGATGCTCAATGACCTCATTGTTGATTCTGAGCATGTCTTCATGGCCCTAAGAGAACAAATCTTTGTGTTCGATTAGGAGTTTTTTTAACTGCTGCCTTATCTTGGATCCCATTCTAGTTCCAATCCTTGTTGTGGTTTCAAGATGGTTTGGGTCTAGGGTCACAAGTTCTAGAGGTTCATTCGCCACTACTTGTTTCAGATTTTGCTTGTCCCCTATTTCGACCTCTTGGTCAATGAGTTTGGGTGGTGGTGAAGACAATACTTTACTAGAATCTGAACTTTCTGCCACTCCTATGTCACTTCCCTCATTTCTGTGCTCGTATACATAGCATTTGCATGCCAGTACTTGCTCGTCGTGTACTTCTCCTACACCTATCTTTATCAGGAATTTCATGTTCAATAGGTGGATGGAGTTACGGCCTTCAAGCTATTCAAGGTTGGGTGCCCAAGAATAGCATTGTAAGAGGAGGGGGCCTTAACCACCAGGAAGTTGGTCATGGGGCTGTGCAGAGTCCTTTCCTAGTGGACAAAGGCAATGTTATAGCGCCCAGAGGTTGAACCACATCTCCTGAGAACCCTTTCAATGGTGTGGACAAAAGGTGTAGTCGGCTTGGGTCGATTCCTCTTTCTAAAGGCATCCTAGAAAAAGGATATCGCCCGAGCTGCCATTGTTGTCTAGAATTCTCCAGGTAGTGTAGTTGGCCACCAACAACGTTACTACCAATGCATCATCATAGGGGTATTGGACTCCCTTGCAATCTTCGTCGCCAAAAGATATGGCGATTACCTTTTGGTTCTTTGATTGCTTTAGGGGCCTCTTTGTTGTGAGTACTTCTTCGTATCTGGCCCTCTGGGTATATGCCTTTCTACTGGTAGACGTGAGGCCGTCCCCGATGAATCCTCCTGCTATCATCTGGATCTCGCCCAAGGGATGCATTGTTTCTAATCGGGCTTTGGTGAGGAGCATCCTTGGGATTTGTCCACACTGTCCTTTTCCGCTTTGGGCTTTCACTTTTGTTAGCCTTTAAGTTTGTTCCAGACTCTAGCCCGAAGATTGCCCTCTAGGCATTGAATACTGGGTGACTAACCATTCTACCTCCCCATTTTCCCTCATTGTCTCTCTTCTTTTTCAAGGAGTAGCAATCTTCCGTCCTATGCCCTTCCACTTGTTGGTAGGTGCAGAATTGATGGTTTCTCCTATTTCGTTGCCATCACCCATTGCATGCCCCTTGCCTCCTGTTTGCATGTTCAAATTCGTGTGTGTTGGCCTAGAATTTGGACTTTTGAAAGACGTGCCTCCATCTCACCTTCTGTTGTATTGGCTTTTACTCACCTTCTCCTGCACTATCCCGCCGCTTTCTTTTTTGGAGCTACTCTCTACCTGCTCCAACTCGAACCTCCTTGGGGTGTTTAAGGCCCTGAGTGTGTCCTCGACGTTGACGAATTCATCTGCTCTATCCATGATTCCCACAGTGTTTTTGGAGTTCTTCTTGCCAACTCCTCCATGAATGGGTTCCTCGACTAGACACCTCGTAGGAGAGCCGCAAGCGTTATCTTCTTATTTTGATCGTCTGCAGCCATTCGCTTCTTGTTGAACTTGGTGAGGTACACTTTCAAGCTCTCATCCTCCCATTGTTTGAAAGTCAAGGCTACCTCCTCTATTTGCTAGCCATAAATTGTGCTAAAAACTGTCTGGCGAGCTCCTCAAAGTTGTCTATAGGGCCTGCCACAAGGCTTCAAAGCATCCTCTTGCTACCCTTTTTAGAGTCAAGGAGAAAGCCCGGCATGCGGTTCTCTACGGAGAAACTGTGGAGGGTCATATAGGTTTTGAACATCTCTAAGTGCTCGACAAGACCCTTAGATCCGTCGTATAGTTCAAGTTTGTGGAGTTTTGAATTTGGGTGGGAGTGACACCATCATTATCTATGTGCTGTAAGGCAGCTCATTGTTGTTGAGTAAGTGGTCAACGGAGGAGGATGTGCCTAACTTCTTAGCCATCTCCTCATATTTTTCCATGAGGTTACATAAGTATTGATGCATCTTCCTCTTTTCCTCATCGTCAAAGTTCATCCTACCTGTATTCTACGACTCTGCCTTGTTTCTCTCGACATGGCTTGTTGCAATGTTCTCTGCACTTCTTTACCTAAGGGCTTCATTTTCTCGCTAGAGATTCTCCATCTCTAGAGTCATCCTCCTTAGCCTTTCCTCCATCTCTGTAGATCTTCCCTCCATTTTGTTGTTTACTTGATCACTTGTTGTTGCGGTTTCTTGATTGCTTATTACTTGAGAGTGCGTTGTTGTAGGCATACAAAAGGCACATTGAGAGTGTGTTTTGTATTGATGTCCACGACTTCTAGTAACCTACAACAAGAAAATGAAAGAGGCTCGGTGTGGTGGGGAACACCCTCGATGCCTAAGTTAGAATAGAGTGTGGAGAGTATTCTAATTTTCAAATTGTTCAGAAGTTACCTCAAGCATGTTCTTTAACCTCTATTTATACGAATCCCTAGCCTGACCAACACGACCTGTTTTTAGGTTGACATCTTATAATCCTTGCTGGACGAATGATTATTAGGATTTCAAGTTCGCTGCCAATCAAAAGAGGAATTGATATGCTGGACGAATATCACGAGCAAGTATCATGCCCAAGATAGCTCATTCTTTGCACTAATTAATCGCTATTAGTTTTGCTTAGATTTGAATTTCGCATTAGTGCATTTCGGCAGTTTGAACTCTAGGTTTTACACTGTGGGCCCTCAATTTAGGGCTAGTGAGTTTTTTAGAACATGGACTCTGACCCATTTCCTGGCAGGGGATATTTGTCCCAACACACCCATTTGCTGGGCAAATTGAGGAACAATGCAAGGGTAGATGGTAATCCACCTTGCAAATAGTAACCACTTTTAGCCAGCCCTTCGTGCACCTTTTCGTGCAAAGGATATGGTTACCATGAGAGTGGCTTGTGTCCACTCCTTTGCATGGTGCATTGAGACAATTTGTAATACTTGAAGGTGAACCGCCTTTCCCGAGCTCCCAATGTAGTACCACGAAGGGCAGAGATTTTGCCCTTCACTAGCCCCACCCTCCCAACTCAAGGAGTGAAGTTTTATTATTATTTTATTTAGAGTTACTCTTGTTACGGTCAAAGCTAAAAACTTCCAACCCGACTCGATCAATCCAAAGTAACAGTGAAATCAGACAGTTGGGGATGAGTGAGGTTGGATAATGCAAACACAAATATTCTAAAAAATGAAGCAACACCATTTTTTTGTAATTTTATTAGAAAACAAACGTTCAATCAATCCAAGTTGGGACAGAAGACCTGCTTTCGAGTCGGGTTGGATCAAGCAACAATTCAGGTTAAGTGGTGTATGGACTTCTCAAGTCAGCTTGTGAATTGCTGTTTTCAGGACAGATTAGGTATGTAAAAAAATAAATAAATAACAAACCTGGAATGCTTTCACTACACTACACACACCCGTCCACATGTACTGTCCATTTGCTCCCGTAATTTCCACACGCTAGGCCTTGAGTAATGTACATCCACTGGGAGCGATATATAAGATGTGCAAATTTTTTTAGAACCCCTTTAGATTCGGAAAATGTTTCATCTTATCTCGTATAATCATTACAACTTTTTCAAATACCTACACAATATAATAAACAGTTCAACTTTTTCAAATTCCAAAACAATAATAATATTAAAAAATTATATTCTAACAATATTTTTTTCAATTTTCATCTTTTATCTAAAATCATCTCCTCTCATCTCTAAATTCAAATCAGCCCTTAATTGTTTACACCGTTCATGCTCCATGTCCAAAGCTTAATGTCTTTAATTCCTTTTTTTAATTTTCCTTTTTTTTTTTAATGGGAAGATTTTGAAACCATGATAACAGCCATTTTATTCCTACACATCAAACAGAGAGAAACACACAGAAACTAGATAGATGACACGCACTGGTATTAGGGGTCTGAGATGATGATAGTTTTGCACATTACACAACGATCTACGTAACAAGCGGCTGCTGACCAGATTTTCTTTTGATTAGTCTTTCACCTTTGAAGTCGCATAGGGTGTACTCTCATATTTACCATACCACCTGTAATTTGGTTTGGATAAATAAAATCTAATAGTAATTCTTCATTCCCTGATAATTTTGATTGATTCAGTAACATGAACATTCCGTACTGCAGATATAGACATTGAAGCCACACTGACCTGTTGTCCTCTGGAATCTGAAGCTCCAAATTCTCTTTAAATTGCTGAAATACCAGGTCTACATCCTCATCATCCAATTTGTCGAGGGATGGCGGCTCCCACTGCCAGAATTAATGATTTAGAGATTAACAGAGTAATGTCACTAATATTAGCTAAGTAATAAAAATTAAAATAAACGTAATTTTCAAATGACATGGACAATTTTTCTGTTTAAACTCAGCCTCTATTGACTACTGGCATTCATATGCTTGTTACCTTTGGAGCATTATCCTTGTCAATGGTGAGCGCCCTTATACCCTTTTTTATCAGCAAAGAAAAAAGAAACAAGCATCATTAAGGTGTAGCAGATGAAATATTCTTTCTTCCATGAATGGAGGACTTACTCTAAATTTATGATAGTATTGAAACTGCAATAGTCACCTCGTAGACATCCTCGGAGATTGTGGCACGCAGTACATTCATTGTGAGTCTGAATTCCTTTTTCAAACATTCAGACAGTGTTTGCTTCCTCCCTTCACGAATCTGGAGATGTTTAACAAGCATTTGAGGCAACATATGGAAGAAATACCAACAAAACAAGAAAACCTATCTGTTTCTAACACTGCTATAAAAAGTAATTTTGGAGTGATAGAGAGCAAGAGGTGATGTTTTTATTCCATGATATCAAAATAATCAGAACAAGTAAGAACAATTTCAAGTAAAAATCCAAAGTTAAAGAAAAAGGTAAACGATTGCTGAAAGGGAAGTGATGTGAAGAACCAAAAAAAAAAAGGCACTGTGTTCCAACTAAATGGACAAATCCTGGATTTATCTTTAGCAAAATGTTTTTATTAATTTTAATGGACAAATGCAATCGTATAAAGCAATTCACTAATTAAATTCCACAAGCATTCAGGGCAACAAGTACAGAGGATTCGTTCATCAATTTATTTTACATGTTCCATCTAACCAAGACTTTCAAATAACTTACAGCGAAAATGATTAACATAATGTAAGCAAGAGGGAAAACATCCGACTCATGTCAGGATGATCTTCAATGCTATAAAATTTAAAAATAAAGGGAAATATAATTTTACACCCCAAAACTACCACAAATTTTTTAAATGTGTACCATAAACTGCAACAACTGTATATTTGCCCCTCCAGACTATTACTTTTTCTTGCAATAAAGCTTTAGATCTGACCAAAGAGGATGATGAAATTAAGTTACACAGTACAATCCTGATGATCAGATTGTAAATGCTGCAAAACTGCCAAAAATTTGTAGTGTAGGATGCGAATTGCGATTCTGATAGCTTGGGTGGGAATTGAAACACTTGGGGAGATACATGTATTTTTCCATAAAAGAGAACCACCCATGAATCCATGAATGGAAAATAATAAAACATATACACAAGGTGCATTCAACAGAAACACCACCTTCGGGTAGGAGTCATCACAGTACAACAGACATGAAAATTTCTCATAGTCCCATTGCAGCTCCTTTGCTATTCTTTAAACACATGCAGGCCAACAAAATCCAAACAAAACATTAACACGCCCTTGATGACTCCCGTATGAAGATGCATATCCAAAATAACCATCACACATTGACACAATCTACAACTCAACAACCTCTTTAACATGAATGATGGCCCATTTTTAGCAACGTATTCTTCAAGCTTCATTATTGGCCCATTTTTCCCTGGCCACTAAAGCCTTTGAAGAAACCTGAGTGTTTACCACTTATCAGAAGAGAGAAGCATATAGAATATGTACAGTGTCCTATGCACTCGCACCACTTTACCCCTAAGCCACATCTCAACATAGACAACAAAAAATCCCAACTGATATGGTCATAAGGACAAGTCTAAGATCTATCTCCCCTAATGAATATGTTCTGGATACGAAATTTTCCAACACCACTTTCATCCTGTTTGCTAAGACTAGAAATGATCTTCTAGACAGCTCCCAAAAGGCTAATGGGACTGAAATTCTTAATCTCCATACCCTGATTTCTTCGGACATAAGTGCAACAAATGCGGTGTTATGGCTTCTTTCGAACTTCCCCTAAAATCGAACTCATAGAGAACACTCCTTAAGTCTTCTTTCAGTAACACCCAACAAGACCAAAAAAGGCAATAAAAAGTCATCCAGATGGGGAACTATCACCATTTTGAGCTTCCAGGACCACATGTCACATTTCTAAGAGTCAAATATCTTTACCAAAGCACATTGCTTATAGATTGTCTCAGTTTCTTTGGGATAGTTATTCTCTTTATGAAGCGATTGTGGTGGCTGACACTTATCACTACGTTTGAAACGTTCATTACAATTTAAGTGCTAGCCTTCTACATACTGTGCTGCATTTCATCCCAAGGAAATTTATTTACTGAAGAACCAGTCCCTTGGCTGTTGATGGAAGGTACAAAGGTAGGTCATGGAGATTAGTTTTTGACATGAGAGGCGATGTCCCATCTACATGGTTTCACACAAGGTTATCGTTAACAATAACCTTCTGAGGTCAGCTAACTACATGCTTTGGCAACTGTTCAAACTTACGCCATAATCTCTGAGAGTCCAGCCTTCTTTGATATGAATAAGGCCTCATCAACATGTGCAAACTTGGCCAGTAACACCTTTTCAAAAACTACCCACAGTATGGTCAAGCCTTCTTCATGTACTTGTTGCAACCACTGGAGCCTCTGATTACTTCTTCCAAGGGGAGGAACCTAAAGTGGCTCCCTTCTCTGGGGTGTGCCTTGATTTACAAAGACTAAGCTGCTCTATTGGGACGCTCGGTAGGATCAGTACAACTTCGAAATCAACACTCAAGTAATTGGTGGGACATTAAGGGTTGCCTCATTCCTTCTCCATGGATGGTCCTAGATGAACTCCCTCTTTCCAAGGAAATGGAGAATGGTCACTTGTAAGGCTAAATGAACCCTAAGAGTCTCCAAGATCTCTTTCAAGGCCCCTTCAATACGGTGCATCCATTCAGAATTGTGTACCCTCACCTCCAAGTGATGGATGCATTCATCTATGCAATGCATGTCAGCTTTTAGCTTGTCTATACAGTCTTTGTTGGTGACACAATCCTTATACCAATTCATGCGCCACAGATGACAAGGAACAAAAAAGAGACACGAGTGACATTAAACAGAATCACTCCAAATCTGGTAGGAATCACCCCAAATTCAAGAGACCTCAAAATTTATCAAGATTCTACCTGCTGCTTCTATGGCTATTCTTTATACACAAACACACCACCAGCAATCCAAACAAACAGAACTAGCACCCTAATAAATCCATCATGCAAATGTGTGTTTGACATAGCCATCACATATTCACATATCTACAACTATTTGACACATGATTCGTATCTTCCCCACATGTTCCTCAAGCTTGACTAGAACTTTCTCCCACACTGCCCATCATTTCATGCATGATATCCACTCTAGGGTCCGAGCCATGCAGGATCGTTTCTCCTTATGGGTTGGAATGTTATAGGCCATATGGAGCCAGGGTTGTAGGTGATGGGGCATATCAACCACATGTTCAAGCTCTGAAAAGAAGAGGCTTTTCATGTTGTGTGAAGGATACAAACATATCACGATTCATACAACACATGACTGAAAAGCTTTTTAAGTGTTCAATTCAATATCAGAGGCAACCTGAAGGAATAGAGCCTTTACAATTGCACCTTGAACTGAGTCTTGATATTCAAGTCTTGGGTGTCTTTTATAAACTCTTGATGTTGCAAATTCCCGGCCACAAGTATAATTTTTATCCCTTGTGAAGCATTCAATGTAAGCAAGAAATTTATTATAGCATTTGTTATTAATCAAATTGCACAAACCATTACCGATTTTAATGTTATTTTCAATCCTGTAGGGGAAGATCTCCTTAACCCTTAAGAACTGCACCTATCCATCCATTTCCTTCCTTGCTTGCCTCAGATTCCTGAAAAGCATATTACATACAGACTACATGGCTCAGCAAAGATGTGGAGATTTAATATTATGATGAACATCTGCGATGCAAATTGTGAAAGGAAAAGGAAAGTTACTTACAAATGATTTTATAATGTCCGCAACATTATTCTTGGAAAAGCATTCATCAATTATTGACTTCCTGAAAGGTAACCAAAACCTTATTGTTAGCAATATCAGAACCTGATGGTATCTCAGATCCCATTTGCAACAGCAGCTAATGCTTCACTGGTGTGAATAATCTTTGGAACATATGGCATCTTGTCCTCTCATAAATAAAGGGTGAAGGGAAAGGTTACATGGGATATTACGTGTTTGTTTGTTTATATAGATATAAAAATATATTTAAAGACATAAAACACCAATATGATCCCTTACTTGTTTAATATGCTATTTTCATCAAGCTGAACAACCACAGAGAATTCTTCAATAGCAGATTTGACCGCATTCTTATCACCAGAGTTCAAACTTATCAGATGCTTCTCTAGCTCAGGCAATTTCTGATCAACGGCAAAAATGGTAAGAGTGGAGTGATATAATCACAAGCAAACTGAGTCCATATTTTTGTCACTCAGAAGTCAATGGAAAATGGGTCACTGTGAAGCTCTTGAATGAATTAAAGTTCAATTTGTCATTAACTGTTGTTCATAAAATGAAAAACAAAAACGAAGCTTAGCCAGATCTACAAGCTATCATAATTAGAATATGGTCATTCGCCAACACAGCTAGTATTGGATGAATAATTAAATAATAGGAACTGATGCTTACAAGTCTAGGAAATTATAATTACTCCCTTGGATTTTAAAATAGCCTTGACAATGAAAAAAATTTGCTTGATATAACATTTGGTGTAAATGTAATTTCACAGCATGAAGGAGATTATTTATGGGGTTATGAATGAATGGCATTTGGTCTAATCTAACATCTTCATATGGAAAGGGCTACAACTTTGATAAATCATTTCAATCTAGTCAGGTTTGCATTTGAAAATATAATGGAGCATGAAAGGGTCAAAAGCGCAGTTGGGTATGGACTTATTTTCTAATTAACTCTAAAGATAGCATTGTAATGCAAGGAGTCTTTTCTCCAATCCTTATAAATTTTCATAGAGATTCTTTATTCTTTTCAATTTCTTGTGGTTGGGAAAAACTTTAAATTTCCTGCTTCGTTTAAATTTTGGTTGGGAAAGTGCAGTTGGGTATGGACTTATTTTCTAATTAACTCTAAAGATAGCGTTGTAATGCAAGGAGTCTGATGGGAACCAAGGTGGGCCCCATCTTAAAGATCCTTTACAAGTTCCAGATAAGCCAATTACAAGATCAAGAGCTAAGAAGATCAAGGAAGCAATGCAAGAATTGGTGCAATCCACTTGGGACGAGTCTAGCAAGAGCTAAATATTCAAGATGGGCTTGAGAGAAGGAGATCCAGTGATCATCCACGTGATACAAGCTATGGAGGAGTGCAACATAAATTAGGGCCTATTATTATGACTATGTGATTGAAGGCCTTGGACTTGTTTATTTTATTAAAGAGGCTTATTTTATTAGTTATAGGAATTAGTCTAGAATAATTGGGCTTGACGATGCTTGGCCCACATATGTCTTATTTCTTATGAACTAGGATTTTTTAGAAGGCTTTGTATTTTGGCCAAGGGCTAATTTGGAAAATTACATTTTAGGAACTAGGGTTTCAAGAGGTTACTGTAGCATTACTGTAGCCACGTTACTGTAGCCGCGGCACTGTTCATTCAGTGTTATTTTGGGTAAAAGGAATTTATTTTGACTAGGGTTTTAATTAGGTTATGATTTAAATACTTTGTGTTGCCTCATGTTAAGAAGTTTATAAAATTTGATGAATTTATTCATTGTGAGTTGAGTTTATCTCCTCTTGTTCTTGATTGAACTTTTGAACTTATCAAAGGTAAATCACAACCTTTGTGACGTTCCTCTTTATAATCTGGGTTCTTGAGACAAGTTCTTCAACGGGTCTAGATTTTAATATAATTTAGGTTCTTGAAACGAGTTCTCAACAGGTATAGATTCTCCATCCATTGAATTGATTTTAGCTTTCTTGGATGAGTTTTCAAATTGATTATGGGTTCAAAGGATTCCATTCCTGCGGGTTTATATCATTTGGTATTAGAGCCAGATTTCCAATCAGTGATTCTATCTTTTAATTTATTGCATCCTTAAATTTAATTTTAGGGCTTCATTGCTCTAGGGTTACAAAAACAAAATGCAGAAACAAAAAGTAGGCTGCCGAAATTCTTAGGGTTTTGGGTTTGGCTGAAATTTGCATCACCTAGAGTTTCAGAATTCTAGGATTTGTTGCATCTTTAAGTTTGTAAATTCCTTGGAGTGTCGTTTCATTGTTTCTCATTGTCAATTCTTGTGTGCTTAAATTCAATTGCTTGATTTTCACAATTGAATATTGTTGTTTGTGATTGAATTAGAAAAGAAAAAGGAAAGGAAAGGAAAAAAAAAAAGAAAAAGAAAAATTCAAAAAAAAAAAAAAGGAGAAGAAGAAGAAAATAAAAGGTAGCATATTCAAATGTTGCTACATAGTTACAATAAAGAGAAAGAAAAACATTTGTTGTTTGAACTTTATCATCAAAATGGTTGAATACATCTTTCTAGTTGGTATCTTGTTTTATAATTACTCTTTCCCTCGTATAAATTCCTTGAGTCTTATGTCATTTTATTCATTCCTTACTTCTTATTCTTGTTTTTTGGATCTATATTACTGGTTGGAATAATACAAGATTGTATTGTCTTGATTTAGTTCAACTAGTTCTTAAAAAACTTGAGCGGAAAAACTATTGAGGTAAAAGGTAAGAGAATGTGAGACTATTATCGGAAAAAAATCAATTAAGAGTGAAATACGAGTAGTGTCATTATTCGAGTATAAACACGTAAGGGAGTGTGTGAGGTTTTCCACTAATATTCTTTTTGTGCAGCATATTATGATATCACATAGGAGTGACTCATCACCAAAGGGGATGGCAGATAACTCATCTTTTGTATTGCAAGCCATGCAATAACAGCTTGAGCGGTTGAACTTGGTGTTGGGTGAAGTGAGGGATAGGATGGATCATCAAGATGCTGAAATTAGAAATCTACAGGGCAGGAGAGATAGGAGGCAACGTGAGTCTAGTGTTGAAAATAGGTATGAGAATGAAGAGTATGGTGATTCTTTTGTTGCCAGGCATGCATTTAATGCATAAATTAAGATGGATGATATAGAGCAGCAGAGCGATGACATTTTTCATACTAGATGCCACATCAATAGCAAGGTATGTAGTATGATCATTGATGGGAGGAGTTGTATAAATTTGGCTAACACTACTTTAATTAAGAAATTGAATTTACCTACCTTGAAACACCTTAGACCATACAAGTTGCAGTGGTTGAGTGATTGTGTGGAGGTTAGAGTAAATAAACAAGTACTAGCTTCTTTTTCAATTGGGAAATACCAGGATATGGTGTTTTGTGATGTAGTGCCTTTGCATACTAGCCATATTTTGTTGGGGAAGCCATGGCAGTATGATAGGAAGATGATCCATGATGGGTTAAGGAAAATGTACAGTTTTGAAAATGATGGAAAAACAATCAAACTTGTTCCTTTAACGCCAACACAAGTCCATGGGGGCCAACTGAAACTAACTAGTGAGATTGAGCTAAAAAGTAAAAGGGAATGTGAGATTGAGAAAAAAAGAAATAGTGAGGCCGAAAAAGAGAGAAAAAAATGAGTGTGAAGCTGAAACCTCAAGAAAAAGAGAGAATGAGTTGAAAAACAATTGTGAGAGCGAAAGTTCAAAAAAAGAGGAGAGCGAAAGAAAAAAAGAGAGTAAAAAGGAAAAAGAGAGGATGAGGCCGAAACATCAAGAGAAAGAGAGAGTGAAAAAGAAAATAGAGAGGTGGCTGAGAGTAAAGAAAAAAGAGTGGAGCCACGAAAGGAAAAATAAAAAGAGATTGCAGAGAGAAACAGAAAGACAAAAGTGAATTTTTATGCTGAGGCAATCTTTTATACTAACGAATTTAACGACTCTTTGCCTAATGTTGTTGTTTCTTTGTTGCAGGAATATAAGGTCATGATCCCTAGCGGTGTGTTTAGTAGATTGCCACCTATTAAGGAGATAGAGCACTACATTGATTTTGTGCTAGGTGAGACAATTCATACCCGACCTTTCTTTGAAAAACATGAGTCCTTGACACACTTGAAGGGACAAGGTAAGTTGTTGACTAGAATGCATGCTAAGTGGGAAGACTGTATTGAGACTTGTCCTCATGTAATCAAAAACACACATGGGGAGGAAAATTTTGTGGTTAATGCATTAGCAAGAAGGTATGTCTTTGTCATGATTTTAGATGCAAAGTTATTGAGACTTGAATATGAGAAGAAATTGAATGTTAATGACGATGACTTTTGCTAGTGTATGGAGCATGTGAGAAAGCATCGTTTGATAAGTTCTATAAACTAGATTGGTACTTGTTTAGAGAGAATAGACTTTGTGTCTACTAGTTTTATGCATAAGTTGCTTGTGTTATAGACATGGTGGTTTGTTGGGTAACTTTGGTGTAAGAAATACTTTTGATGTGTTAAATGAACGTTTATGAGAGTATCATTTGCCATTTATTGACTGTTGCATGAACGTTTGTGGAAGTATGATTTGTCATTCATTAATGTGTTTCATGAACGTTTGTGGGAGTATCATTTGTCATTCATTGAATTGTTACATAGACGTCTAAGGGAGTATCATTTGCCCTTACTAGAGTGTGCATATAATAAAACCTTGCGTATTACTATTTCTTATTCTCTTTGCCCTTACTAGAGTGTGCATATAATAAAACCTTGCATATTACTATTTCTTATTCTCCGTTTGAAATTGTTTATGGTTATAATCCACTTACTCTTTTAGCTTTGGTACTTTTGCTTGTTGATGACAGGAGTAGCTTAGATGGACCTTTTCAAATCCTTGAGAAAATTAATGAAAATGCATATAAAGTGGATCTTCCAAGTAAGTATCATGTTTCTGCTATTTTCAATGTTACTAACCTTTTTCCCTTTGATGCAGGTGGAGATTCGAGGTCAAATCCTTTTGAGAAGAGAAAGAATGATGGGAACTAAGGTGGGCTCCGTCTTAAAGATCTTTTGCAAGTTCCAGATGGGCCAATTACAAGATCAAGAGCTAAGAAGATCAAGGAAGTAATGCAAGGATTGGTGCAATCCACTTGGGACGAGTCTAGCAAGAGCTGAATATTCAAAATGGGCTTGAAAGAAGGAGATTCAGTGATCATCCACGTGATACAAGCTATGGAAGAGTGCAACATAAATTGGAGCCTATTATTATAATTATGTGATTGAAGGCCTTGGACTTGTTTATTTTATTAAAGGGGCTTATTTTATTAGTTATAGGAATTAGTCTAGAATAATTGGGTTTGAGGATGATTGGCCCACATGTCTTATTTCTTATGAACTAGGATTTTTGGAAAGGCTTTGTATTTTGGCTAATGGCTAATTTAAAAAGTTACATTTTAGGAGCTAAGATTTCAAGAAGTTACTGTAGCCGCGTACTGTAGCCGCGGCACTGTTCATCCAAGGGCATTTTGGGTAAAAGGAGCTTTATTTTGGCTAGAGTTTCAATTAAGTTATAGTTTAAATACTTTTTGTTACCTTGTGTTAAGAAGTTTATGAAATTTGATGAATTTATTCATTGTGAGTTAAGTTTATCTCCTCTTGTTCTCGATTAAACTTTTGAACTCATCAAAGGTAAATCACAACATTTATGGCGGTGAAAGATAAAACTCTAGGTCCAGATAGCTTCTCGATGGGTTTCTTCCAATATTGTTGGGAGGTGGTGAAAGTGGACATAATGAATGTGTTTCAGGAAGTATCCTCGATTGGAAAGTTTGAGAAAAGCCTTAATGCTACTTTTATTGCATTGAACCCAAAGAAGATTGGAGCATTGGAGGTTAAGGATTTTTGACCCATTAGCCTGGTGAATGGGGTGTATAAAATTATCTCCAAGGTTATAGCCAACAGATTAGGGATGGTTTTGGGCAAGATCATTACGAAGCCACAAAATACATTTGTTATGGGGCGACAAGTTCTGGATTCAATCCTTAAAGCGAACGAGGGCTTGGATAGTAAATTAAAGGCTGACTCCACAGGGATCATTTGCAAACTAGATATAGACAAGGCATATGACCATGTAAACTAGGATTTCCTCTTGTATTTGTTGGGGAGATGCGGCTTTGGTGTTAGATGGCATACTTGGATCAATTGGTACATCTTTACGGCCAGATTCTCAATCTTGATTAATGGCTGCCCTACCGGCTTCTTCAACAGCTCTCAAGGTCTAAGGCAAGGAGATCCTCCATCCCCACTTCTCTTTGTTATCATTATGGAAGCCTTGAGTAGGATGATATCGGCAATGGTTACGCATGGGTTTGTGGCTGGATTTCCAATTAGTGATCCCAATAGGGAAATTATTACTGTCTCATCTACTTTTTGCAGATGACACGCTCTTATTCTGTGAAGCAGATCGAAACCAGTTGAGGGCATTGAAGGCTTTGTTATTATGCTTCGAAGCAACTTGAGGCCTGAAAGTTAATTTTGACACGTCGGAGTTAGTGCTAGTGGGGACCGTGAGTAACACTAGGCAGCTAGCTAGTATTCTAGGGTGCAAGGTAGCTTCTCTTCCCATTACCTACTTGGGATTGCCTTTGGGGGCTACCGCAAGGACCTCATCCATATGGGATTCAGTTATAGAGAAGATAGGAAGGAAATTGGCAAGGTGGAAGAGATTGTATTTGTCGAAAGGCAGGATAGGGGATAAATTCAAATTCCACCTGGTCAGCTGGGATAAGGTGTGTAGACCAATCTCATCAGGTGGGTTGGGTATAAAGAATTTGAGAACACTCAATCGGGCCCTGCTTGGGAAGTGGCTATGGAGGTATAACATGGAGGCAGAAGCCCTATGGAAACTGGTGATTGATTGTAAATATGGAAGCTTGTGGAAGGGCTAGTGCACTGAAGAGGTAAATGGGGCAAGTGGTGTGGGGATTTGGAAACACATTAGGCGTGGGTGGGGGGATTTCATTTGTCATTCTAAATTGGTGTTGGGGATGGGGTCCCGAATTAAGTTTTGGAGGGACATATGATGTGGGAATGAGGCTCTAAAGGATGTCTTTCCAACTATTTTCCGAGTGGCTCGCAATCAAGAAGCGTCTATTGAGGACCTCATGCTTCTATGAGGGGACCAAGTACAATGGAATGTCTTGTTTAGTAGAGCGGCGCAAGATTGGGAAGTGGACATGTTTAAGACTTTTTTCAGCCTTTTATATTCTGTGAAGCCGAATAGACAGCAAGCTGATAGGATGTGGTGGACTCCCACATGTAAGGGCATCTTCTTAGTTCGATCCTTCTATAAGTCCCTTTCCCAAGCCATAAATATTCAGTTCCCATGGAGGAGAATTTGGAGAAATAAGGGGCCTACGAAAGCGATCTTCTTTACATGAACAGCAGCGTTGGGGAAGATTCTGACTACCGACAACCTAAGAAAGCACTAGATAGTTATACTAGACTGGTGTTGCATGTGCAAGAGATATGGCGAGACAGTGGAACACCTCTTGTTACATTGCGAGACAACTAGAGCCTTGTGGGTGGAAGTTTTTAGCCGAGTAGAGTTATCCTTTATTATGCCGGCAACTGCAGTTGATCTATTGGCCAGCTAGACACTTCCGAGAGGAGTTTAACAAATCAAGGCAGTGTGGAAAATTATCCCGATCTGTATTATGTGGTGTATATGGCAAGAGCGCAATGATCGGACTTTCGAAACAAGGAGCAGTCACCGGAGGAACTTAGAACTCTATTTTCTGTACTTTATTTCTATGGGCCATTGCTTTAGATTTTAATGGCCTGAATTTTCATGACTTTCTAGCTTCACTTACTTCGACCTAGATAGGTCTTATCTCTTGTACACCATCTTGTGTACTTGGGCTTCGCCTATCTCTATTAATAATATTATCAATTACTTATCAAAAAAAAAAAATTCTTGTAATTGCTCGGTTGAATAAGCGAAATTTTTAATTAAGTGCAGCATATACAACTGATACTTAAGAGGCTCGAGACCAATTATTATAAGAACTCCAAAAAACATTGAAAAGCTAGGGTCTAAGACCAATTACCACAAATGATGGCCATTTCCTACAATGATTCCATTTGATCTCATCGGCACACTGATGGTGCCAAGAAGAGTTCCTCAAATTAAAATGAAAAAATTCAAATGGTCAACAATTGTTTCCTATTCAATCCATCCTTCACGTCTTACCCACAAATAGGCCAACCATATCAATAAATTAAAATATCCCCATGGAAATTTATCTTATTAGCTCTATCAAGTTTATTCATTAACTCCTTGGGGTTGGCTCAAGTAGTAAAACCCTTGGTCTTGGTGGTATGCTCCCTCCAGGTCTAAAATTTGAATCCTCTTTGATGCAAACAATTTCTAGAGGCCATCGGAATGGGGCAACTTCCCATTGAATTACTTGAGCTGCACTTGCGGGAAACTCTTTACCAAAGGCCTGTGCACTCCTGGGATTAGTCGGGACTTTGTTCTTGGATACCCAGTGCCAAAAAAAAAGTTTATTCATCCCCCAATGCCCTGTCCCTCAAATTCATATCGCAGCATCTGATTTGTCACCATTCATTCAGAGGATCTTGCACACTAAAAGTGTAGTATCCTGATCCTTTCAGTCAATACCATCAAAACCTTAGATATTTCAGATACACTTTCACAAAACTTATCTTTGCTACCTTCTCTTTGTCTAAATTATGTCTTCAACTTTATTTTTATTGTGGTGTCATAAACACAAATTACACAGCAAGTAAAGAAGGAAGAAATGCCAAGTTTAACAGATGAAGAATAGGTATGGACAAAATCTGCAGATATTTCAAGAATAGCCCAGTGGTGTAGCAGATAGAGCAAAGCAGAGAGGAGAGATTAATCACATACAGCACATATAAGAGAATCTGACATATGAAGTAAGGTTGCACTTCTCATTATACATAGTGATATTCCAGACATGACTGATTATCCTAATAAGCTTCTGTTATTTTGGATAAGAATGGGGATCAAAGTTCTCATAAAATGAGAACCTGCTTGGAGCAGAGGCTGTCCAAAGAAGGAACAATCTTCTTTCCCAAGAAATCAACCAACATTATATGCACTTGGATGATATCAAAAGTCAACTCAAGAGGTCAGTCATACTCATAGTTCCTTATCCATTCTATGATAAGTAGAATTCATGAGGAACTATGAAATGTAATAATTAGACTTTTTAAGTCCATTACTGAAAGTCCTCTGTTCCTTCTCTTTAATTTGCAAATTATATGATAGAGGGCTGTACTGTCAGATATTATTTGAGGCTCTATTATATCACAAAACAGTGGGTATAGGATAGTTTACAAAAAATAGAATAACCAGCAAGAGGACCAAAAAGAATGCCATAATCCAGCTGTGGCATAGACATCATGTTGCATATGATATAAAAAGGTATATGGCCCTAGATAAACATATATGATCAGAAAAACTTCTCAAGCAATTCTAGTGTTAGAAGTCTAAGGCTTTTTGACTTATATTGAACTTTCAGAATATTAATTTTCCATGATGGGGAGAACTGCTCCATCACCTGCCATATTTTCCCTAAGCACAACTCGGAAAGGAGAAAAGGATCACCAATTTTTCTTATAGAATCATATTAATATCTCCTCTTTGCTGGCAACACTTGTTGTTTGATACTACACCCAACAAGAATGCATGCGAATTTATACCGATATAATCTTGTTACTGACTAACCATGTGAATATACAAGAAAATTATGAAGCAATAAGTTCCCAGTTCTATTTGGACAAGTGTTTTCGGATTTTTCCATTTCCTAGTCAATTTTGTATTTCAAGTAGAATATATCAGTACAAATTTCTACTTTTATTTGGCCTTGCCACTTTTCATTGAAGTGTGCTTTTACCAATACTCAACACCACTGAATTGTGAATATATATCAAATGGCGACAAGACTGGATTCTAGGCAAGTGCTCTCAAACTAACCTCGGATGGGACAAAATGGGTTGCCAATCCAGCAGCAACCAATTCCTTACCATTCAGCCTAGCTCCTGTTAAGGCCAAGAATTCCCCTGCAGATGTACCCAGGTATTACTAGTCATTTAGCCAATAAACATGGGAAGATCTTTGTCATATATAAAAAGATTAATTTTAATCTCCTCCTATTAATTTTATGCTAACCTAAATGCCCAGGGAGATGAGAGAGAATATAGGAAAAGCCACAGTCAGTGTGAAATCCGATGCTTGCTTCTGGAGTGGAAAATACCTAGGCCACAGCATTCATCACATACACCACAATGTAATTTGGCGTTAAAACACAGAATTGGAAATAAATCCCATAAAACCAAAATCAACAGACAGATTTATACACGGAAGCATCTAACAAGAACCAAATACACACTGTTTTTTCTGTGACAACTGAGAACTTCATTGGGACCATCAAAGATGCACCTCCACCCATTGAAATTCCATGCACAAGGGCAACCTGTTGACAGCGTTACAAATTGAGTAGTAAATATCAACCATTTCATACACTAGGAAAAACTATAGCACATCTATTTCCTCTACATAATTTCATCATAAGGGACAACTTTAAAACGGTACCTGGGTTTTCTTATAGGTATGAATATGATAACAGAGCCAATACATTCTATAGACCACTTCAAGGCAAGAATCCTCTGTCAAAATGAAATTCAAAAACCATAAGTAACTTTCATGTGCATGCTGTTGCATAAAGAACCATATAGGGAAAGGAAAGCCATAAAATTTTTCAATGGTAGTGCATTTACTCGACTTTCTGCCATCATAGAACATTTTCAGATCTCCACCGGCAGAGAAAGCTCGGCCAGCTCCCTGGATAAGATCATAAGATCCACGACAATCAACATAAGAAATTTTAATGAACAAACCCACCACTTCATGTAGACAGAATGTAAAATTATTAGTAAGTATACAATTGTATATATATAAGTGCTATGTCATTAGGCTATGTTTTTTTCAATGGAAATATAAACGTTTTCGTACTTGGTGTTTTGTAGGAACAGAAAATGGATCACATATGGAAAGTCAATGGTAACGCCAGAAAATATTTTTCACCACATTTATTTCCCAAACAATGAAAATGAGTGATCTTCTCTCAAAATATCGTTGTTATAAAAAGGCTTCCGAGATAGTTCAGACATTTAGAAGGATTTAGAACTAACCTTGATAATTACAAGCTCAGCGTTGTGGTCCTTCTCCCACTTTTCCAAGTATTCTGCTAGCAGATAAACCTGGTTGAAGGAAAACAAAAATAAATAAATAAATAACTATTTGTACACAAAAAACAGAAGAGAAGAGGACCTAGAGTTCAAACGAAGTCAATGTGGGTCAAATTTATCGAACATACCACTTCATGTGAGATGACATTCAGTTGACGAGGCCGGTTTAAGGTGATCAACCTCACATGATCTATTTCTTCTCCGAGGACAACCTAAGAATCATACTTTTGTTTTAGCACCAGCTGCGAGTAATATAACCACAGATAATACACAAAACCATAGAACGGGGAAAAAAAATTAAACGCTAACATGAATAAACAAAATAAGGAGAAAATTGAAAAAAAATAATATATGAAGAACACTTCAATTATCTCCGTAATAAAAATTTTACATAAAGATTACCTCCTCATCTGGGCGTACAGTTTCTTGTGCCATCAAAATGACTAATTCGCTAATTCGGCGTTAGATTTGACTCCGACAACTGCATACACAACTTAGATTAAAAGAATGTAAACCTATTCATTCCCTTCTTCAAGCAAAATCAACTCCTTAAAACAATTGAAAGCCAACAGCCAAAAAATTTCCAAAGATTCTAAAAAGAAGCTTACATAGGAGGAAGAAAGATAGAACATACAACATTAGGAAACATGGAGAAGAAAAAGAAAGTGAGACTCACACGAGCAGTGAAGTTGCAGTGTTCTGAGAGAAGCAAAAGAGAGTGCCCCAAACAAGTGGGTTTACGAAGAGTAAAATGGTGCAGTAGATTCAAAGCTTGGTTGGTTGGTATCTACCTCATTGGAAAGAGACAGGGAGAAAGTAGAGGAAAGATAGTCCAGAAAATCTTCCTCCACGCGAGAGGTAGTCCTCCACCTACCACCTCCACCACCGGCCAAACCCCCACACGTTTTCTTAACCGCAGCTGAGTGGCTCCGGGTGTCATTCCTACCAAACTCCTCATGTTTTTTAAGTAACCGGTCAGTGCTGCGCGTGCTTAACTACATGCTAATCATACCAACGTGGAAGGTGGAAGGTGGAAGCACACGAGAAATCTGTGTTTATCGAAAGATACTATTTAAACAATATAACTAATAATAATTAAGCACATACAAAAAAATATAAAATAATGGAGCAAAAAGACAAAAAATACCGCAACACGCGGAAACAAACGGCAGAAATGCAAATGTTAAAAAGACTGAACGAACATGCACGACAAGAAAAAACAGAATAGGAAACTACTATAGAATTATTGTAGCACTCCCATCATCACTTATATAACAACTATAGATGCATAAATTTTAAGTCAAAGTATGTTACGGGAATAGTATATAATATAGAGATCTAATAATAGAGTTATACATGTGTGTATATATATATATATTATGAAGAAAAATGATATTTATCATCTTTATATTACATATCAATATGTGATTTGTTGTTTTTATCATTTTATTTAAATACACATATTGAAATGTAAAATGTGTATAAATAGAATGATAAAAATGATAAATCACATATTGGTATGTGGTGTAAGGGATGATAAGTAAAATTTTTCATATTATGAATAACTTTATTCAAAAGCCTTTGCAACACATATCATCCACGCGGCATAATTTGATTTGAAAGATAAATTTTAAAATTTGAATCTTTATCTATTAAATTATGACATGTGGATAGTGTATAGTGTAAAAGTATTTGAATAGCATATATATATATATATATATATAATATGCCCATATGATTAAGTATAAAAATAATAATAATACAAAATAGTAAATAAGAAGTAAGAAAAGAAATTTAAAAAAAAAACAATAAAAATAGTACACGTGCAGCCCAGTTAGAAATAATATTAATGGTAATTTTATTATATTTCTTTATTAAAAAATGAATCTATTTCATATTTATATGGGAGAAAATATTTTTAAATTATGGACTATACTAACAGATTATT
Organism: Juglans microcarpa x Juglans regia; assembly: GCF_004785595.1. Lineage (NCBI taxonomy): Eukaryota > Viridiplantae > Streptophyta > Magnoliopsida > Fagales > Juglandaceae > Juglans > Juglans microcarpa x Juglans regia. The sequence goes on along the minus strand of NC_054597.1, from coordinate 20,796,873 downwards.
GAAGAATGTTATTAAATCTTGTCTTCTTTGTGAGGAGATAATTTCTCATTAAGTATCAAACATTTATTTATAAATACGTATAAAAAAAATTTCACCATTATATAAATTTTCAAAAAATTAAACGATTACAAATGTTATAGTGTATATATATATATATACATATATATATATATTAACATATTCTACACCATGTTATTTAGTACTACAGCTAATAATTCCATCATTGCATCTCTCCAAAGGCTGTTTAACTCTTACTTTAATAATAAAAACCATATCATCTTAATTTACTTCAAGAATTTTCATAACCTTGTCTTAGCACTACTTAGACACAAAAATGAAATACTCAAAAATTTCTTAATGATTTCAATTTTTCTATGACGGTATAAGAAATATTAAAAATTAAAAAGTAATTGATTTAACATTCTCACACCTGTCTAAGTAAAATAGTAAGAACCAAATTTTATATGTTTAAAATGTTAAGAAGTTACAATTTATTTTTTTATGAAAATTTGTAAATATACTGTTCCACTTATTATTACTACTCTTAATATCTAAAATCGAATTCGTATGTTGTATGTTTGTTATTTTCAGAATAAACATTTAACGCTTAAATTTTAAAATTCAAAAATACAATGCTAAATATTGCATAATTTGATCATATAATTATAATAAAAAATCTCATCCTTTACGTTAAAATGATGTTTTGTAATACCTCTAATGAGTAGTCTAATAAGTAAAATATTTAATTAAATAAGTAGAATGTAGAGTCAAGATTTCAACTCATGACCTCTGATATGATATCGTGTGAAAGTATTATTTGTCTCGAAAGTTTAAACTAATTGGAAGTGATAGATTTAATTATCTGTATTATATTATTAACCTCTTTTATCATATAAATATTTTGAACAGTATTATATATTCAGTAAATATTATAAGATTTGTTTTTATGTGTTTGATATTTTTTTATTTTTTAATTTATAGGCTGCGTTTGGATGTTGAACTGAGTTGAGATGATAAAATATTGTTAAAATATTATTTTTTAATATTATTATTATTTTAAAATTAAAAAAAATTAAATTATTTATTATATTTTATGTTAAAATTTAAAAAAAATATATAATAATAAATTGAGTTTAGTTTAATTCCCGAACGTACCTGGATAAACAGAAATTCGATCGGGGGACTTTGTCTTTGATCCCTCCACCGATGTTAGGAGTTTGTGCAACTTGAAATTAGATTTAAAAAAATAAATAATAAAAGAATATATTCCCAAAGCACTCACCATCTGTATTGAAATCATTATTTCAGTGATCCGGCTCAAAGGGAGGTTATTATTTCTATCTTTATTTATTTATTTATTTTGAAACAATCTATATTTATTTATTGAATGATCTTTTATTAACTGTATTCATCTTACAACATCAGAGATATTAAAGTTTTTTTTTAAAAAAATAAAAAATAAAACACATGACAGCTACCTTAATTTACCGAATGTTTTGAAGCATTGCAAATATTGTATTATTTAGGTAAAAATCTAAATAACAAAACTATGTACAACAAATAAGATCAAAGATGTTCTTAGATCGGAATTATAAAGATGAGTAGTAGTATTATTTAAAGATCATTACACCGTACACCATCCATATTTATAATTTAATTTATAAAATTTAAATTTTAACTACTCGTAAATATATAAACAACTTGAGGATTTATATAAATATTCATGAGGAAAAGAAATATTCATACAAACAAACATATAATGTCAACAATTTATCTTGACTACAAGTGCATTTATATAAATATAAAAAAATTGAATAATATTTTTTCAATTGTGATAGAAGGACATACTAGAAAGTAGAGGACAAACAAAAGAACAGTGCAAATAGAGAAAATTGATATCAACTGGATTGACGAACAATACAGTAAGAGCAAAAGCAGCAAATCTATAAAAAAAATACATTAGAAAAAATATTCTAACAATAATAACGGATGAAATAAATAAATTCAATATTTATAGGAAAAAATTTTGGAAGGAAAAAAATAATACATTAAAAATTTATTATCAATACTATTTTTAATAAAACACATAAGAAAAAGAAAATAAAAACAAATAAAAGGCTGTAAAAGAACCAGAAAAATGAAAAATATTGGAAACGCTACTTTATTTTTTATTTTTTGTTTTCGTTATAGCCTTTGTACTAATAAGCTACTATTTATCAAGTTTTTGGAATTTTACCACCAAAGTTTGAAAACAATGGTACTAAGTACTGGACCCGTGTACGCAAAGAAATGTGTTTTAAGTCTGCGTCGACCTTTGGTTATTTATTACTAAAGTCACTAATTAAAGCCGTCTGTGATCATATAATACTACACTTACAATGATAAACATGTATGCACGTACTCCCTTAGACTTTAGTGGCTAGTTTGGACCAAAACCATAAATTTATATATCATTTTTCTTGGAAAAGTTCACACGAAGATGCTTGATTGCTCGGTTTTTTCTTGGAAAATTTAAATAATATTTTATCAAATTAAATCAATTCAATTTCTAATCGTAGTTAAGTATGAAAGGGAGTTCAAATCAACAACAGAGCGGAAACTCCCTAGAAAAAACATACGGCACGAAACTCTAAGATCTAGCAAAATAAAAGTCTGAGAAAAGCCAAACATAGTAAGGGTGTATGTGGATGTTGAAGTAAGTTGAGTTGAGTTGAGTTGTGATGATAAAATATTATTAGAATATTATTTTTTAATATTATTATTATTTTAAAATTTGAAAAAATTAAATTATTTATTATATTTTATATTAAAATTTAAAAATATTATAATAATCAATTGAAATAAATTGAAGTGAATTTAATAACTAAACGCATCCTGTGGCGCTTTGGAATGAGAACGAAACCGTAGAATTCTGAAGTAGAAACGAAAGCGAGAGAGAGAGAGAATGAGAGATGGAAATATAGCCCTGGGAATACATGGTTTCGGGATTTGAAAATGTAAGGACGTGGCTAACATACAGAGGATTGGGAGTTTTCACATGACGTGGCTAACTTGAAAAATTGGTTATATAGCTTGTAATGCTCACAGTGATGCTATTTATTTTTTTTTTTTTTTTGAGAAATTGGTTCCGGGATTTGAATTTTGAACCATTTTTTTTAAAGTACGGAACTTGACGGTTGACGTTGGAGAGTTATACAATTATTTTAAATGAAGTCCGATTTATTTGGTATGAATGACACGTAAGTTAGTTCAAATCTGACTTTTATATAAAAACTCATTATCGCTAAAAAATCATCAATCACAAAAGTCATTTTCATTTTAGGTAAAGCGGTTGTCCTTTTCTTTTTTCAAGGGTTAGGTAGTGTAATAGATTTTTTGATAATTTTTTTTTATGAGCAAGAGACAGTATCTGCTAGCCATAAATAAGGAACTGACTAAGTTTGGGAAGGATTTAGACTAACAAAATTTGAAAAAGAAGAGGTAATTTTTTCTATGAAAGATACTAAACGGACTGTTGATAGAGCCAATAAATATTTACTTCTCCAAGTGTTGATGGACAAGAACTTAAACAAAGAAGCTTTTAAAGGAACTGTTACTAAAATTTGGAACCCTGAGGGCTCTGTCTGGTTTACTGAGGTGGGTCATCACCTTTTTCTTATTGAATTTCAGAAAGATGTAGATATGGTGAGAGTGCTCAATGGTAGGCCATGGACTTTTGATAAACACCTTATAGGTATATAGCTGTTTGATAAAAGTACTCCTCCTAATGAAATGATTTTTAATCAAGAACTATTATGGATCCAACTTCATGGATTGCCTTTTGCAACTATGACAGTGGATGGGGGAGAGAAGATTGGCTCAACTATTGGGGATGTTCTTTCTGTGGATGTCGATGGGGATGGACTTGGATGGGGGAAATTTCTCAGAATCAGAGTCAATATGGATATTACTAAGCCTATTCCTCGTGAGAAGTTTATTAGAGTAGAAGGGACACAAAGGTGGGTTGAGTTTAAATATGAAAGACTGCCACTATTTTGTTTTCAATGTGGGGTTATAAAACATGATGGTCGTGCATGTGCTATGGATAGATCTACTCTTAATTCTTCAGATACTTCTCATATTCAATATGGTAAATGGTTGAGGGCCACAGCTTTTAATTTACTGGGAAGTGGAGAAAAAAGATCAGAGGAAAAAGGTCTTAAAAGTCAGCTCAAAGTCTCAGGAAGTGGAGAGGGCCCAAGCAAAGGGACCTTGATCAATGTTTCAGAACGTCAGACCACCCTTAATGTAAATTCTGAAGTAAAGGCTCTTGAACATCACCCTGGATGTTTTGACAAGAATGAAATAGATGAAGGAAATCATAATTTTTCTCTTGTTCAAAATAGTCAATTGGACATACCTCTTGAGTAGTCCAGAAATCATCAAGGAGAGGGTTTTAAAGCTCTAATGTTACAGGATGTAGATCAAGATATAGGCAGCAATATAGATTTGTCACCTACAGATTGCCTAATCAGTTCTAACCTCTCTGACACCACTCCAGTGCAATTTGAGCAGGTTTGTTCTAAACCTTTGGGTTGGAAGAGAAGAGCAAGAGCATTTTCGGGTTCTACATCAGAAGCAATGGAAATTGACAATATTAACAAAGTCACTACAAGATAAAGGAAAAGAATTAAAGATGCAGAGGATAGTGAGAAGGTTCATATGATCATAAAAAAAAGAAAGATGAGCTCAATCCTGGAAGGAGCCTAACTCAGGAACCTATGGTGGTGGCTGTTGAGCAGCCCCACCATTCTCAATGAAATGTTTAACTTGGAACTGTTGAGGGCTTGAGAACCTTCGAACAGTTCGTGAACTTCACTTCTTAGTGAAGCAAAAGTGCCCCAATATCCTCTTTCTCATTGAGACTAAGAGTTCGAGAGAGAGGATTGAACAAATCAGAAACAATATTGGATTTGATTGAAGTTTTACAGTTAATGCTAAAGGATCAAGTGGCGGATTAGCTATGATGTGGAATTCTAAAATGGATATAGAGGTTCTTACTTATACCAGTTTTCATATCTCAGTTCAAGTAAAAAATTCCAATCTTGGGAAGCTATGGACTATCACAGGATTTTATGAACATCCAGTAACTGCAAAAAGGGAGGGTAGTTGGCAATTACTTAGGCTTTTACAACCTAAAGACAATATCCCTTGGTTGTGCATGGGTGATTTTAACGAAATTATGTATCAACATGAGAAATGGGGAGGAGCTCAAAGATCCTTTACTCAAATGCAAGGTTTCAGGAATGCTTTATAGGACAATGATTTATGTGACTTGAGATACCATGGAATCAAATATACCTGGTCTAACAATAGGGCATGTTCATATTTTACCAAGGAGAGGCTTGACAGAGTATGTGCTAATACTCCTTGCATTACCATGTTTCATTCAATAGAGGTCTCAACAATTGCATCAAGTTCTTCATATCATTATCCACTTTTGACAATTTTGAACACTCAAACACAACCAGTCAGTAGAAAAGAAAGGCTGTTCAGATATGAATACAGTTGGGGTTCTAATAATGAGTGTAAGGAATTAATTTCAACTGCTTGGCATGCCCAAAATAGTATTGCTAATTCATCAGAAGGATTGAGATTCAAGATGCTTAGATGCAAAACACAACTAATGAAATGGAGTAAGACCAAAGAGAAAGAAGTTTATGATTTTATTAAGGTGCAGCAAGATAAGATTACAAAACTACAAGCTAGAAACACAGGTGAAGCAATAACAGAAATTCAACATATTAAAAGGCTCATTAATTGGAATCTGGAACAAGAAGAAGTTGTAACACCCCGTATTTTAGTGTATTTTTACTGAATGATTATTTTTTTATTGTTCAAAAATTTATCCTCTTATTTTAAAATTGGTTGGATTTTTAGTAAGTTTATTTCTATGATTTTAATTTGGTGAAGATTATTTTTATGTACTTTCTAAATATTTATTTATTGTTATGCATTTAAATTACTTTTAATATTTAAATTAATTACTGTGGGATTTAATTATTTCAATTTGACTTTACCATTACGTTTAAATTATTTTATTTAACTTGTAGTTTTAAAATCATCTCCGTTGGATCATTTTTGTGACCCAAGTTATAAGGATTGAACCTCATTTCTTTTCCCTCCATTTTTCTTTCCTTCCTTTTCTTTTCTTTCTTTTCTTTTTTCTTCTTTATTTTTCCCCTCCCCCGTGCGCGCGAACCAGCTCTCTCCCTCTCTCTTCCGTCCGTCACCTTCACCTAGCCCGCCGCCGTCGCGCCACCGTGCGCGACACCGCCCGGCCGACCAGCTCCCCCTCCCTCCGGCGACCTCACCCCCCAAATCCCAGCCCCTACCTCGCCGCCGGTAGCCCGCACGCAACCCTCGAAGCCGCGGGCCACTTTCACGCCAGCGCCGCCGTGAGCCAGCGGTGGCCTTCACCGCCCACCCCATTGTGTTCCCCTGCCGCCGGAGACCTCACCCCACCAACCTCACCTCCATCCGCGCCGCCGTTAACCACCAGTAGCCCTTCAAAGCCGCGGCCACCATTCGTTCCAGCGCCGCCGTCGCACCACCATTGGCCACCATCTTCCTACCACTTCATCCCCGACCTCTTGGCAACCCATTGGACCCAACCCCAGCTCCGATCCGTCACCGGTGAAGCTCCACCATCTACATTTCCGATTTGGGCATTTTGGTCTTCTACCGCCCATTCCGCCGCCACCCACGGCAAACCACCACCACCACTAGCTTCACCGACCTCCCTAGGCCCTACCCTATCAATCTTGGGTCTTCGTTTGCCTCCATTTGAAAGTTGGTATTTGTGACCCACGGCCACAGTGTATTTTACACTGTGGTATTGCTCAAACGTCGCCTTTTTCAACTTCGTGATCCTTCGAAAATTGTTATATTGCACTGTAAGTATTTTCCTTAAAGAATTTTCGTGATTTAAATATATTTTTGCACTAACACATATTATCTGTGAATTGATTTGTTTTGCCGGACTGAGTCCGAGGCGTTTCGGGGGTCGGATGGATTGTGGACGGAGTTGTGTATTTGTTTGCATTGTGAATTGTGGTTGTTGGTTGTTGGTTATGGCTTGTTCATGTACATCGCATACTGCATGCATGATCATGTTTGTAAAGAAAACTGGGTTTTCGCATGATTGCATACATGTTCATGTGTTATTGGAATTGGATTCTCATGTGAGTAAAAGGAAAAGAGACTGTAGGGATGGTGGTTGTGTCCCGCCTGTGATTCCCGCCTACAGTGCTCTGTTAAGTATTCATTGTGTGTAAAGGAACTGTATGGATGGTGGTAAGCAGAGATGGTGGTAGAGTCCCGCCTGCGATTCTCGCCTACGGTGCACGCGGTAGGGATGGTGGTAAGCAGGGACGGTGGTAGAGTCCCGCCTGCGATTCCCGTCTACAGTGTCCGATAAATGGGTTGTTTGTGTGAATCATTTTATGGGAAAATATTTTACGGATATTTTGGACCAAAATGGGATTTTTGGCGTGTGTTGGAAATAATCATTTTTCTGGAAAAAAATGGTATTTTATGGCTAAATGTATTTTATCGTATTGTTGGTTGCATTAATGTATTTTTATCCCGAGAGTTGTTTGGTTTATACTTACCTGTGGTACCATTTTTTGGTATCGCAGATTTTGATGCAGATGATGATGACGAGCCTTAGCTTGGCTCCGTTGGAGGAGTGATATGGGATTGCTCCTGTTTAGTGAGTTATGTTTTTATCAATTTATGTATTTATCTTTTGTATTATATTTGGGATGATTGTATTTTTAAAAATAAATTGTGTTGAATATTTGTATTTAAATTTCTGGTACTTAGTTGACTTATTTATACTATCTGCTGCGTTATTTTATTTGTACACTGTTGCATGTACACACACACTGGCACTTCGTTGGGATGTGTGACCGTGTTGTCACCATCCTGACGTCACGATTCCCTTGTTTTTTGTACGTGGGAGTCGGGGCGTCACAGAAGTGAAGTGGAAACAAAGGTCTAGACAAAGATGGTTTAAAGAGGGTGATAGAAACACAAGTTATTTTCACATGTGTGCTTCTCAAAGGCGCAAGACTAATACTATCAACAACATCTATGATGAAGAGGGGCATCTTCAAAATTATGCTCAAGTCATTAATCAGATTTTTCAAGATTTTTTCAAGGATCTTTTTTCTACTTCAAATCCAGTGGGCCAACAGCAATGTGTAGAAACAATGCCAAGAGTGATCACAGATGAGATGAACCACATGCTCCAGAAAGATTTTGATTTTTCTGAGGTTCAAACTGCCATTCTTGAAATGAATCCCATGAGCTCTCCAGGTCCAGATGGATTTTCAGCTAGTTTCTTCCAACAACATTGGGATGTCATAGGTAATGATATTTGTGAGGCAGTAACTACGGCCCTTAGCACCAACAATTGGGACAGTTCTATTAGTGAGACTTTCATAGTGTTAATTCCAAAGATTAAAAACCCCAAAGCTGTAACAGAATTCAGACCAATTAGTTTGTGCAATGTGGTGTATAAGATTATGGCCAAAGCAATAGCAAACAGATTGAAGGACATCCTGCCCAGCATCATATCAACAACTCAGACTGCTTTTATTCCCGAGAGGATGATTGTAGACAGTATTATTGTTGCTTACGAAGCTATTCACTCAATGCAGTCCAAAATGAAGGGTTCAAAAGGTTTTATGGCTCTTAAAATGGACATGAGTAAGGCTTATGACAGATTGAAGTGGTCATTTCTTGAAACAGTAATGAGGAAGATGGGCTTCAACAGTAGATGGATTGCTCTAATTTTAAGATGTGTTTCTACTGTCTCTTATTTATTGTTAATCAATGGCATTCCTCAACCAAGATTTCAGCCATCTCGTGGAATTAGACAGGGTGATCCTCTATCACCCTATCTCTTCATTTTATATTTAGAAGCTCTTACTCAGTTGATCAATAAGGCAAAGTTGGCTAGACAAATTACTGGGATTCCTATTGCAAGAGGTAAATTGCATATCACTCACCTGTTTTTTGCAGATGATTGCATGCTTTTCTGTCAGGCAGTAGAGATGGAATGGAGGAAGATGTTGGATATTGTTAATCAATATGAGGAAGCTTCTGGCCAGAGATTGAACAAAGACAAGTCTTCTCTCTTTTTCAGTAAAAACACCAATCTTTCTTCCAAGATCTTCTTAACCAGTATGGTAGGGATTAAAGGAACAAACTCAAAGGAGAAGTATCTAGGCCTTCCAGCTTTGGTTGGTAGATCAAGATGCAAGGAATTCAAGGCCATTCTAGACAGAGTTAGCACTAAAATGAGCAATTGGAAGCACAAATTCCTATCACAAGCAGGGAGAGAGATTATGCTTAAAGCTGTCATTCAAGCAATTTCCACTTATACGATGGGAGTTTTTAAACTTCCTAAATCTTTATCGAGGCAGCTCAACAGTTTGATGAAAGGTTATTGGTGGGGTCAAGTTAATCAAGAAAAAAGGATGAATTGGATGAGTTGGTCTGAAATTGGGAAATCCAAAGAAGTTGGAGGTCTTGGATTTAGAGATTTTGAAAATTTTAATCTTGCTATGCTAGCTAAGCAAGGATGGAGAATTCTGCAACATCCTACTTCCTTATCTTCTACTGTGTTGAAGTTTAAATATTTTCTCAAGTCTGATTTTTTTAATGCAAAAGTGGGAAGTAACTCATCCTACATATGGAAAAGTATTCTATCTGCAAGAGAGCTTCTAAAAGCTGGATTGCACTGGAGAATAGGAAATGGGAAATCAGTGAGAATATGGTCTGATCCTTGGTTGCCACAACCTACAACTTTCATACCTCAAAGTGGTAACAAAGCATTGTGAGAAGAAGCTAAGGTGAAAGCTCTAATGATTTCAGATGGAAAGGAATGGAATCTTCCTTTAATTAATGAGATCTTTTGCAGCAGAGAAGCCGAGCTAATCAAGCAGTTACCAATCAACCATAGTAATCAACAAGATAAATTGATATGGAGAAACAATGCAAATGGCTGCTTTACAGTGAAAAGTGCTTATCATTTACAAGGGAAATTACAAGATAAGGTAAAAGGTCAAAGTTCTTTCTTCAATAATCAGAGGGACTAGCAGTGGACAAAATTATGGAAGATGAACTTACCTCCAGCAGCTAAGAACTTTCTTTGGAGAGCTTGTCAAAATATATTGCCTACAAAAAATAATCTGTACAAGAGGAAAGTCTTGGATAATCCTTCGTGTCCTATGTGTCTTAGTGAGCTTGAACCAGTTGAGCATATTTTGTGGGAGTGTGTATCGGCAAATGATGTCTTGAGTCAACTTTCCAGGACAATTCAAAAAAGTAAGTGGTCTTATAGCAGTTTTAAAGATCTAATAGAAGACATGTTCAACAAACTCGATAAACAACAAATGATGGAACCGTCTTTATCTCTCTGGACCCTATAGTGGAGAAGAAATCAGTTAGTCTTTAAGAATATTTTGTTAGATCCACAGGCGGTGCTTCTCAAAGTCAATCAAATGAAGTTGGATCTTTGTACAGTTAATCCTAGTATTGAGCAGCATGGTTTTGTAAATACCAGAAGGTCTGATCCATGGGTTTGTCCTCCTCAAGGGTTTTGTAAAATTAATTGGGATGTGGCGGTTGATAAACACTTGTATAAAATAGGAATTGAGGTAGCTGTCAGAGATGATATGGGTAATTTTTTGGCAACCTTGAGGAAAAATCTTAGCTCTTTACCTGATCCGAACCTTGCTGAGGCAATAGCAGCAGGTATTGCAGCAAAGTTTGGAGTTGATTTAGGCATGAGAAGGATCATTCTTGAAGGAGACTCCAAAAAGGTAGTCACTGAACTCAACCTCAAGAAGCATAATAGGAGCTACTTTGGGATGATCATTCGCGATGTTCAAGACACAATAGCAAAGATGCAAGCATGTAGAGTCACTCATGTGCACAGAGAAGGCAATTATGTTGCCCATAATCTAGCTAAGGCTGCTTTATATGTTACTGATTACGTTGTTAACATGGAGGAAACTCCATTGTTTCATCACATCTTGTAATACCTCTTGTTATCAATGAAGGCAACTTTTCTAAAAAAAAAAATAAATAAATCTGACTTTTATATAATTAAATACATAGTAGATATATACGACAAACAAGTAAAAAATCTCTTTAATGCATTATGCTTTGAAACAAAGCATGCCATCACCGTTTCAAATAACTTAGAAAAGAAACTGCAGATTTACTCGTTTCTTTTCACAATCATTTTTTTTTATTTTATTTTATCTAAATTTTTACATAAAATAAAAAAATAATTCAATTTTTTCAAATTTTAAAATAAAAATAATATTAAAAAATTATTTTATAATAATATTTTATTTAACTTTAAAATTTTATTTTAACTCATCTCATCTTATTTCTTTTGTAAAAACAAACGAGTCATTAAAAAAAAAGTGATATATATATATATATATTTTTTTTTTTTGCTTTGCCAACAAAGCTAAATTAATATTTAGAACATAGAGAGCTAATTGTACTTTGATAACCAATAAATGATTATAGGAAGCGTAGCTTTTATATACATGTAAATGGTAATGCTATGTTGAAAAAGAACCGACAATTAATTCAAGAATACATGGTCGGACGGATTGACACCTTACAATTATCTCCTTTTCAGTCCCTAATATACAACTAGTTGTAGTATTAAAACGCCATGCAATCCATGAAAGGGAAGAATCAATTCCTTCTTGACAAGAAAATGAGTGAATAAAAAATAGAAAATATAATCTATAATCATAACATCAAAGTTTCAAGCAGAGAGAGAGAGAGAGAGAGAGAGTGCTGAGATCTTATAGCTCAAAATCTTACTTGACGAACAACACTCTCATAGATGCACCAGGATCATTCTCAAAATCAAAATGTATGTTACTGACCAATAATGCCCAATAATGCAGTGGTATGAAGCAAAGAGAGTTATATAACCATTAAATAGCAATGGTACCACGTGTACGACGTATTAATGATATCTACTCTTCTTTTTTTTTTTTTTTAATCAAGCCTCGTGTGTATATATATATATATATATATATATAACAATTACAAAGATATAAGAATCTAAAAGGTGGGAAGCTTAAACAATCATACCAAACCAGTTAATATAACACGAGAAAATAAAATAAAAGAAAAAAGTACGAAGCCAATGGCTCACACCCATTTTTTACAAGGAAAAATTGCTTGAAGCAGCTTTTTTCAATTTGATTTTTAGACTGCAACACTATGACTAAAAGTCACAGTAGATTATGTTGTTCTGCAATTTGCTAGTCTAGTTTGCTTGAACGCAACGCTCACTTCATTTTTCTCATAATCAGAGGTGTAAATCGATCCGGTTCGATCTAACGGGATGTCGATCCATTATTTTCTTAGACTGGACTGATCACCCCTAGTGGACAAGACCAGACTATTAGCTATCAGTTTGGTTTCGTCTGGTCCGGTCAGTTTGATTGGTCCGGTCCAATTATTTTGTTATTTTATTTATTTTGTTTCATCTTTTTTTTTTGTAAATAAATTAATTAAAAATTTATTTAAATTCTAAAATTAAATTAATTGAATTATTAATGTAAATTATGTAACTAACTCATTAAAAAAAATATTTTAACTATAATTATATTTATGATGTTTATAGTTGTTACTTACTAACTTAGACTTTAGTATGCATAATTATTAATAATGTCCTATATTAAAAATTAAAATTCTAGCATTTTATATATGGTTAATGAATATAAAATAATTTCATTGTATATAAAGTATTCATATTTGTTTGCAATTTATGTATTTAAAAAAATTACTTAATTACTTTAATTAAGTGTAAATAGTATAATATTTATGAAATTATGAATGTATTATATATCTACATATACTATCATATGATTTAGGGTATATTATTGATTGATAGTATATATTATTTAACATTTTATATGGTCAATGATAATAGATTAGATGAAAATTACATAATTAATTTATACAACTACTATATAAAATAATATAATGTATATAAATATTTTTAAAATATATATACTTTCGATTCGGTTCGGTTTGGTCTAGTCTAAAAATCACAAATCCCGAGACCAGATCTAAACTCATTTGATCCACCATTTGTAAGACCGAAACCGATCATTCACAATTTCAATCCGATCCGATCGATTTTTTTAGGCCAAACTGAAACTTCTTCACCTCTATTCATAATATTTGGCTAAGGGAACCAGTAATATAAGAAAAGAGCATCTGGTAAATGGTCTAATATGCCGGCAGACAACCATTAGTGGCTGTGAAGGCTTGTGGGGATCACGCGCAACTGTTGGTGAGAAGACGGTCGTAGGTAGCCAGAAAGCAATAGATCAACCCATCTTCCTCTTGACATTGCACATTATTTCTTTAACTTTTTTCACTATAATGCTTTCTTCCGAACACTTTTGAGAGTGTTGACAAGTCAATAAACATCAATTTAGATACAAATTCGGTCCCCATGTTGACCCACACAAGTCTGAAATTCATATCAGAAATTCCGGTCCCCAGTATCGATGCCTCTATTTTAGGTATAGTGTGGATAACAAAAGCCTCTTATCCTATTTTATCATATGTCCATCTTATCTCAATATTAAAAATTATAAAAATAAACATTTTTTAATTTTAAATAGTCAATTTTATTATTTAATCATTATCTAATCATTACAATTTTTTTAAACTTACAAACGAAACACACAAACTAATTAAAATTTTTTAAGTTTCAAGATAAAAATAATATTAAAATATTATATTATATTCTAACAATATTTTTATTCAATTTTTTCTCTTTTCTTTTTCAAAATCTCATAAAATATCTCAATTCAAATAATTTTACTACTATTCATAAATTATTTTACTATTATTTATAGATAATCTCATTTTATCTCACTATCTAAATGAGCTCTTAGAATGTCACTTATTTACTTTTTAACTTTTTCTCATCCACTTTCTCATGCACTTAAATATTTATTTGAGAAGGCAAACATCCAACCTGTACATATGTTTAGCCTTTATTTGAATTAAATTTTGTTATTTATCATCCACACACATCATATACTACACTTATCTTCATTTTTATTATTTTTTATTTTACAAAAATAGTTTTAAGTATTCTTAAACTAATTGAGTTTTTATACTCATCATCTATATATCACGCATTTGATAAGAGAAAAAAATTAAAAAATTATTTGTGATGTGAGGATAATAAGCAGAATTTTTTATTCGAATTATACATTAGCGGATAACAAGTAGAATTTTTTATTCAAATTATACATTAGCTGGTTCTTGGTCTAAAGTTCAAAAAAGCTCCACCCATGTGTTCTCTCGACATTAGCTCATTTCTTCTCCTCCCTTCACCTCTAGACACTGTGTGTGTTGTTTTAAACAATGTTGGAAGCTTTCTCTGACATCATCTCAGTTGGTAAGTGTTTCCCTTCCTCCCACACTCAATTGTTTATCCAAGCCGAAAGTGCAGCAGAAAATGCATTTTCTCTGCAATTTTTCTTTTTCTACTGATTGTTTAGTTATTCGTCCTCCTTTTTTTTTTTTTTTTTTCTTTTATTGCTCCTTTAAAAGTGTAATTGAAGGATTAGATGATAAATAGGAGCTAAAAACAAGTGAAGAGCATAGGAGTCATAGGTTAAAGGTGAGAAAGCTATCACATGTTCTTCAAATTTTATGGTTTGATTAATTTTGCAAATCAGTCACCTTTCTATTCTTCTCTCCATTTCCTCAGTTCAAAATACAATCAACCATTTGAGTTTCACTGATCTAGAACATATCTAACATAACTTAGTCTAGTAAGAACATTTCTCTTCTCCTTCCTCTTCAAATTTCCTTTGCTGTTTTTCTATTATGCCTACACAAAAGTGATGTTTCTTTCCAGTTTCATTCAGCACTAGTTTACTTTGTTTATGTAGTTGGGATTATGGTTAAAGAAGGGGAAGTTTGAAGCAAGAATATAGCCCAATTGTTGGCTTACATCTTTGGAGGAGACACTTTTCCTATTCCATCCTCTAGGCCCATCGCGATCTTATGGGTCGAGCCCGGATAACTGGGCCTCAGCTAAAGATATTACACGTGCCATAAATCATGGCCACGTGCTTGCTATAGATGAAGTGAGAAGCTAACAAACTCCCAATGGCTAGGGTGTTACAATAGCTCTCTACTGACTAGATAAATAACAGGCAACAGGATGAAAATTCAAATAATAGGCCTTATCCTGGTTTCAAACAGAAGATAAGGCAGTTACGAGTCCTCGAAGGATGCCCATGGCCACTTTATATTATATCCAACGACTAATAGCCAAAAAGGTATGCAAATATTTCCATTCTCATCTACAACCAATACCATAGCTATTCCTCCGACTTAAGCATCGGAGGTGTCCCTACTCCTTTGAGCCTTTTTCTTCTATTCTTGTTACAGGCTGGGAGTAGTGGAAAGTGCGGAACACGTCCATAACAGTTGGCGTCGTCTATGAGATTTGAATTTCCCCTAAAAAACGTGGTTTTCACATGCCTACCACCACGCAATCTCAAGCGACAAATGATCAGGAAGCCACATCTGCAAACATGGAGAACAGAGTAGCAGAGTTGGAAGACCAGCTGAAAAGGGTAACGTCGGAGTTAAAGGCCTTGCAATGTGAAAATGAGGCTCTTAGATGAAAGGATGGAGCATCAGAAGAAGGTGTCGTACCAAGCCCGGTTGACAGGATAGGAGCATAATCGCAAAGTACAGGCAGGCCTTTCCCAGGCGAGGAAGAAGCGAAAAAGATGCACCATGACCTGTGGAGTCTCATGGACATATATGAAGATATGGAGAAAGAATAAGAGCGTCTTCCTAGGTGGACTAGCTTCTCACTAGTACAAACTTGCCGTACAGTGCAGAAATCATGGCAGTCCCCCTCCCGCCAAAGTTCAAGGTCTCGGCAATAGAGATGTACAACGGAACCAAGGACCCTGTTGAACACCTAGAGACTTTCAAAGCCCACATGACACTTCATGGGTTTCCTGGCGAGATTGCATGCCAAGCTTTCCCGTTAACCCTAAAAGGAGCTGCACGGGGATGGTTTGAGGCCTTACAACAGGCTTTATTAACATTTTCGAAGAATTGGGCCGACAAGGAGACCGATCGCGTATTTACTAACTATCAAGCAAAATGAGGACGAGAGCCTAAAGGCATATCTCGCCCAATTTAACAAGGAAATGATGAAAACTGATGACCAGGATGAAAAGATCAAATTGGTGGCTTTGCTAGGAGGAATATGGCCAAGAAGTCCCTTCATGGTCGTGTTGGCTAGGAAGACTCTAGCAACCTTGCGTGAATTCATGGACAAAGTAAACAACTTTGTCAAAGTAGAAGACACGTTAAGAGCCTTGAAGGCACCTAGGCGATCAAAGATGGAGCAGCGGGAGGAGCAGTTGAAAAAGGGATCCTTAAAAAAGGATAAGGAAGGAAGCTCAAAACCAAAGAAAAATCAATGCGAGGAGAGGCGTGAAATGACCAAGCGAGCAGTCAACTCGCGGGCCCAGTACTCCAACATGAGTTTTCAGGACAAAACTCACGAGTCTCGCCAAATTGACGATAAGGGCCACCAATCTCAGAGATTCTGCCACTATCATAATACCAGCAGGCACAGGACAGAGGATTGCCACATGCTAAAGCAAAGGATCAAGGAGATGCGCGATAATGGAGAGCTTGAAAGATTAGTGGCCCAGATCGCCACATCACCAAGATGAATGACAGAGCAAAGGCTAGATTGGGATTGAAGGCGCCAGCGAAGTGAGAACCCAAGAAGGAGAAGAGCACCTTAGGAAGGCCAAGGCTCAAGACAAAATGTAGAACAGAGAAACCCTCCACTGGGCGAAATTCCCACGATTGTTGGATGGTTCGTAGGTGGAGGACCCACTTCATCAGGGAGGAAAAACTATGCCCGACAGGCCAAATACAAGGATGTCTCAACCCAGGTTGCAATCTGCAACCACAATATCCTTCAGCGATGACGACTGCAGCAGGTCGTCTACCCACATGATGATGTCTTGGTAGTTACCATGTTGGTAGTCAACTATACCACCCGGAGGATCTTAGTGGATAATGGAAGTTCAACAGACATTTTGTTTTGGGATGCATACGAGAAAATGGGGATCATACAAGATTGGCTACGTCCAACTAGTAAAACATTAAAGGGGTTTTCTGGCGAGATGGTACAACCTGTGAGGTCCATCGCCTTGCAAATGTTAGTAGGATCCGGCCCGTGCACAACGACAATGATGATGGACTTCTTTGTAGTAAGGACCTAATCAACTTACAATGCCATAATCGACCGTCCAACATTGAATGCTATCAAGACAATAACATCCACATATCATTTAAAAATGTAGTTCGCCACAGAAGCAGGCGTCGGGGAAGTATGTGGTGAACAAGTGTTAGCCTAGGAGTGTTCTGTACAAGAACTCCATCAGGGCGAGAGGGATGTGAAGATGACTGAGTCCTTGATGAAGAACAAACATGCAGTAATCTAGTCCCGCCACCCTCACCTGAGGATAAGGGGCCCAAGGTAGAGAGACAAGAGATGAAAGTGCATTGAAACGGGACGAAACTGATGAGCCCCTAGAATTAATTACCCTCGATTCAGAACATCCCGAAGCCACAGTAAAGATCGAGACTAGGTTGAGCAAAGAAGAAAGGCAGCAGTTGCAACAGCTCCTAGCAGAGCATAAGGATGTCTTTACTTGAGGTCATGAAGACATGCATGGAATCAATGAAGACATCATAGAGCACCGGTTAAGCGTCAACTCAGAAGCTCGACTGATTAGACAAAGAAAGAGGAGCTTTAGCACCGACAAGTACGCGGCGATCGGGAAGAAGTGGATCGACTCTTAGTAGCCAGATTTATCAGAGAAGTCCATTACCTTGAATGGCTCTCAAATGTGGTGCTTGTAAAAAAAATCTAACAGCAAGAGGCGGATATTCATAGATTTCACCGACCTCAGCAAGGCTTGCCCTAAAGACAACTTGCCTTTGCCTCGAATTAACTTGATTGTGGATTCAACGACGGGGCATAAAATGGCGAGTTTTATGGACACTTTAGGCTACAACCAAATACGAATGAGCTGAGGCAATCAGGAAAAAATAACATTCATAACTGATCAAGGGTTGTACTGCTACGAAGTCATGCCCTTTGGATTGAAAAATGCAGAGGCTACATATCAGACGCTGTTGAATAAGATGTTTAAAATGAAAATAGGTCTGAATATGGAGGTCTATGTAGATTATTTACCAGTCAAAAGCAAGGAACCAGGACAACACATGAAAGATCTGAGGGAAGCCTTCGAGGTGCTACGACTCTACAAAATGAGCTAAACCCAACAAAATGCACGTTCGGAGTACAATTGGGCAAATTCTTGAGTTTTATGGTTCATAAAGCAAACCTCGAGAAAGCGCAGGCGATTTCCGATATGAAGTCACCTAAAAGCTTGAACAAGGTACAACAGCTAGTAGGAAAGTTAGCGGCGCTTAACAAATTTGTATCCTGATCAACGGACAGATGTTTGCCATTTTTTTGGGTCCTACGGAAGGTATAGGATTGGGACACTACCTTTGCACAGCTGAAAGAATACTTAGCCAACCCTCGGCTGCTAAGTCAAACCAAGCAAGGGGAGCCTTTGCTACTTTATTTGGCGGTCACGCCAAACGCCTTGTCTGGAGCCTTAGTACAAGAAGAAAGAGGGGTACAACACCTAGTGTACTATATAAGTTGGGCCTTAAGAGGAGCAAAAGCTTGATACCCAAAAATTGAGATGATGGCCTTCCCAATGGTGTTTGTCGCTCATCAGTTACGACCTTACTTCCAAGCCCATATCATAAAGGTAGTAATAGGATCACCCCTTTAGAAGGTGTTGCAATGCCCAGACACGTCGGGATGGATGCTAAAGTGGGCCATAGAACTGAGTGAGTTTGATATCGCCTATGCCCCACGAACAACTATCAAATGACAAGTTTTGGCCAATTTCCTAGTCGAGTGTTCGAACTTCCCCGAAGAAGAACCCCAAGCATCTATTGGAAAGCTGTGGCAGGTGCATGTGGATGGCTCATCGTGCTGAGACGGAAGGGGGTAGGCATGTACATGACAAAGAAGGATGGGACCGAAAAATATTACGCAATGAGCCTAGGTTTCAAGGTCATGAATAATAAAGTTGAGTATGAGGCAGTGCTGGCAGGACTCACCATAGCCGTAACCGTAGGAGCAAACGAGGTAGAAATGAAAGCAGACTCACAGGACGTGGTGAGCCAAGTAACTAGGGAATACTTGAAAAAGGGCGAGGGGTTAAAGAAATATTTGCATTTGGTATATGAGGGGCGCAATCGCCTTTGGTACTTCCAAATCGACTACATACCAAGGTCTGACAATCGGAAAGCTGGCAGACTAGCGCGAGCTACATCGATGTAAGAAGAGGAAACCTTGCCTTGGGACCTAGTCACCATTAAACTAGAAGCCAAGAAAGTCAGGAACAAAGCTACCCGCTTCACCATAATCGACGGTACGCTATATAAACGAGGATTTTCAACCCCTCTCCTAAGATGTGTGTCAAAAGAAGAAGTGAAATACATCATGGAAGAAATACACACGGGGGTTTGTGGAAACCATTCAGGAGTAAGAGCCCTTGCAGCAAAGATCGTGAGGGCCAGGTATTACCGACCACATGCTCTTAAAGAAGCCAAGGAATTCACTAAGAGATGCTCGCAATGCCAGTAGCACGCCCAAGTCCTAAGCAATCCACGCAAGGAGCTGAAATCTATCACTTCTCCATGGCCAATTGCCCAGTGGGGGATAGACCTAGTAGGACCTTTACAGCATGGCAAAGTGGATGCAAAGTTCGTTATTGTCGTCATTGACTACTTAATGAAGTGGGTGGAGACTTACTCAATGGCAAAGATAATTTCTCAAAACGTTACAAAGTTCCTGTGCAATGTTGTGGTGTGCCGATGTAACACCCCACCTATTTACCCTTATAGATTAGCTCTTAGATCAACGTTAGAATCTCAAAGACTAGCTCATTAAAGTAGTCCACGACCCTAAGAGCTTTAGAAAGAATTAAATTATGTTTAGAATCTTGGTTAAGAGCATTGATCGATCACCACGCAATTAGTGATCTTGAAACCATATTTTAAGCTTGATTTTTATTCTTATTATTTCTCATCCTTTGTTCTAAAATTTCATTGTTTGGTTATCCATTTCCATTACTCTTAGATCATATTAGAATTTTAGATAAACCTTTACACATCTCATTTAGGGTAATGACATGTCAAACCCTAAAACCATACCAATCAACACCCTTGTATGCTTTTGTGTGCACAGACTAATGTGCCCCTAACTCGATTACTTTATACCGTTTTTATCAAGGACATTTTAGTCATTTGCCCCTCATTTGTCTTTTATGAATTCCCTACCAAGCTTGAATTTCAAAAACCCTAGCTAAAATCCCAAAATTTTGTCCAATCCAAAATTTGCCCTTGAATTTTCGGCAACCACCCATGAAATTCTCAATTTATTTAATTTTAATTGATCACCACTTCACCACACAATCCTGGCCATCTACCACCTATGGAGGATACTCAAATGTGCCTTTAACTAGCCATATATTGTCAAAAAGGTAGTCCAAATGAATAAAGACAAAAAAGTTTTGCCTTGTGAAATTCCCCATACCCAACGGCACCAATAGCCCTTAAGCCTTTGCATTAATTGCACCACCCTTCCACCACTACCACACGGCAGCCCCTCTCTTTCCATAGCCATTTCAGCCTACTCTAAGGTGCAATGATCACCAAGTGAGCCAACCACCCAAGGAGGATCTAGGCTAGGTGGCATCATCACCACTGCCCAAGCCCCCCAATGAAAGGCCACCTTGCCAATGTCACTCACATCCCATGGAGCCTCTATAAACTCCACTTCACCCTCACTTCTTCCTCACTTCATTTCTTCAAACTCCCTTGAGTGTTCTTGAGAGTTCTCATCCTTTCATTTTTTGAAGTTCTTAAGTGTTCTAAGTGAGTTCTTGAGTTGTGAGTTTTGAGTGGGAAGCTTCAAAGGTTACGAAATCATAGATCTTGGTTCGTATGTTAAGTTGTGTTTTTAAGTGTTAGCATTAATTTTGGGTGAATATAGCATGAGATACCATGTTTAGCTAGAAGCCGAAATATAGGTGGTTAGGTTTAGTGTTTAAATTATTTTTGTTGAAAATATTTGTTATGGCATGCCATGATAATTCAAGATATGATTCGAGTATGTTTTAGAATAATTTTTGAATGTTTAGTTTGAGGTTAGAAACATACCGTAATAGGTTTTAATCTCTATCTTGTGTTTATCATCAAAGCATGTAAGGTTTGACTTTTAATCATGATTCATTTGAGGAAATTAACTTACTTCACTTAGCCTTGAAATATGAACATTTAGAAAACCTTCTTATTGGGATAAGAAGAATGCATGATTCTAGCATGTCATTGATAGAAAGGTCATATCATGCATCACTTGAGGTTTTAGTTAGAATTTAAGGATTCTATTAGGTATGACTAAATATTGGGATGAACTTGCTCAAGGTTAAGCTTTTATCTCATCATTGAGGATTTCTAGTGATCATCTTTTTATTGGAGGAATTTGTCATGCATGTATTCATGATGACCAATAGTCAAGATTTCATATAGGCATCAAATAGAGAGCATGCCACGAATTGAGGATGAATAGGCTAAGATCCTTTTCATTCTTAAGGCATAGACAATCTTAACATGCAAGATATGAGGATTGTGGATTCTGGTTAAGTTTGGAGAGCATTTGCATTAGAAGCAGTATTTGGAATTTAGGGGTATTTTTGTAATTTTCCTTTATCTAGAAAATTTTATTTTTCCTTAAGATAGTATAGATTCTAACTTAGTGCAATTTTTATCACATCCACTACCTCACTTCCAACTTCAACAGTCTGTAAGTTGGCCTCTAACTTATACTTTGATAATTATCTATGATTTATTGATAAATATTGCATTCATTTTATAACTGTCATTTTGAGCATGAAATGTCATATCTTATGTTCCATTTTTTTCATTTAGTTTACAATTATCATATGTGTCGTATACATGCATATCATGTAAATCATATTTTAAAGTATTGCATGAAAATTTATTTTATCATGACCCCAAAGGCTGGGATGAGGAAGTATCCTGGTGAAACTCCTATGTCCACTCTGGAGTGACTAAATATGAAGTGGTAACTCCTGGATTGATGAAAAACAATCAACGGGTTTCGAATAGGTTCTTTTTAAAGAACGCCAGAGTGAAATCATATGTTACGACACCTAATGGTAGTGGATGTATATGTTATGATTTTCACGATGTTATGTTATATTACCAATGCATTGAGAACAGGTGATGGAAACCAAAATTGGCCTAGACTTAAAGATCATTTGCAAGTTCCAGATGAGCTAATTACAAGATCAAAAGCTAAGAAGATCAAGGAAGCAATGCAATGATTGTTACGATCTAACATTCAAGATGAACTTGAAGGATGAAGATCAAGTTTTCATTCATTTGATAAGGTATAGAAGAGGGCAACAACATGACTTAAAGGCTTTGGGCACTTAAAGACTTTCAACTTGTTTGATTCATTTAAAGAACTTATTTTATTAGTTTAGAATAATTGAATTTATTATGGAAAGAACCTAAGGGGGGCCTATGCAAGGGCATATTGGGAAAGTTATTATTTTATTGAACTAGGGTTAGGGTTTTACTGTAGCAAGTACTGTAGCACACTACAGTAGCTGTGGCACTATTCATCAGGGGCATTTTTTAGAAAAGTGCATTTATGCTGGCTAGGGTTTAATTAGGTTTTACTTTAAATACTCTTTGTTGTCTCATTTTAAAAAGTTTATGAAATTTGATGAATTTATTCATTGTGAGTTGAGTTTTACTCATCTTGTTCTTGATTGAACTTTTAAACTTATCAAAGGTAAATCATAACTTTTGTGGCGTTCCTCCTTTATAATTTGGGTTCTTGAGACGGGTTCTTCAATGGGTCTAGATTTTAATATAATCTAGGTTCTTGAAACGAGTTCTTATCGGGTCTAGATTTTCCATCCGTTAACTTGATTTTGGCTTTCTTGGGGAGTTTTCAAATTGATTGTGGGTTCAAGAGATTTCATTTCCGTGGGTTCATATCATTTGGTATTCAGAGCAAGATTTCCAATCAGGTCTGATTCTATCTTCTAATTTCTTGCATCCTTAAATTTAATTATAGGGCTACATTGTTCTAGGGTTGCCAAAGACAAAAAAAAAAAAAAAAATCCAGAAACAAAAAGTAAACTGCCGAAATTCTTAGGATTTTGGGTTTGGCTGAAATTTGCATCACCTAGGGTTTCAAAATTCTAGGGTTTCTTGCATATCTAAGTTTTTCAATTGCTTGGAGTGTCGTTCCATTGTTTCTCTTCTACTTCATTGTCAATTATTGTGTGTTTGAATTCAATTGCTTGATTTTCACAATTGAATATTGCTGTTTGTGATTGAATTAGAGAAAAGAAGAGAAAAGAAAAGAAAGGAAAAGAAAATTCAAAAAAAAATTGAAAAAAAAATGTAGTATATTCAAAGGTTGCTACATAGTTACAACAAAGAGAAAGAAAAACTTTTGTTGATTGAGGTTTATTATCAAAGGGGCCGAATACAAGTTTCTAGTTGATATCTTGTTTTATAATTACTCTTTTCCTCTTATAAATCCTTGAGTCTCGTGTCATTTTATTCATTCCTTGTTTCTTGGATCTATATTACTGGTTGGAATAATACAAGGTTGTATTGTCTTGATTTAGTTCAACTAGTTCTTAAAGAACTTAAACGGGAAAACTATTGAGATAAAAGGCAAGAGAGTGTGAGACTATTATCGGGAAAAAACCAATTAAGAGTGAAACACAAGTGGAGTACCATTATTTGAGTGTAAACACGTAAGGGAGTGTGTGAGGTTTTCTACTAACATTCTTTTGTGCAGCACTTTACAATGTCTCACCGGAGTGGCTCTTCACCAAAGGGTATGGCAGATAACTCATCATTTGTATTGCAATCCATGCAACAATAGTTTGAGCGGTTGAACTTGTTGTTGGGTGAAGTGAGAGATAGTATGGATCATCAAGAAGCAGTGATTAGAAATCTGCAAGGTGGGAGAGATAGGCGGCGACGTGAGCCTAGTATTGAGAATGTGTATGAGAATGGAGAGTATGGTGAGGATGAGGAAGACCTAACATCTGAAGTTGGATTGGGTAGACATAGAGGAGTTAGGCGTGGAAGAGGACTTAGGGCAAAGCCAGGGGGTCGGGATGGAGTAGATAAGAACGTTAGGAGCATCAAAATGAAAATACCATCCTTTCAAGGTAGAACTAACCCTGAAGTTTATTCAGAGTGAGAGAAAAGAATAGAGTTGGTGTTTGATTGTCATAATTACTCGGAGGAGAAGAATGTGAAGTTGGCGGTAATTGAGTTCACTGATTACACTAGTATTTGGTGGGACCAATTAGTGACCAATAGGAGGAGGAATCTTGAGAGGCCTGTAGAAACTTGGAGAGAATTGAAAGCTATCATGAGGCGGAGATTCGTACCAAGCCACTACTATAGAGACCTCTACCAAAAACTACAAAATCTTACACAGGGGTCTAGGAGTGTAGAAGATTACCATAAGGAGATGGAGGTTGCTATAATTCAGGCTAATGTAGTGGAGGATCGGGAGACCATGATGGCTAGATTTTTGAGTGGGTTGAATAGGGAGATAGCCAATGTAGTTGATTTGCAACATTATGTGGAGGTAGAGGCATGGTACATATGGCTATGAAGGTGGAGAGGCAGTTGAAAAGAAAGGGTACATCAAGGTATACTTTGGTTTATAGTACTCCTTGGAAACTAAAGTGGGACAAAAATGATCAAGCTGTAACAAAGGTGAAGACCAAATCACCTAAGGGAAAAGATGAGGGTGAGACTGAAACCTCAAGAAAAAGAGAGAATGAGTTGAAAAACAATTGTGAGGCCGAGAGTTCAAAAAAAGAGGAGAGTGAAAGAAAAAAAGAGAGTGGAAAGGAACAAGGGAGTGAGAGAAAAAAAGGGAATGAGGCCAAAACATCAAGAGAGAGAGAGTGAAAAAGATAATAGAAAGGTGGCTGAGAGTCAAGAAAAAAGACTGGAGCCACGAGAGAAAAAAGAAAGAGAGATTGTAGAGAGAAACAAAAAGACAAAAGTGAGTTTTATGCTAAGGCAAGCTTTTATACTAATGAATTTAACGACTCTTTGCCTAGTATTGTTGTTTCTTTGTTGCAGGGATATGAGATCATGCTTCCTAGTGGTGTGTTTAGTGGATTGCCACCTATTAGAGAGATAGAGCACTACATTGATTTTGTACCTGGTGCGACAATTCCTACCCGACCTTTCATTGAAGAATATGAGTCCATAACGCACTTGAATGGACAAGGTAACTTGAATAGATTGCATGCCAAGTGGGTGAAATTTATTGAGACATTTCCTCATGTATTCAAATACACACAAGGTATGAAAAATTTTGTTGTTGATGCTTTAGCAAGAAGGTATGTCTTTGTCTTCATTTTAGATGCAAAATTGTTGAGACTTGAATATGATAAGGAATTGCATGCTAATAATGATGATTTTGCTAGTGAGTATGGAACATGTGAGAAAACATCGTTTGGTAAGTTCTATAAACTAGATTGGTACTTGTTTAGAGTGAATAGATTTTATGTGCCTACTAGTTTTATGCGTAAGTTGCTTGTGTGTGATAGACATGGTGGTTTGTTGGGTAACCTTGGTGTAAAGAAGACTTTTGTTGTGTTGCATGAACGTTTGTGGGAATATCATTTGCCATTCAATGGCGTGTTGCATGAATGTTTGTGGAAGTATCATTTGTCATTCATTGATGTTTTGCATGAACGTTTGTGGGAGTATCATTTGTCATTCAATGACGTGTTGCATGAACGTTTGTGGAAGTATCATTTGTTATTCATTGATGTGTTGCATGAACGTTTTGGGAGTATCATTTGCCATTCATTGAAGTGTTGCATGAACATTTGTGGAAGTATCATTTGTCATTGATTAACATGTTGCATGAACGTTTGTGGAAGTATTACTTGCCATTCATTGAGTTTGCATATAATTGGAGTGGTTATTTTGGTGTAAGGAAAGCTTTAGGTATGTTTTATAAACGTTTGTGTGAGTATCATTTGCCATACATTGGCTTGTTGCATGAACATTTGCGGGAGTATCATTTGCGTTTCATTGAGTTTGCATATAATTGGAGTGATCATTTTGGTGTGAGGAAAGCTTTATATATGTTTCATGAACCTTTGTGGGAGTATTGTTTGTCATTCATTGAGTTTACATATAATTGGAGTGTTCATGCTACTACTCAATTTTCAGCTTTTGAAATTGTTTATAGACTTAATCCATTTATTCCTTTAGATTTAAAGCCTTACCAGTTGATGACAAGAGTATCTTGGATGGACTATTCCAAATTCTTGAACAAATTAATGATAATGCATATCAAGTAGATAATGCTGGTAAGTATCATGTTTTTGCTATTTTCAATATTACTAACATTTTTCCCTTTGATTCAGGTGGAGATTCGAGGTCGAATCCTTTTGAGGAGTGGGAGAATGATGGGACCAAAGTCGGCCTAGACTTAAAGATCCTTTGTAAGTTCCAAATGGGCCAATTACAAGATCAAAAGCTAAGAAGATCAATGAAGCAATGCAAGAATTGTTACAATCTAACATTCAAGATTGGCTTGAAGGATGAAGATCAAGTTTTCATTCATTTGATAAGCTATAGAAGAGGGCAACAACATGACTTAAAGGCTTTGGCACTTGAAGGCTTTTAACTTGTTTGATTCATTTAAAGGACTTATTTTATTAGTTTAGAATAATTGAGTTTATTATGGAAAGACTAAGGGGGCCTATGCAAGAGCATATTGGGAAAGTTATTATTTTATTGAAATAGGGTTAGGGTTTTACTGTAGCAAGTACTGTAGTGAGCTATAGAAGCTGTGACACTGTTCATCAGGGGTATTTTTGGGAAAAGTGCCTTTATGTTGGCTAGGGTTTAATTAGGTTTTGCTTTAAATACTCTTTGTTGCCTCATTTTAAGAAGTTTATGAAATTTGATGAATTTCTTCATTGTGAGTTAAGTTTTACTCCTCTTGTTTTTTGTTGAACTTTTGAACTTATTAAAGGTAAATCACAATTTTTGTGGCGTTCCTCCTTTGTAATCTAGGTTCTTGAGACGGGTTCTTCAACGGGTCTAGATTTTAATATAATCTAGGTTCTTGAAACGAGTTCTCATCGGGTCTAGATTTTCCATCCGTTAACTTGATTTTGGTTTTTTTGGAGAGTTTTCAAATTGATTGTGAGTTCAAGGGATTTCATTCCCGCGGGTTCATATCATGGTCTATAAACAACGTAATTTCAATGTAAGTTGTACTACAGTCAGCAACAGGTACTCACAGTGCATATGGAAAATTGTGATGATACAATACGTTATGTTAATTCTATGATTTTCTGTGATTCTTGATGAAAGACTAAGTTTTTACGACGAAAGTGAAATTTTGTTCTCTGTAAGAAAATGTGCATAGAAAATCCATCTACTTGAGAAATATGAATAGGAGACAAATATAGTTTTCTGCATTACATGTATTTCATGTTTATCATTCTTCATGCATAGTCTATCTTTGTGCACGTTGGTTGTCTAATTTACTGAAATTTTAAGTAAATCTCACCCTTTGTGGACCCATTATCATTTCAAAATGATAGAAGTTGTAGATGCAAATGGACCCAATGGACTAGTAGATCAAGAGGATTGAGGAGGAACCAGACGTCAACAGGAGACTTGATCTTATTTTGATATTTCTAAACCTGACCCTTTGTGCTATATAGTGCATAAAGCAGCTAGTTTAGATTCCTTTTAGAAACTTGGTATTTTGTACTTAGATTAAGGTACCTGATGATTTGAACTTATGGTTTAATCAATATTATTGAGATGATTTTAGTTAAAGTTCATTCTTACCCTCAATATTATTGAGATGATTTAGGTTAAAGTTCATTCTTACCCTTACTTTCCGTTGCAATTATTGCATACTGCTAGCTGTATTTTTAGGATGCATTGCATATTAACTGTTATGTACAAGGGTATGTAACCTTGTGTTGCATATCTCGAGTCTCCATTACATCCCAAGCGGTGGTTGGGGGCGTCACAATCGATTTGGAATATTCCAAAGTATCATTTCTGACAATGGCAAGCAGTTTGGTTCCTAAGCACTACCCGAATTGGTGTGTCCAGCTCAGAATCAAAGTCAAATATTCCCTAGGTCATCCACAGGCGAACGGGCAAGTCAAAGCAACAAACAAAATAATGTTGGGGATGTTGAAAAGAAGGTTAGGAGAAAAGAAAGGAGTTTGGGTGAAGGAACTTCCAAGAATCCTGTGGGCGTACAGGACGACAACCAAGACACCAACCGGGGAAACACCTTTTGCCCTAGTCTGTGGGTGTGAAGCGGTCATACTTGTCGAAGTGGGGATGCCAAGCTACAGGGCTCAAGGCTTCAGCCCCAAGCAAAACATCAGAGCGTTAAAGGAAAGCTTGGATCTATTTGAAAAAATAAGGGCCGATGCAGAGGTCAAGATGGCCACCCACAAGAGGAAGATAGAGCAGTACTTCAACAAGAGGGCTAGACCAAGATCCTTCAAGGTGGGAGACTTGGTTCTCAAGGAGACGGGAGTTACTACCAAGGAGGAGGGAAAGCTTGGACCACGGTGGGAGGGGCCCTATATGATGATGTAACTCCCCCTTCCCGTAGGCTAGGAGTGTCACATATTTTTCATAAAATAAATCTAGCAAAAGATCTCATATTTCAAAAATGAAATTAAAATTTATTTTGTAGAAAAATGTCTAATAAAATGTCTTCCAAAAATATTAAATGAATAAACTGAATAAATTTATGTCATAAAAGAAAATTTTATTCTAGAAAGTCTGAAACTAAATTAATTGCTCCTTCTAATCCTGGTCTGCCTGCTCGTATTCATCATTCTCACTTGGGTGGTTAAAAACATGAAAACAAACTAAAACGACTCAAAGACTCAGCAAGAAATCCATCACAATGTAAACATAATAAACATAAGGCTTTCAAAAAAGTGTTCATGCTGAGAGTTTAAATTCATGACTATTCATACTGATGCTTATGCTATGCATGACTGATTTATCTAAATTAACTGACTGATCTGACTGATTTATCTGATTTAACTGATTGATCTGACTGGCCAATATACTTAACCTTGTGTGCGAGGTTGTGCACCAGCCCCACGTCCCATGGCCACGAGGGGAGCCGCTGATAGTATTTTGGCATACTATGGTGGACCACGCTTGAGCCCGGGCTTGCACATCCACCCTGAAACTTAACTGCATTGGCACTATGCATCTGAATAGTCATCTAATTAACTGATCTTATCTTATCTTGCAATTGAACTTAAGATAGCTTATATGACTTATACATGAGATGCATGACATATTACATACATAATTATAATTTCTGAATTTGAACATGATATGGAATGACATAATTGTATGCTATGCTGGATGACATATTTGCATTTGACATGAGTGGTGCATAAATAATGGTTGTCAATGAACTAGCTTGAATAATATTTATATATAAGCTAAATTGTGATGATCATAATTTATGATCAAATTACTTACCTCGATGCGCTTCTTCTTGAATATCACTTCATAACTCATCACCTATACACAATATTAACTATCACTAAATCTGTTTGGAAACAATATGTACTAATGTCCTACTTAATTAAATTCTTAATCTAAAAGATAGTCAAATAAATCTTTTGTTTAACACAATAATCAATAAATCCTAATATTTAAATTACTTAAATACTAATAACATATTATAATTTAGTAGAATACTTGAGCTATTTAAAATAAGTCATAAAACTTCAATTCTTAAAATAACTTTCCTTTCTTAACATAATTATTCAATCTTATAAGAAATCTAATAAATTTTAATATTTTTTTAATATTCTTAACATAATAATTTTATTAAAATTCTACTAAATAGACAAAGGAATATTAACTGAAAAATTTGACTTAATAGTATACTTTAAAATATATTTCAATTTCTTGAAACACCTTCTTATAAAAATGAGCATTTGACTAATATATTTATTTAAGTAAAAACTCACTTTTAAAATATTAAGCCCAACCCAATAACAAATAAAATACTCAAACCCAAATGAGTCCAAACCCAATTAAAATTGCAGGATCATTTAAAAGTAAGCCCATCATTCTTTGTCTTAGGAAAAACAATGGTCGTATGGGCTTAGGGCCCGAAGGCCAGTTATGAATCAAAGGACTTGGAGAAGGACTGACGTGCGACGGAAACAAAACAAATAAGGAAAAGGCCGTGCGTACAGGAAACAGAGGGCTCTAATAGAGAGAGACATATGATACTCACCGAGAGGAGGAGCTAACGTGCGGCAACTCTGGGTGGCTGGGGAAGGATTGGCGACGAGACTGGGTAGTCCCCTGGACAGAGTGGTGCGCCTCCGAGAGAGGAAGCAAGAGTTAGAGAGAGAAACTGTTAAACCGAAAGTATTAGGGAGAGAAACAGGTGACTGGCGGCGGTGGGCATACTAGAAGGGAGTGGGCTTGATGGGGCTGAACTGGTCGGCGGTTTCTGTGGTCGAGGAGAGGGTGGTCTACTGCGGTGGCTGCTGGTTGTTAGGAGGGAGGCTGTGGTGGTTGCTGGATAAAGTAAAAGGCTTATGCACAAGTGAGTTTCTTTGTATTTTCGTGTGCTTAAAACAAAGGGCTTTCGTGGGATTTTTATAGACGATGGGATAAGGAACGTTTCTTAATAGGATTTTAGAGTTGGTTCTGATTTGGATTTACCAAATTAGGGGATAAGGATGAGTGTGAGGTTAGGATCATAAAAAATCAAAAGATGAGGTTTGGTGGAGATAGGAAGAACTAAGATTTAAATTCAAACCAAAATTCTAGTCGGACGTAAAATTTGATAAAATCTAGTAATAATTATTAGAATTAATAATAAAATAAAACTCTAGTAAATTCAAACAAAATTATAATAGTAATTATTAAAATTAATAAATATAAAATCTGATAAGATGATAATAATAATAATAATAATAATAATAATAATAATAATAATAATAATAGAAAAAAAAATAACCAGAAGATCTACTTATATACCCTAAATCTATGACTAGTATGTTACAGATGACGACCAACAACCGCCGAGGAAGCTATCGCCTAAAAGGCGCTAAGGGAGGGAGTTACCTCATCCATGGAATGCGGAGCATCTAAAGAAGTATTTTATATAACTTTTCTATGTAATCATTTTAATGCAGTAAAAGACTTGGCGTAATTATGGCTACTTCTTTTCTTATACTTTTTGTTACGCTTTTGCCCACCAGAGAGGCGATGAGAAAGGAAGCAACTCAAAGCGATGTCTATTTACTCGCCCACATTTACGCGAACAAGACACCCTTTCTGCCCTCCCACTACACTGAGGCCGAGTACCCATACCCACTTACATTTGCGAGGTCGAGGCATTATCCTGCTACACTTGGGCCAAGTAACCTTACTCACCGACATTTAAGTGATTGAGGCATCCTCCCACAACACTCAGGCCAAGTAACCTTACTCACCCATTGATTATGCCCAAAGAATAACACGGTAGTTGTAGCACAGCTTTGGCGTGTTGATTCCACAAAAAGACAAATGAAAAGAATAGTAGAATGAATAAAGAAACTAAAGAAAAATATATTAAATGATTAATGGAGGATAAATATTAATTTTAAATTCAAATTAAAGTGAAGTAAAGTGACTAATGGAAAAAATACTCAAATTTGACAAACAGTAAAATGTAGGGAATCTCTTGCACAAATTTGGTAATTTAATTATTCTTAATTCATTGAATAACTCAATTGGGAACTCAATTCCCAAAATTTCCAATAGGAAGATATAGATTTATAAACCAAGATTAAACCAAATGTAACCCTTTGAAAATCATTCACCACTTTTAAAATATGTAAATTATTATCACTATTAAGAAAATCCAACGACGACAATATACTCAGGAAGTGATATTGCAGCAAATAATTAAATCAATATAGATAAATAATTGATCCAAACATAATCAAAGAGTTAATCCATCCAACAGAAAATGCATGACTGAATCCATAAACAGAATAAATTTTATGATTATTTGGAGAAGAAAACATCAACAATGAATTGAGAATAATAAAACAAAAGAATTTTAGTAATTGAAGATCAAATATATAAATAAAAAATAAATTAAAAATATTATTTAATATGCAGTTCATCTCTAACCCTACTTGAGAATTTAGTTACCCATAAATATAATGGAAAACAAAAATCTCAAGAGAGAAATAAAACAAATGGCAGCCATGGAAATTGATTTCATCTCCCCCCCCTCTTCAGAACTGAGCCGTCTCTCCTTTATGAACTCTCAATTTTGTGCTAATGCAATGCTTATATAGGGTAGGAAAAAAATCCTAATGTCTTCATATTCCCGCATACAAAATCGCCTAAATTTTAGGACTTATCTTGGCAACCACGTATGCGCTTCAGGAGTTCGAATTTAGAAATCTTTATTAGAGACAACTTTGTATCCCTTTAAGATAGTTTTCCAACGCACTAAGAATTGTATCAATCTGATATTTGAGCAGAAAGTTATAATAAAAATACTAAAGTATGTACAGGTTGTCTTCTAGCGAATTTCGGACTGACTTTTTCTCTTGATCCGAATTACTCTCAAACTCCATCATTATCCTTATTTGAAGAGTCCTACAATCATTGAAAGTTCTTAGGTTGTTCCCACGTCTTGCCCACTTGAAAGTCCTTTGAATTTGACTGGGTTTGGACTTGCTCTTTTATAGACTCTGAAATTAAACATAAAAATCTGCTAATGAGTATTCCAAAGTAAATAGAAACTCAATTCAAGAATACACATTAATTCTTATTATTTCTATTCACATTTTAGCATTTTAGTCCAATAATAGGGTATTTAAAGTGCACTTTCGTACACTCATCACCCACATTTGCACGATCGAGGCATCTTTCCGCTACACTTAGGCCGAGTAACCTTACTCGACCACATTTACATGGTCGAGGCATCCTCTCGCAACATTGAGGCCGAGTATCCTTACTCGCTCACTTTTACGTGGTCGAAGCATCCTCCCGCTACACTTAGGCTGAGTATCCTTACTCGCCCACACTTATATGGTCGAGACATCCTCCTGCTACACTTTATTTGGCCACATTTACGCAGTCAAGGCATCCTCTCACTACACCTACGCCGAGTAACCTTACTCGCCAACATTTAAGTGATCGAGGCATCCTCCCACTACACTCAGGCTGAGTAACCTTACTCGCTCACATTTACGCGGTTGAGACATATTCTCGCTACACTCAGGCCAAGTAACCTTACTCGCCCACATTTATACGGTCGAGGCATCCTCTCGCAACAGTGAGGCCGAGTATCCTTACTCGCTCACATTTACGCGGTCGGGGTATCCTCCCACTACATTTAGGCTTAGTATCCGTACTCGCCCACACTTACATAGTCGAGGTATCCTCTCGCTACACTTTACTTGACCACATTTACGCGGTCAAGGCATCCTCTCGCTACACTTAGGTTGAGTAACCTTACTCACACACATTCACAAGCAACGCTTAGGCTGAGTAACCTTAGACGCCCACATTTACGCAATTAAAGCATCCTCCCTTTACACTTAGGCCAAGCAACCTTACTCACATGCACTAACGCGGTCGAGGCTTCCTCCCACTACACTTAGGCCGAGTAATCATACTCGCTTACATTTACGTAGTTGATGCATCCTCCTGCCATATTCACTCACTTGACGAGAAATGAGGAAACAATTCAATTAACATGGTAATTAATGGAACATCAATATGGCAACATAACATATATTTCAATCCAAGATGATAAGTTCAGTGTCTATTACATAACCATCAATCAAGTCCTAATTAAAAGAAAATTAAAGAAAACACATTAAGGATGAGAAGGAGGAAGAGGAAAGGCATCTGGCATTGTGTCTCGCCCCAAGGAGTCGAAGACATGGTAGGCAGCATGGCTAGCTCTAATAGACTTCCAATCCAAATGGCTCAAGTATGCATTGGGATGGGCAAGTAGAGACTCCCTCAACTGTTTAATCCTGAGTTTGTATCCAAGGCCCCACACTCGGTTGCGAATAGTGTAGGCAACCCTTAGTTGAGGCAGGAGACGAACAACTTCTTCTTGGGAGGAAGCCAACTCATCATTCAGTTCAGTCACTTTTAGCTCCAACGTAGATAGCTGCCTTTAAAGGACTCAACAACCTCGTTCAGCTGTAAATAATGTTGATCGTGATTCTTAAGTTTTCTCTTCACCTTTGCCAGTTGGGCCTCCACCCTGATCTTCTCGCCTTGGGCAACGCTCACCTAGACTGATAGATCCCGCCGGTCCTCTTTAGATTTGGCCAGGTGGGTAAGGTAGTCAGCATTTTTCTGCCTGAGCTCCTCAGTATCCTTCTCCGCCTGACTGAGACGATTGGGCAAATCTTCACGCTCTTATGCTCGGACCATGGCCTAGTGACAACATTGGTTCGCCTCCTCCTAGGACACTTCCAAGTTTGATCAAAGTTCACAAACTTGCTCATGGAGGGAATACACCTGGTCTTTAAGCGAATGGGAGCATGACTCCACTTGAGACATGCTTTCGCCCATATCTTCCTTCTCCACATAGGAAGCTAAGACAACTCTATGAGCTTGGCCAATGAAGGCACGCATTGATTGATTCTCTTCCTCCAAGTCTAGCTGGCCATCAATTAAAATAACGGCTAAGTGGTTTACTCCCTCGAGAGATAGGGACATATAAATAAAATGAAATAGTGAAAGGATTATGAATATCAAATCGCTAGCAATGAAAATAAAGG
This sequence comes from Juglans microcarpa x Juglans regia, assembly GCF_004785595.1. Taxonomy (NCBI): domain Eukaryota; kingdom Viridiplantae; phylum Streptophyta; class Magnoliopsida; order Fagales; family Juglandaceae; genus Juglans; species Juglans microcarpa x Juglans regia. Next base: position 20,761,717 of record NC_054597.1, on the reverse strand, counting down.
GCGACTTACTGGAGAAAAAATGTCTCTGAGCTTGTGCACCATGTCCTAGACGACCTCTTCATGATAACCACACACGAGCGGTTTAGATGTTCCAGGTCGAGAACTTGAAGACTCATGTGCCGCCAATGATTTAAAGGGCCCCCTGGGCTGAGGAATGCACCCTCCTATCTCACCCAAGCCACAAGGTGGCGAAGAGCTTTGGCGTGGATGAGATGGAGCGAAGGGAACCTCAGACCTAAGAGGCGAAGAAGAGACACCGGGAACTTCATTCCGAGTTTGACCCACTAGGGACAAAGGGACGTCGGTAAAAGGTTGGTGAGTGTGAAAGCTAAGAGATGGCATTTCCCTTCCAGTAAACGAGGTACTAAAGGCCGAGGAAAGGGAGACCTTACCTCCATTGAAGTATGCGCCCGTAGATTTGACAAAGGGAAACTAGGGAAAAACAAAGGGAAGAATATGTGTTGTTTCTCCCGAGGTAGGCGAAATAAGAGCAGAAGTAGACAAGGCAGTTGCAACTTCAACTATCGGCACCTCACCCCCAATGGCTAGAGACACCTTGCCGAACTCATCAAAGGGAACCAAGGAACTAGCTGGGATTGTTTGGGGAACCCCCAGGAAGGAAGGGTCAAGAGTCATAACTATCTCACTGTCGTTTGACACAGAAACCTCTGCTTGACCCCCAGAAGAGGTGGCATGGGAGCAACATCTTCATGATGTGGCGACAAAGCAGACTCAACCTCCAGCACTAGTTCCAAGTCGACCTTAGCCTGAGCCATGATATCATCAAAGGAGTAAGCCAATGCTGGCTGGGGAGGATCCAAATTTCTCTTAGGCGACGAGGAAGAAGGTGAAGGACCTTCTTTGGTGGCATTGGACTTGTCGATAGGGCTAACCTTGATACATGAAGGAGGAATGTCAGCACGAGCCTTCTTGGCTCGGGCAGTCAAGAATGATAGCCTTTTTTGTCCTCGAGGCAACAATGGAGCGCCTAGAAATTGGTGACTGAACACATGAGCCCTGCTGGGGGAGACGATAAACCAATTAATGTTGGCACGAGTTCAGAGATTTTCTAGTCAAAGTTAAACTATCATTTGCTTCCACCCAAGCATGTATCAAACGAAGACGAGCCTCTTCACGATCAGAGAGAATAATTCCAAAATTTTAGTCATCGGGAATGTGGCTGCAAGAAGCTCGAATCGGGAATTCATGACAGTTTGCTTCACCTGGGGGAAATTCCCAGCTTTCACTAGAAACAAAGAAGAACTTTTGTTGCCAATCTTCGGCGTGGGAAAACCAACGCTCAAGTTGGGCCACTCGACTACTAGTAGGAGCTTTGAAACTACAAAGATTCCCCCCACATGGCAATGCTGTGAATATGGAGAAATTCATAGGCTATCAGGTCAGGATATACGTCGCCCATGGGCTTAAGAACCTACCTCCAATCAATACAGCAACCCATCAGTATCCTCCAAGAATTGGACACCAACTGAGTAGGGGCAAGCCCTAGGAAGTCAAGCACATCTCTTATTGGGCAGCAAAAGGGCAAGTAAAGCCGCATGAGGAACATTAGGGAGTAAAGGGCTACAAAAACGGCTAGAACCCCAACATTAACCGCTCCCTTACACGGCTCAGGTAGGTTTAGCACCACAGAATTCGGGATCCCGTAACAATCCTTCACGGAGTCCAGGTCAGAAATACTGGTTTTCGTGACCCATTGGTGGCCTTCGAAGATTGGATGCCAATTAGCTTCTTTTTCCTCAGCACAAGGAGGAGAGTCGCGGGGTTGAGAAGAACCGCCTTCAGGAGAAGCAGACGAATGGGAAGACTTGTGCGAAGCCATTGGAGTGTGATAAGAAGTAGCATAGGCAGAGTTGGATGAGAGAGAAAGAGGCAGATGAACGAGAGAGTAGCGAAGGTAGGAAGTGTGGTAGGAGAAAAAGGGGCTCTAAAGACGAAAAAGGCCACATGTAGAGTTGGAGTGGGAGATGAATTGTGCAACATGAAATGGCAAGGGTACTAGGGGAGGAAGCGTATGGAGTACATAAAATGAGAAATGAGGGGCGGGAAATGGAATGACGCCTTCACTAACTGACACATGAAACTCAAAAGGACAAAGCCCATATCACAAAGCAACGCACTGAGTACAAGCCCAAACCACAAAGCAACGCACTGAGTACAAGTCCCTTCACGCCGCGCATGAAGAGACTTTGCGGGGTAACTAGAGGAGACACTTTTCCTATTCCATCCTCCGAGCCCATCGCGATCTTATGGTTCAAGCACAGATAATTGGGCCTTAGCTAAAGATATTACATGGGCCATAAATCATGGCCATGGGCTCACTATAGAGGAAGTGAGAAGCTAACAAACTCCCAATGGCTAGGGTGTTACGATAGCTCTCTACTGAGTAGATAAATCACAGGCAACAGGAGGGAAATTCAAATAATAGGCCTCAACCTAATTTCAAATAGGAGATAAGGAAGTTACGAGTCCTCAAAGGATGCCCATGGCCACTCTATATATATCCAATGACTAATAGCCAAAAAGGTACGCAAACATTTCCATTCTCATCTACAACCAATACCATAGCAATTCCCCTGACTTAGGCATCGAGGTGTCCCTACACCTTTGAGCCTTTTTCCTCTATTCTTGTTTCAAGTTATGAGTAGTGGTAAGTACAAAACACGTCCATAACAATCTTAGAACATACCTAACTCTAAATTTCCGATATAGGTTTTGATTTTAGTGCAAATTATCCCCTCTTGGCTCCTTCATCCATTCCTCATCCTCTCTTTATCTTTCTAACTATGAAGCATGGAGGAGCTTGGTCTCCTTGAAGTATCAAATAGCAGTAGAGATGAAGCACCAAAAGTAGCAACCAAATACAAATCGAAATAGCAACAATCATCGATCACAACAGCAAGTTTGGCTCTTTCCTTCAACTCCTTTTATTTTTCTCTTGCTACCTCGCCTAAACTTAAGCCTCCATCTTCCTAGCCCCCTTGAGCATCTAAACAAGCTTCTTGGCTCCTTATTAGAGCACCAAAGTAAGGCAAAATTAGAAGCACAAAACTGGTAAGCTAGAATTATTCTTTTTCTATTTTCCTGCTACTATGTGCTCAGTTCAGTCCCTCTTTCTTCTATTTTCTTCCTCTTGTATTACGTAACTCTCCCATCTCATGTTGCCCTAATTCCTAGCTTCAAATAGACTTGAAAAATAAAAATTTGAAGATGAGTTAAAGCTCCAACCAATAGGAAACAACAGCTGCACCATGGTAGGATTCTTAAACAGTTTATATTAGCTTATCAACTTTTTTCATGTCTGTTGTACACCTTTGCAAAAATGACCACCATACATCTTAACTGTGGTATTTTTTATCCTTTTCATTTCCTTTAATCCATGTGCTTCGACTTGGGTAGGAAGCAAACTTGAGAAAATGCAGCAGCAACTTCACCCTTGAGTTCGGAATTCATTTTCCTAAGTTCTCTAACTTCCTTTGGTCCTTTCTTCCTCGAGCCACAATAGTAGCATCTTATTCCAACTTGTAAGTTTAAAGAAACCCCAAATAGCAACCTACACAATATCAAAATAGAAATTGCAGCAATTTCTCAGCTTTCTCCAACTTCCAGCTACATTCTTCTATTATTTTGGTTCTTTTACGTCTAATACTTAAACTACTTCTTTCCCTCTCCTTACCTTCATTTATTTACTCTTTGGCACTATAATATTACCAAGTGATGGCATATTTCGACATTTAGTGGCCATGGCAGCAAATAACATTCAAGTACTACAACAAATTCCAGCCTCATTGTTAAATTCAGATTCTATTTCCTTTTCCCCTTTTCAGTGTATATTTTAAGTAACCTAGCCCTTGTGCACAATATCACCACCAATGATGATAGAAAAAAAAAAACCAATAACCATGTTAGTAGCAAACTGAAACAACCTATCTGCAACAACAGTTTTTAAATTTGAACCCCTTACCGTTTGCTCTACTTTCTAATATCTTCCCTCATTTTAAGCCCTCATCTTAAATGACCTAACTCCCGAAACCCCACGCAACACCTTAAAGATGTCCATAGCAGCAGCCACAGTCATTCTTTTCTATCCAAACCAGCCACAAGAATTTCACCATCCCCTTATGTAAACTACAACAAGATTCAACTCCTAATCTCTTGGTGTGTACTTCAAATCTTGTTTTCACTTCTCACTTTACAGTTTGTATTATAAATATATCTTAATTTCCTAAACTCTAACACACCCTATAGAGACACATAGATGTGTTGGAAACCAAAAATAGAAGCCCCAAACTAGACATAGCTGCAAGAACATTAACAAAAACATAGTTAATGTTTCACCATTAGTTTCAAGCTTTAACCCTTTTACCACATTTATTCTTGGCCACAATAGCTTGAAGAAATCAACCATGTGAGCTTGAAAACAACAACCGCAGTAGAAGAACAAAGAAAATAACATTGAGGTAGCACGGTAGTTTTCAGCATCTAACCTCATTGTTTGCTTCCATTTCTCTTCCTCCTCCTCTTTCCCAGTTTATGTTCTAAGTGACCTAGCTCTTAATACTTCAAAAACACCTTAAAGAAATACCAAATAGCAACTCAACGACAACCACACATAGCTACCCAACAGGAGCAATATCAACACTACAGTTGTAACTGTAAGTTCCAGCCCTATGCACCTCAAGTTTGACCTCAATTTCTACGTGCTCCTCCTCTCAAACTCCTATTTTAGAGTAGTAACTTCCAAATCCCCAGCAAAACCAGTTGAAGAAAGAACCAACTAATATCCTTACACCAGATCTGGAACCAATTTATTTCTAAGCATTCAACTAGCCTTCCTTCATTGTTTTTACTCTCGGCTCTACCAACTTTAGGTGCAACCCTCTTCTCTCTTACTTCCTCTTTTATGATTCACATGTTAGATTGGTGAATGAATGGATGTAATGTGTTGGAAAGGTGACCTCGAGGGGTCACAAACTATGGCTTTGAAATTAAGAAAATGGTGGTAAAGGAATGTATGGAGTATTGATTGGAGAATTGAATGGGTCTAAGTGAAGGAAGTTTAACTCAAAGGTAGTTTTATGCAAGTTCTAAGTTTAAGTTGCATATGCACTTGAAAAGGAAATGATGTAAAGCTATATATGAATTTAGGTTGTTACCTAAATGTACATGAATAGACTGCATGAAATAAAAATGGCATGGAGTCTAGATAAGTACTATGTTCATACTCTTCTAGAGTTTTCTAAATAATATGAAAAAGAAAATGAAATGTTTCTTCCTTTTATCAAAATGAAGTGAAATGCTTTTATGAAAAAAATGTCTTTGTATGCAATGAAAACAAATGAAATTGTAATACACGAAACAATAAACACCTATTTTATAGTTTAAATAATATTCTCATAATTAGAATACTTTTCAAAGAGTTATATATAAATATATTACTAAGAAAAATGTGATGACCCGAGCTTGATGAAGCATGGCCCATAGAACTAGTTCTTAGTTGCCATAGCATTTTAAGAGCTTTAGTTATTTTAGGAAGGCTTTAGAATCTTTGATTTAGCAACTTGAGCCCATGAATAGATTAACCCTAGAATGCCTTGTTTAATTTCGACTCTATTTAGAAACCTAGGCCCAATAGCTTTAAGTCCATGACCCAAACCCTAGTCACTAATGTCATGTGTCATACACGTGTTGCACTATGAATCTGAACTTGATAATGGACCAAGGGGGGAAGAGCAGTGTAGGGAAAACACTAACAAGTGGTTTGCACGCCTACCCTAGAGGAATTGCCATTTGTAAAGCATGTTAGGAACCTTCTAGAAAAATCAAGAAACAAAATGGATCTAGGAAGACTAAAGGACTTTTGGCCAACCCTTTCCTACACGCCTAGACCCATGATTTTGGCCCAGTTTCGAGTTCCAATGTAGATATTATTGGAAATTGGAGCCTAGGAAAGAGAAATGTGGTTTTTCTAAGAAATCTACATGGGAAACCGAAGGGGCACAAGGGATTTCAAATTTATCAATTTTTGCCAAGTGTCAAACATGCATTAAGCTTCTAGAATATTAGATGAGGGACTTATGCATCAAATGACTAATATGCCCCTCGAATTTTGGCCACCACATCCCAAGCACCTCTTCACTTGCCACTTGTCACTTAAGTTACTATTAAACCAATGGCACATGAGGAGTCATATTGGGAAGGAGCAATAGAAGATGAAGCAACAAAAGAGAAGGAGAAGAGTTGTGCTACAGTAGGAGGTTGTATAGCAAGACTCTTGCTAAATTTTTGAATAATTGAACACAGTTAAAATTGGCAAGCTTATGTCCCTTTTTCCATCATTCATTAAATTGTGCGTACAAAAGACATTGCTCCAAGCATGTCTCTATATCAAGCTATATGTCTGCACAAACAACATTGATCTAAGCATGTCCCTATAAGCTAATGGAATTATGGAAATAAGGTTGGCCATTTTTTGTAATTAAAAGACTCAACCATAATTGTTCCAGTCCTGAGATTGGTACTAGATCCACTCATGGGACAATGCAATACATCCAATAGGGATGGATGCAATCCCTAGAGGATGCATACCCCATGGCAGGAGACTATTAAGTCATGTGAGAGGACATCCCTATGTGATGAGGGGGAGTAAAGGGTGCACAACCCACTTGGGAAACCATGCGTTCAGGTAAAATGATACAATCAATAGTGAATAGTGATAAATGTGAAAATTTGGAGTAATATTGTATTATATATTTTTGTCTCCAGTGTCATATCATTGCCAATATTCTAAAATTGATTTTCAAACCCTATTTGAAAAACTACTGGCTATGAAAGAATTTTGGTTGAGTTAAGAAAGAGCCCTCTTCAATTGGATCAATATGCATGTTTCTCAATGTACTCATTTGAGTTGGCGAGCATTGTTACTCTTTATATTGCTCACCTGGTTCGCAAGCACTTATCATTTAGTTTGCTCGCACTATTACTTTTCCTTGTGCTCACCCGTGTTGGCGAGCACTAATAAACTTCAATGTGCTCGCTCGTATTGGCAACCACTGCTATTCTTCAGTGTGATCAACCATGTTGGTGAGCACTCTTACTCACCCCGATGTGAGATGGTGTCGCTCACCCTAGAGCAAACACTCTTTGCTAGCTTCAGGTACCAGCATCTATGCTTACCTCAGGCTTGGTACCTGTCTACTTCGCGGGCGAGGACTTCCTCTTTACTCTTTGCTCTCCCTTGTGCCATGTTACATTTTGTAGCTTGCTAGGTTGGTGAGCATAGTTATTGTTTAATATGCTCGCCTGGGTTGGCAAGCAAGGTTATTCTTCAGTTGGCTCGCTCGATTGGCAAGCATTGCTATTCTTTTGCTTTCCTGGTTGCGATCACTCTTTGCTTGCTCCAGTGTGAGATGCTTTCACACGCCTTGGTAACCTATGCACATAATTCATAAAAATAATTTTTGTTTTTTTAAGAATTAAAAATTTTGTGATTATTCCTATATGATATTATCTAGAAAGAAAGAAAATAAATATATGCTGGGCGGCACCCTAGCATTGTCCTTGCATTAAAAGATGGTCTCTAACTCAGCTTCCTGATGAAAAATAAATCAAACAAGATTAATCAACTCATAAGGATACAAACACAGAAAAGTAGTAAAATAAATTGTAATAAAAAAATATATAGTTAGGAGCCAACAACAAAAATAGTTTTTCATTTAATATCAAAACTCAGTTACTCAGATTAATCAAAATTGGAGTGCTACAAAATTCATTTGCCCGTCTTATGAAAGCTCAAGGGAATAAACCGCAACTCCATTCTGAGCAGACTCAATATGCCCCCACCTTCCCAAACGAGGTTCCTGTTGCAGGTGCATCTTATTTGTGTTAGCAATTATAAAATGTAGACACCAAATATCAATAGCAGAAACAGAATTCTATGAATTGGAAGAAAAAATGACTCGGGGTTTCATTAACATTATCAGGGCTTCTGTCTAGCTTCTTGTCCAAACTAAATCCAGAAATTTACTCTTAAAAGTTTATATTCTTTGTCCCTTGTGGAAGAATTTCTAAAAATAAAAGCCTGGAAAAGCTCTATCAGCCCCACGTGAGGTGGAAGGAATGACACCAAAGTGCTAGCGAGACTGCGAACTGGGATTCTTTTGAACCAGAAGTTCAACTTCATGATTCTCTCATGAGTTTTTTAACTCTTGAATCTTTTCCTTGTATTTACTTTGAAACAAAAATCATTTTTCCCCCTTGATAGCTGTTTTCCCCTATACTGTGCGTCCTCTGATCTTGCTGTACCTAACCTGGGTCCTATAAATATTAATGGCAGAATCTTATTTTCCTCCTTTTAATAGAAAGAGGGCTATCCTTTTTTTAATAACTGACAATCAAGGGTTTTCCTCAAACCACATCTACACAACCTTTCAACTCCTGTTACAACTTTGTTTAAATAGAGAGCCTTTATATAAAACTTGAAATTCAAATCAGATGAGAACTAGCCACTATTACATTGGTTGGTTGTAAAATGTGTTATATAATAGTTGTATCCATATCATTATTCTTCAGGTTTAATGGAAACACTGGTTTGGCTGCAATCTTCATACACTGACGTGATATAACATCAGAAAGCTCAAATTAAAAGATCAGCTTTTCTTAAGTCATGCAAATTAAGATCTCATAGCAATTTCAGAAAGGATAACATAAAAAAAGATAGCGATAAAGTCAAGGATGGGATCTATAAAGGACATTACCTTACCAACTCCAGCAACCAGGAACTGTCCAGATTTTGCAAAGGCCAAGGAATTTACAAACCCAACCTGTGGCACAAAAAATTTATAGGTAAGCAACAGTCAGAAATTTTAGGAGGCTCTCATAAACTCAATCAGACAACTGATTACATCTGAGTCCAACATCAAAAAGAACTATCAATAAGGCAAATGAAGATAGCAGAAAGAAGGAAGAAAAAAGGGGCAGGATAAGGCAGAGATGCCAACTTGAAATATAACCACATTATGGGCTGAACTCTGGCTTAAAAAAATTAAAAAAAACTAAAACAAAAAGAGAAAAAACCCGGCCCAAATTATTCCTGCCATCCACTTGTATTTGCTGTAAAGACAAACAAACAACTATTTCAGGAAATTGACCTGAAAAAACAAGCAACTATCAATAGCTGCTTTTATGTTAGTTATTATTTTAAAAAAAAAAGGTATTTGTGGGATTAGAAATTTGAGTGTGTTCAATCGATCTCTTCTTGGAAAATGGTTGTGGAGGTATAACTATGAGACAGAGGCTTTGTGGAAGACAATGATTGGTTCCAAATATGGGGGGATGTGGTGGGGATGGAGTACCATGGAGATACAAGGGGCTTATGGGGTGGTATTTGGAAGCATATCAGAAGAGGATGGGGTTTTTTATCGATACACTAGAATCATGATGGGGGACAAGATCTAGAATTAAATTCTGGCATGATATCTGCTGTGGAGATAGAGCCCTCAAGGACACATTCCCTATGGTTTTCAGGGTTGCACGAGAGCAGCAGGCATCAGTGGCAGACCTATTGGAGATGTCGGGTAGATCAATTCAATGGAATGTGAACTTTATTAGGGTGGCCCATGATTAGAAACTTGGCAATTTCTCTTATTTCTTCAGCCTCTTGTACTCCGCAAGGTTGAGGACTCGAGGGACTGACAAGATGTGGTGGGTACCTGCTAGAAAAGGAACATTTTCTGTTCGTTCCTTCTATAAGGCCCTTACAAACCCACAGAACAATCATTTTCCTTGGAAAAGCATTTGGAGAAATAAAGCACCTCTAAAGGTGGTATTTTTCACATGGACAGCTTCTTAGGGCAAGATGACTATGGATAACCTACGGAAATGCCAGGTGATTCTTATTGACTGGTGTTGTATGTGCAGGAAGAGTGGTGAGACTGTGGATCATCTGCTACTCCATTGTGAGGTTACCAGGGTGTTATGGGATGATGTCCTTTGAAGACCGGACCTAGCCTGAGTTATACCCACTAGTGTGATCAAGATTCTGGCCAACGGGAGCGACGTTGGCGGTATTCCGCAAATTACAGCTTCGTGAAAGCTCATTCCTATTTGTATTCTATGGTGCATATGGAGAGAACAAAATTATCAGAATTTTGAAGATAGGGAACTATCATTGGAGGAGATTAGATTGTTCTTTGTTAATACTTTATTCCTATGTGCTAGATTTTCAGGATTTTTTTGTTTCTATGACAGTTGCACAAGAAAGCTATTGACTTTATTCCAGCCATCCAGAGCAGACTTTATCTGATGTTCCTGCACCTTTTTGCACTCCAACAGCCCAAATTCAAGTCCTAAGGAGTTCTAGGGGGCTGCAAACACTTGTGCAACCTCTAAGAGTTCAATTTTTTTTTTTTTATAAGTACCTCTAAGAGTTAAATTTAGGTGAGTTTTTATCAAGTATTATGCCCATATTACAAAAATTCTTATGAATATTGAATTTAAGATGTTTGCTACGACTCTAGGCAGCAAAATACTTGAAACTCTACAAGTTTAAAAATCCAGTTTTGGTCAAAAAAGATTACGTGGACAGATTCTGCCACATTGATCTTCTCTAAAGAAAACCTAAAAAATGGCTTCGGTGAGAACTTGTTAATCACTCGTAGAAGCGTTTTTTTTTTTTTTTTTTAAGTATGACTCATAGAAGTGTTATGCATTAGCATATAATAATTTTTTTTTATAAGAAGATATTTTATTAATATTGAAATAGGCATAGCCCAAGTAAACAGGAAGTATCCATGTGATTACATTAGCATATAATTATTAGGTAGTTCAAATCAAATTTTCTGTTATATTGAAGGGCCCAAACCCTAATAAGAAGAAAAGAAATTTTCTGTGATTGGCATAAAGGAGGTGTTTTTAATTATGAGCTACATTGCACAAGTTAAGTAGTATGATCACGCCTTTCTATGAGAGCTGCAAAAAAAATTCAAATATTATGCCATGTTAATGCCCTTTCATTGTAAGCCCCTTTTTATGCACCTATGCTATGATATGACAAGTGAGGAATAATGAATGCCTTAGCATGATGCATGCAATATTTAGTATGTCATGAATGAATTTATGCTATGAATAACTATATAAATGTCACAATGTGAAAGTGTGAGGTTTGTGACAATGCCCATATCATGAATGTTATGAAAAGCTTATACAAATCAAGATAAATGCCATAATGTAGGAAAGAATGCAACAAAAATAACATGTTTGCCATATGAGATGCTTGGTACCAATGCAAAGAGATGGATGGATATGCAAGCCACAGGTTTTTTTTTTTTATCAGTAAATAAAATTTTATTGATTAGAATAGGCAAAACACCAAGTACACAGGCAAAAGGTGTGGTCAATTCAGATGATTAGAACCATCGGTAGTCTAGCGGACCAATGCATGGTTAATGTCTGTTGGTTTGGCAATAAAGCAAGCAAAAGACAAACATGACAAATATGTGGTCGATGTGTGTTAATTGCCATATATGCAATGTATGCTTAATTGTGTGTGGCCATTTCCAAAGATAATCTGAAGTTAAAATAAGTTTATTGTATAGTGTACTACTTACTAAGTATTCGACTCAGTTTGTTTGTTATTGACGTTTTAAAAGTCCTGTAATGAGGGTGAAGATAACTGGACGGACCAGATCTAGATGGTGATACTTAGTCCATTCCATAAGTTTTTAACGTATAGGATTAACTTTGGTCTTTTATTATGTCATGATGTCATCAAAAATCTTATCATATCAGTTATTCAAACCTTATCCTGCTATGCTATATTTGTCATCGAAAGAAATAAGTCCAGGTTTTATTTTGGATCTCTTACCCAGTGTTAAGTTATTTTTGCAGGTAGCATTCCTAACCCAATGAGAAGGGGGTGTTACAAGCTGAATCTAAACCCCACCCCAAATCCACTCTTTGACCACTAGGCTGACCAAATCTGCATTTCTAAGCTAGTCTAAAATCACAAATGATCATTTATCATTCTCGACCTTGGTAGCAGTTATTGAACAATTCATTTAAACAATCTTCCTACATAATAAATTATAGATAGCCTAAAAGTCTATAATCTTTGGTTACTACAGGTAGAAAACCATTCAATTGAAGAAATGGTGGAAGCAGATGCTATAATAAGAGGCTATATTCACTGTTGTATAGTTATAATCACAAAGTGAAGCTTTGTCACAATATTGCTTTGGCTTACCAACGGAAGGTCAAACAACGGTCGAATGTCTTTAGTCTCACTTTCAATAGCCCATAATCGAACAGAACCATTACCAGCTCCAGATGCAGCAAGATCACTGCTTCTACACACTGTGACTGAATTGACCCAGGAATATGCTGATAGACATCTATAACTTTCAGAACCACAGTCACCATTTTCTACAGCATGGGAGTCAATAGCATATTATTAGAATACAGGTCAAATGAAAATCAAAAGGCAAAAACAATTAAATTGCTCAAACGTTTCAGATTCATTGATATAAGACACTTGGTCTCCTCCCTACTGGTGAAAGAATTTTATACAAACGTGGAAAAACCACAAATGCATGGGGAATAACAAAAGCACAGAGTAATATCAATAATTACCTAAAAATGGGTTGAGATATTTTCTTACTGACTACAAAAATATTTTCCCACATCCAAATACAGTAATACAAGAAATACAAAGATTAATATGGCCATGTGATAAACTTTAGAAGCAACTTTCATGATAAACCATTTGGAAACAAAATATTGCAGTTTTACCAATATGTCCATTGGGGATTTTCCCACTATTCTTTGGTTCGATATTCTTGTTTGCACCCAACAAAGCATGAGCGTTCTTCACAATGTCAACAGGCTTCTTTCGCAACGTGCTCCAAAGCTCAATACTTCCATCATCAGAACCGGATAAGAATTCGTCATTACTAACGAAACAACAACATTCCAGAGAAAATGCAGGGGCACGAAATACTAAACGTGACTCCTCAGGGACCTATTTCACAAGCATAGAAGTAGTGTAAAGACCAAGTATCTGACAACTGAAAAAGATATCGAATGGGTATAGCACAAATACACCACAAGCTCAATGATATTAAAAATAATAGCAATTACAAAGTTTTTTTTATTGGTAAAAGATAACCAATACAAAGACATGCACAGTATAGATTGTATAAATGTGATTTTTTTGGCATAATATAAATGTGAAATATCTTCAGTGGAAAATTGGAAAATAGTAAGAACAAACTTTTATAAGTTGCTTAAATCTCCCTTTATCAAAGGTGATGGTGAAGATGTAGATTAGTTGAACACATGTCCTCTCCTGTTTTGGCTATAAATCTTTATTGAAAAAAAAAAAAGGAAGTGGCAGAAAATATTTATGGAGCAGTCAATCTCCTAAAAATACCACCAAATCAATTCAATGTATAGTTTGAAGCAAAAAAAATGCTTTAACTCTTCATGTCCACTTATCTTTTTGTTAGTCAATTCTTTACGCTTGATGGTGGATGCCAGGAAAAACCCACCATTCAATGTCCTCCCTCTCAAATGTTAGACAATTCTTACAACACAGACCAGGAAGACATCAACTACATTTTTATCGGTGAACAATATTTTATTGAAAGAAGACACTGACTACATTTAGTATCACTGAGTACTGTGCATGGCCTAGTGATCTTCTTTGTGGGTCGACAAGAAGACTGCACCCTCATTTTGAGATTTTTTTCATAGCCCTTCCTGTGTTAGGTATCTTCATAGGTGGTCAAAAGGAGTGAAGGGAACACATACAAAATGAATGCTACCAGCATGTCCTTTCATGTATTTTAGAAACCAGCAACACATCACCCTCTGTGCTCATGCAAAATTTCTATCATCCATATATTTCTATTTGACTGAGTAAATCTAAAGGCAGGAAATCACTAAAAGAGTGCTTACCTTAAACAACTGCATCGTTCGATCACGGCCAACAGTCAACACCCGTTCTTTACGATGGCAATCAATACTTAATATTTCATTTTGGTGACCAAATAATGTAGTTATGTATGCTCTGTCTTCTGCATTCCATATCTTGACTGTTCGATCAAATGAACCAGAGAAAAGTTCTGAAGTCCCTTGCCTGAAACTTAAACATGATACAGGTCCTCCGTGACCCTGAAATGCCTGTCAACACACAACTAAGCAATAAGAATGGCAAATAAAATCCATACCATCACAGGTTTTAAAGCATGGCCTTTAACAACAGGACATAGAAAATTTTATCAGATAAAAGAAATGTTCAGGCTACCAAAAAAAAAGAAAAAATAAATAAATAGGGCACATGAAGGGTCCCCCAGATCTCAGCATTTTGTCTGCCATTCAAGATGTCTGCCATTTGAAAAGCTTCACACCTTGTGCATGTTAATAAATGACCCGACAGGAATTTTATCAATATGTGCATTTTATGGGTGCCAAAACATATTGGCATCTTTGCTCACAATCTAGACTAATTTTTGTAAAGTAGTTAAACTTAAATCACGATAATGTATAAATCAACACATGCAGTTTCCACAACATAAGTAAAAAACCAGATTTACCCTAATATGCTCTCGCGTACGGGTATCCCATAGATGAATATGCCGATCTACACCACCACTTGCCAAATACCGACCATCGGAGCTAACAGCTAGTGCTAAGACACGTTTACAATGCCTTGTGGCTGGACCTTGCGGATCCTTGGCCCATGGGACCTTAGTACGTCACGGCTAGGCCACCGATAACTTTCAGGTATCCCACTAACTACGTCCCATTGCAAAATGGTTCCATCCTTCGAAGCTGAAAAGCCCTTCAAGTCATCCTCAGATAGAGCCACTGCAGTGACAGGCTGTCGATGCTTCACCAAGACCCGGAACTCATCAGCACTTTCTGGCTTTTGAACCCTGCATCACATGTATTAAACATTATAAGCATCCTAGACTACGTTTTTTGGATCATCTCCAAGCATCTAACTGTATGTACATGTTCTCCACTTCTCCAAACAAACAACATTAAGTCAAAACCATGTTGTTCAAAGTCATCTTCAATATCCCGGCACTTCAAAGAAAGGTTAATACCATTAAAGAAGTCTATTTCAGGATTATACATTTGTTTACAGTATCCATTGGCAAAAATAAGCAATTTAATGCTTGAGTAGCAAGCTTCTATCTTTCCAAAAATGTAACCGGCAACTTATGCCGTAATTTCCTCATCAAAGGTAGCATCCAACCCACACGAAAACCAATAAAAAGACTAACACCAATAAACCATCCACACATTACAATGCAATATGAGGAAGAGACATAATACCACATGCTTGTGGCCCAAATTACGTCAAAACTCTCCACTTGAAATGCAACCCAATGCTACTTTAATCGAGTTAGAAGTAACAATACCTAGATGCAATGGCTCGGCGAACACGGCCGGTCTCCTCGAGCTGCTCCTCTTGCAAAATCCTCGCCACGAGGGAGTCCCTCTCGCCTTGCATCTCGCCTTCCCTACCTTCCTTTTCCTCGTCATCCTCCTCTTCTCTCGCCGCAATCTCTCGAACCTTATCCAAGTAAGCCCTGGCCACGCGCTGCCTCTTCTCGCCTGCAGTCTCCTCCGCCAACTCGGACTCCTCTACCCCGATTTCCCCTTCTTCCCTGTCGGAACCAACCAACCCATAGTCCTCGTCCGAGTCGCCGCTCTCTATCACGTCACCGTCATTCTCAATCTTCCGCGGTTTCTTCGGCTCCGTTATGAAAAATGGGTCCCGTGATAACCTCTTACCCTTCCTTCCTCCTCCTTTCGGAACCGGACCTTTCTTCTTCATATTCTCGAACCGTGGGAGATAATCAACAGAGAGAGGTGGCGATTTTGATTGTTTGGGTTTTTCTCTTTACGTTTCGTTCTTTCTTTGACTGGAGCGAAACCTTAGGGTTTTTCAGAGGGCTTTGTACTCTTGAGGGGTTTAACAAGCTGACGGTGAAAGTCTTTTTTCTTTTTTGAGTTCGAATACGGTGTAAGGTTAGTCATCAGTAGTGAGTTGTAAAATAAAAATATTTTTATAAAATTAGGTTACTTTTATAATTTATTTTATAAAAATATTTTTTTAAAATATTATTATACAAAGTGTTATGAAAAATGATGTGATGTGTATTTATGATTTTTCATATCAAAATTTTAAATTTTTGTAAATAATATCAAAACAGTTTCAATAAAATATTTTATTAAATTTTAGGGAAAAAAATTGAATAAAACTATCTTTAAAAATAAATATTATATTGAATTTCATAAAAATGTAAAGATAAAGTTAAAAATTCTTTGAATATAATTTTTGAATATAATTTTTATTTTAAGATTTCTAAAAATTATAATAAAATTTATGAAAGTTGTATTGATTTTTTTGTTTGAGTAGTGATTAAATGAAAAGTTTAAAATTTGAAATAGAGAAATATTTTGCATTCAAACAATATTTAAAAATAAAATTATGAAAATTTTTAAAAAATTTGAGAATGTATAGTGATATGCAAACATACCTAACACAAATGAGAAATGCTTTGCAAAATGATGTTCCTTCATTTTTAGTTCATTTTAGCTTTATCTTTTCAGTTCATTCATGGAAAAACGTCATTTAAGAGCATGGGCTTAAACATCATCTTTCATGGCATCATTTAAAGCATTAGGTCATGGCATCATTAAAATATCAATTCATAGAGACCTTTTAAAATAGTTTCTTCGCGTCAATCAAAGCTCAAGGCACAAGCCTCAACATTTCTTTTCGTGGAAAATGCATACTATAGATATTGCGTATAGTCATCCATTCGCATGCGTATAATTAATACTTTGAGTGCGTAACAATGAGCTGCCAAGGAGGGTCGTACATATGTATAACTTTGAACACTTATACTTAGCATGTTTTCGTAAAACATATTTCGTGTCATTTCGTAAGGCATTGTAAGGAAAAAGTATTTCATTTTCATTTCGTATCGTTTTGAAAAACTCTAGAAGAGTATGAACATAATACTTACCTAGACTCCATGCTACTTTTATATCATGCAATCCATTCATGTGCGTGTCAGATGGCAACTTACATGCATACACATAACCTTGACATCATTCTCTATCGAATGCATAAGCAACTAAACTTAGAAGATATCATAAGTTACACTTCACGTGGAACACTCTCCTTCTATCTCGTGCTCTTACATGCCCTTTACTATGTTAAGACTTTCGGGATCCATTTATGGTCACTACATCTTCCAAACTCAAGGTTTTATCTCGAGTGCCCATCCATTAAAGTGAACCCATGATTCACCTTAGGATTAAGACACTAAGACCTTCATTTTACTCTTCTTATTGACCACATTCTGACGCATGATTCTGACTGACGGAGTCAAGCATCCCAATCCCAAAAAATACACCCGTCACTACCTCCATGCACCTTAGCTCACACTAAATCTTCATTCTCATCCATACACGTCACATGGCTCTAAGCTAACTCCGAGGCTTAAGCACCGTGTAACCATGCTTAGAACAGATTACCTATTACATATAGTGAATCCGTCTGGCACATGTGTCTCACTAGATTACACATGTACATTACCCCTTTATCACTTAAGACCAATATATAACATGTTGATCACATGCTTGTAGGGACAAGTGCCATACTCCGATACCAACATTCTCTTAACCCGGCTAACATGACTCTTTATTCTACTCATCTCTTTTGACAGTTCATCCCAACACTTAACACGACAAGACTCAATTCACAACTACGCATTACGTTATGTTACATAGCTCAAGACTACTCCCAAGCTACACCGTGACCTTGTCACGTCACCTGACATTCTGCTACGTCATTTCTACGCTAACTCCTAACTCATCGTGAGTACGGTCCCTCACGTACTCCTGTCACATCATGACATCTCGTCACGTTCCTGCTACGTCATTCTTATACAAACTCATCACCCATCACAAGCACAACTGTCATTAACCATGTCACTTCGTGACATTCTCCAGTCATTTTTCTGCTGCGCACTCTTATATTTGTTCTGTCATTTCACACATACTCCTAGCCATAAGTCAATTACAGTGACACTTGTCACTTCAGACTACAGGCCACATCATAGCTACTTTGGGACACTGTTCCATAGTTCTCGACACTACTCATCGCACTCTACGCCCATTAACTACACAACCATTCTTATCTCTGCGACACGCCACATGGTGTATTGCTGCACCTCATGAGTACACTCCACGTGTACTCCCTTCACACACACACTATGACACATCACCACTACGACATACACCTCATATGATGCATCACTTCACCACATGGAATACAATTCACGTATACTCCCTTCACACGCACCATGACACATCACTACTACGACATACACGTCATATGGTTCATCACTCTACCACATGGAGTACACTCCATGTGTACTTCCTTCACACACGTTACGCTACACAGAGTACACTCCGTGTGTACTCTTCCCAATCCACACTTTACAACATAGTCCACAACACTACACAACACAGTTCTCAACTACGTCCAATACTTCACATACACAACACATCATCTATCCATACTACATATTGAACTCCACAAATACTAATAGCACAACCCACAATCTAACCAACCAACAAGTAACATAAATAACGAGGGATAGAGGGTTATACCATCAGTGGGATAACCCGTGCGTTGTTTGCTAACTGTCATGGTTAATGACGTCGGAATGGTCGTACGAGGCAGCTAACCCACGTACAGCAGTTGTTTGGGCGTTTAGATAGCTAGGTGTGGTCTTGGAAAGGCTCATGGTGACCTCGTGGTGGCGATAAGGGCAGAACACGGCATATCCAACCGTGTACAGTGGTTGTTTTGGTCATTGGAGGTGGCTAGAGGTGTGGGTCTGGTCGTGGCTAGCCATGGATGAGCTTGAGAGGGGTACGGTGGAGTTGTGGTGGCGAGGTGGAGGCACCACGGTGGCTCTACGACAGCAGATCTAAGTCGTGCATGAGGGAGAGTTTGTGAGAGAGAAGACGTCCACGAGGGGTAGATCGGGGCTATAGGTGGTTGGGGTAGGCCGATGGTGGCCAGAGGAAAGCTTGAGACAACAACTGGACACCGTGGGTGGTAACGTACTGCGGTGGAAAGGGGAGAACCCGTGCTTGAGGGGGAGAAAAACTCGTGCTTGAGGGGGGCTATGGGCTTCAGGTCAAGGGAGGAGGAAGGGGAAGGCTAGGGGTGCTCATGGTGGTGCTCGGTGACTATGGGTGGCTGCGTACGACGACGTTAGGCGTTGCACACGATGAGGCCGTGCATGGGTTTCTATGGGCATGCGTGGGGGAGGACGGCTGCGAGGTGGAAGCTGGCTTCGGTGGTGGAAGCTCACCGACATGAGAGAATGTTGATGGTGGTGGCGGTGAGGCTAGGCGACGCATGGCGGCGCCGCACTGGGTTGAGGAGAGAATCGGTGAGAGGCGTGCGGCATACGCTAGGGAGAGGGAGGAGAGAGAGAGAGAGGGAAGGAAAAAGTGAGGGAGAAAGAGAGAGGGGCCTAGGTTTTAATCCTAACCTTTTTATCTTGGGATCTTCAGAACAATCTAACGGTGGACTTTAAAACACTGATTTGAAATTGCGTAAACATTAACTTAATTAAAAGCACTGAGAAGAATTAAGATAGAATATTATTTAAACTAAACTTTAGTTTATAAAATAATATTCATTCATCATTAATAAAATGATAAGTCTTATTTAATATTATTAAGGGAATAGAACCATTTAATTAATTTAGAGTTTTCAACATAATTTAAATCTCATAATATTTTAAATATCTGAAATCATTTTAATAAAATGATATTAAAATGATTTTCAACAATTATAATATTTTTGGAGCTCTTCAAAAATATTATAATTGTCTTATCTAAAATCAAGCTTAGTTTAATAATATTGGAAATGCCTCATATAAATATTTTCAATGCATTTAAAACATTGGGCGTACTTTAAAAATCACATAATATCTTTAGAAACACGCCATCGAGGTTCAGCATGCATAACGAGGCTCGCAGTCACTAGAGAGAAGAGGCAGACTGTTACATAATTTCCGTCCTTGAAATTTGGTTACGTCAGAAAGAAAGATGATTGTTACATTCTCCCCTCCTTAAATAAATTCCATCCTCAGAATTTGCTTACGTCAGAAAGAATGAGCGGGTTGTTACATTTATACTACTACAATACAATTGCAGGATCTAAAATGAAAGCTTTTGGAATATGTAAATTTTTAGACTCTGCTTAGTAGCATTTATGTGTCTACCAGCATGCTCATACATCATAGGACTAACAATCTATGTAGATGGATGCGTGACTATAAATGGGTTCTACCTATAAAAATGACACTGAAAATCCAAACTCCCTACATTAAAAAAAAAAACAAAAAACAAAAAACAAAAACAAGACTCAATGAATCTCATAAGTCCATTTTGTCTCTCCATGATCCAAAGACAAATCTAAGGTTTTGTGACTACAAAGATGTTCATATATTTTTTAGCTACAAAGATGCATCTTTTTCTCTTTTGATGCAGCTGTACTGCATATTAATTTCGGTGTCTATATTTTTATTTTTAAAATTATATTCAATAGTCCTACACTACACACCTGTTGAGAAAAAATAAAAAGACAAAAAGTAAAGACTCATATCAATAAGTATGTGGTGTAAGGTTGCTAAGTAGAAGAACTCTTTTATTTAGTATTTGGAAAAGCATATGATAGATGGTGATCAAGCAAATGCGGATCATTTGTTTTTCATTTTTTTAAATGGATAATACTATTTAGCCTCACGATCTTGTCCCCTAATTTTAACCGCTCGTGAATTTTTTTTTAATTTTTTCTTAATGGTTAAGAAAGTGATTACTAGTGAATTTGTATATATTTTTTTAAATGTTTAAAGATACTTAAAAAATGTTTGGAAAAAAAATGCAATTGTACTAGTGGTAGCATTAAGGGGCAAAATCATGGGATTGAGTATCAACACCTTTTTTAAATATGTGGCCTTTGCCACGTCAAACGGTATAGAGGAGCGGTAACAAACAGTAGGCCAAGTAGCACCACTCTTTAATATATGGGTATTACCTAAGGCAACATTTTGGAACTCTTTTAACCTTTTATGCTAAGGGCCATTTAAAAATATGAACAAACACGAGAGAATATGGCAATATTTCTTAGTAACTGATGTATCTCTTGAACATATTCCTTTTTAGAATAATAATATAGATGCAATTATCTTACATTATGCTAATATAATGGAAGGAGCAGGGATTGAGATATAAGGTCATACTTTCAGTAAAGGTGTAGTAGAGAGATACGGGAAATGAGCAATTTACCAGAGAAAGTGAACGAGTCACACGGGAATAGTTCTCATATTTATTCAAACTATAATAAGTGCGTTGTAACGCTCGAGGTCAGGATAAATCAATCAAATCAAGGGTAAGAGTAAGGTTAGTAAGCCTTCAATTTACCCCTTTGGACCATACACTTAGAGCTCTCAGAACCATAACCATAGTGTGAGAGAAAAAAACCACAACAAGGACAACTACCGCCCAAGATAATGCGACGATTTTTGGAGGAACAACGCAAAGCAGCGAGATTGGAAGCCCAATGCCTACAAGCAAAGGAGGAACGCCACCGAGACGAAGAGAGTTATCAGTGGGTAAAAGCCCTAATAGTGAAGATTCTGGACCACGATGGTACAACTAGGGCACCTAGAGGAGAGAAATGAGCAATTTCGGAGCGTTACGAGCAAGAAAAGGGCAAGGTCCTACGATGCCAAACTTAGTGGCTAGGATACGAGAGAGCACAATTGGCAAGCAATGCGGCAGAAGCCAACAAAGGAGAGAGCTCATGTCCCGATAGTGGACAATGAAGGTTCACTAACAGATTGAGGTGAGGGAATGGATGTGCTTTAAGCGGTATTAACAAATAACACTATAGAACACCCCACCTCGTGAGCCTCACTTGTGAGGATAGATTAAGAGAGAACCCTCACCGAGGATGAAATTCCTTGTAAGGAGGGAAGGATGTGAGGATCGTGCCAGCTTAAGGGCACAAACCACCAATCAAGTGTGAGTGAAAGGAACTGATGAGAAGCCATTCTATTGGATTGGTGAAGCATATGTGCGAGCAACATTGTGTAGAAAGTCTGGTTGAGACGTCTTGACGGAAGGTGATAAAGGACTTTTAACCTTATGATAGATGATCTAAAAAAGCCACCCAACGCACGAAGGCGAGAAATGGTCAAGGATAAGACCCTTGCTGACGTATGAGCTTTCCGAGATTATAGAAGCTCAAACTCCATTTAAAAAGTCATATTGTAACAACCCGATCCAATATTATTAGGGATAAATTATAGATAATTTCATTGGGCCTAAATTAGGTTTAATAAGCCAATTTGGAATAGCCAACCGGTTATTAAGATTTTTTTTTTAAGTCATTGGATTTTTTTAATGGGCCATATTGGATTAGCTGCGATGATTAATTCTTTGAATTTAGTTAGGCCTAAAGACCCAAAATTATTTTAAAGTTTGAGAATTTTTGAAGAAATTAAGAGACTGATAATGTAGAAATCCAATTAAAATTACTAAATTTTAACAAATAAAATGAATCCAAACACATTAGAATACTGGTTTCTATATAATTCTAAGCCACGCAAGTCTCCACTTTCTACTAAAATTCACGCCCCAATAGAAGTCTATACCAACGGAGTTACAACTTAATAAATATATTCATGCTAGATTTCCTAAACCGATTCCCTATATATACTGAACTCCATGCATAGTACATGTATCACATTCTTCTTCAAGTCCACTTTAATTCCCTGAACTCCTCACTCATGCACGCACAACATCCCTTTCACAAACCACCTCCCCCAGCCTAATAGCATGCCGAAAACCACCCACCATCCCCTTTTCCCTCACAATTCACAGCCCCCACTCAATTGTGGCCACCTCCTCCCTTCAAACTAACAAACATCCAAGTCGCTCCTCCCTCTGTCGTGAGATACCACAGAAACCAGATCCACGCACCCAATTCCTGCACCCACGTCGCCACCATCGAGAGCCTTTATTTTAGCCACCTCCTCCACACCGTGGCCGCATAGCTGCACCGAAAACCACCGAGACGAAGCCCAGCTGTGATACGCGAACAAACCCTGTTCTTCACACCAAAAACAAAGCACGCACGTCCCCAACATGAGCCACTGCACACCACCCTCATTGAGAGTTCCTCCATGTCGACTCCCTACATAAACTGCCCTTAAGGGCTGTTCGGCACCCTTAGTCTATCGCAAGTCTCTCACGATCTCACGGTGGGTCCTCTCTCTCTCTCTCATGCCATGCTTCTTCCCTCCCATAATCTCTCTCTCTCTCATTACTCTCAATTGCATAGTCACCCAACTCGCCAGAGTTGCCATCGCGCTTGCCATCGTCAAGTGTAATCCAGCCTCACATTGCATTGCCTAGCTCACGGTAAGCCCACTGCCTCTCACGTAAGTCCATTCCCGGATGCATGGAACCAGTAGCATAAATTTTAGCTGGGTTAGTTAAATTACAAGAATGCCCCTATCTTTTTAGGATTAATAGTTGAGAATAATGTTAGGAAGATTTTAGGTTTAGGATTATAGTTTATTTTAGTAGTTTAGATTTTAAATAAAATTACATGTTTAATTAGAAATTTATGCAAATTACATGTTTATTTTTATAGGCGACCGATTATGAGTCGAAAATAGTAGATTAGCGTTGCAAGGTAAATATCATGATCATACTCTTACACGTATATACGGTAAACGACATATCTTTTATAAAAATATTATGCATGTACGCCTTTCATTGGAAACCCCTTTTTACGTACCCAAGTCATGATAAAATTATAAAAATTCATGATTTTTCATGAAGAATTATACATTAAGTTATTTATAAAAATTCATGATTTTATGAAATGAGTTAAGCATCAAAAGATTTATGAAAAGACATGATTGTATACGAGAGTTATGCATTAAAATATTTATGAAAATCCATGCATGATTTTATGTGAAGATTTATGCATCAAAATATTTATAAAAAATCATGATTTTATGTGAAGAAACATGTATCACGGAAATTTATGAAAGAATGCAATTTCATTTGAAATCTATGGTATGATATGACAAGTATACGACTTGGCAATGCAATATGCCCATAACATAGGTACCGTCTTCATATCATAACATAGACCGTTACATATCTTATCATTTATGCTTCATCATAATCATATCATATCTTATCATAAATTTCATTTGAAATACATGTGTTTTAGTCTAAGAGTTTGATTCCTCACCACACACTAATATATGCATTCACCCATTTAATTTCAAGAAACTGTTCATTGCATATTCACGAACATTATTTCTCATTATTGTTTTTGTCATAATTGCCCAAACCTATCTACGGTTTTTGTGTCGAAACTATAAACTTTGATGCAAAGGTAGATTCAAGAGTAATACCCGAGGAGAAAGAACCAACCCATCCTAAGCAATAGGTGTGTAGGCCTGCTTTCATTGTAGAACCGGTCCACACCTATGGGAGATGTAGTTGTAATTATCAGTCAGAAGACCTTATTTTGGGCGTACAAATCAAAGAACTGGATATGTGTACAATTATTTAAGGAATAGAGTGACTTGTGGATATTGTGAGAGTGTATCTATGATTTGTAGACTTATGATACTATAACATTTAGCCTTCAGACTAAACCTTTACTTTTCTGCTACAAACCATATTTCCATTTCCTTACACATGTACTTCATAGTGAACATTACACGCCTAACAAAATTTGAAACTTGGGTGTTGCCGATCTACTGACACCTTGTCATCATAGATTCTCGCCTGGTTCATTACCTAGGAATGGGCACTAAACCCCAAGTTCTAGAGAGAGAGATGTATATATTTATTTCAAATTTTCTTTTACTTTGTGGTGTCTAGAAAATACTTAAATGTACTTCAACAAGCCAAAATCTAATTTCTATCATATGGGAAGACGAAGGCTGGATCAAGAGGAACCATGTTTTTCCCCTTCTCATGTTTTTTAATTTTTATTTTCTTTAAAGAGATACTAATGTAGTGAACATTGTTCACATAAAAACATTTTAATATATCGTTTAATGCAAAGATTCATTGAAGATGAATGGACAGAAGAATCAACCGATCAAGTTGATAAATCTAAAAAGTGAGGCCAATTAAATATTGTTTTGAAATAAGGGAATATTTCATAAATGGATTTAAGACCAAGGATAATTTAATATATATATATATATAATTTACTTTTTTACCTAGTGAGGATGGGGCATCCTAGATTGCCAAAGTGTTACACTCGTGGAACAAGAAAAAAATGAAGAGGTAAAATGAGATACAGAAAGTGAGGGCATATTTAGGTCATGTTTGATAGTTAAAGGGTTTCATCTCATATCATCATTACAATTTTGTTAAATCTCCACACAAAATATAATAAACAATTCTGTTTTTTCAAATCTCAAAACAATAATAATATTAAAAAATAGTAGTCTAACAATATTTTGTTCAACTTTCATTTAAAATTATCTCATTCCATCTCACTATCCAAACCGTACCTTAATTTTACAATTTTTGAGAAAATCTTGATAATTTTTTAGAAGATTTTGAAATGCGTTGTTTATTAAGTTTTATGAAATGTGGGAGAAAATATTAAATAATTTGTTGTGAAATATGTTTTATATTGTGGTATATGAAAGTAGATGGCAAGATTAAAAAATTGTTTGAATATACTTTTAAGATTAGTTTTTGTTTTGAGTTTTTATAAAAGATGTTTTAATTTTTGGTTTTGGATAATAATTGGATAAGAAGTTGAATATTTGAAATATCTTTTATATATTTGTTTTAAAATTTGAAGATGTTGGTTTGATCTTGAATATTTTTTGTTTCAAAATTTTTGAAAAAAGGTGAAAGGCAAACATGCCTGAAAAAAGAGTCATTGATTTGGTCCATTCACTTTTTAACTAAACATATTTTGTGATATTTGTTGTAATTTTTTTAACCGGCAACAATTATTATGGTGAATAAATAAGTAGTTATACCATCTACAAAAGGGGAAAAAAATTATACAAGCTGGTGTGATCTAATATGATGCATTAAATTGTAAAATATATTTTGATGTAAAGTAGATTTAACGTATAAAATAATCTCAGTTAACATTTTTCAAATTTTCTCATAATTTCATCTATAAACATTACTCAAACATATTTTTTTTTTCAAATTTTTATCTAATCATTACTCAAACGTAAAAATCAATACAACATTGCTAAGTTTGCAAAGGCATTACGCTCTAATCACTCTCGAGGTTTCCCCTTTCGTGGAGGCTTCCTTCCCTGTTGAGTGCCAGGTCTGTGCATGGTTTTTCTCCAATTACATAGTTGATCTTTCGGGTGCTTGTGATTATAGTATAGAAGTTAATCATGAGAAGATGTGTGAATGTCTGTCTTTGACAGATCTGGAAGAGGAAATCCTTGTGGTCGAGGAAACCTCTTTGGTAGATACTCTTGTAAGGGGGGAGCGTTGCTTGCTGTTCAAACTCCTCACAGCCAAACATTTCTATAAGGAAGCACTTAAGCAAACCATGAGGAAGATTTGGCATCCTGTGAAGCTGATTTCCATTAGGGATGTCAATCCTACATTGTTTATTGCAGAGTTTGAAAATCAACAGGATAAAGAGCGTGTTAAACGTGAGGGCCCTTGGACATTTGACAAACACTTAGTGCTAACAAGTGATGTTGAGGTTCTTAAACAAGTCTATCAAGTTTCATTATCAGAAGCTCTTTTTTGGGTAAGGGTTCACGATCTCCCACTTATGGCCAGGAATTGTAACATGGGCAACATCATTGGTAAGGCAGTGGGGAGGACTGTGGAAGTGGATTTAGAGAAAGATGAGTTGGCATGGGGGAGTTCATGAGGGTTCTAGTATGCTTGGACGTCTTGAAGCCTTGTTACCTGGGAAGAAGATCTGTGTGGGACATCCTAGCCAATCTAGATTAGGTTCTCGTATAAACGTCTTCCTAACTTTTGTTACATATGTGGAACTCTTGGACGCAGTCATCGGGACTGTGATCAGTGGACTAAAGCTATGGAGAATATGGTAGTCTCCGATTTCCCTTATGGTTTATGGCTTTGTGCAGGTGGCTTTGGGGGCTTTAAGGGCTCTGTTCGAGGTCGAGGAAAACAACAAAATGACAAGAAGGGTTCACCAGCATGAGTATGTTCTGGTCACCATAGATTCACTGGTAACTCCTTCGAAGGAAGTTAATGTTGATCATTTAAATGTGGAGGATATTATGGAGGAGATAACATATGGTTTTGAATGTAGTGATCATGTTTCTTAGTTTCCATTTCAAGGAACTAATTGTGAGGAGCATATCTCGGTGGAGCATATCTCAAAGCAAATGGAGTTAAGCAAGGTTTTTGGCGATAATGTAGGAGTTTAAAATGGAGGGTGTTTGATAGAAGAGTCTAAGGATAATGGTCAACTGGGGGGTATTTCAATATTTGACAGTGGGGAGAATTTAGATAAGCAAAATTGCAGGAAGGATGTTACTGATTATTTGCATGCTGCTTCCCAACACTCTAATGTGTCACGAAGGTGGAAGAGGGTGTTAAGGCCTCATATCCATAAATCTCTTACCATTAATTCTGAGGTGGGGACCAAAAGAGTTACTAGTCCTAACTCTGGAAGGGAACTGTCCAAAGCTTCTAAGAGGCAAAAAAATAAGGTTAAAATGCATGATGAAATGACTTAAAGCAATCTTAAGATATCGGTGGAGGCTGGTTCATAGCCCCACCACAATCAATGAAGATCTCAAACTGGAATACCCGAGTGCTTGGGAACCATCGAGGTATTTGAACACTTTCTGATTTAATCAGAAAAAGAAGATCTTGATGTTTTGTTCTTGCAAGAGACAAAACTTAAAGCTGCAGGTATGGAGTTATGTAGAGTTAGATTAAGGTTTGATAGTTGTTTGACAATGGATGCTTTGGGTCAAAGTGGGGGGAGATTGGCTCTTTTATGGAAGAAAGATATTAACTTATCTGTTCTTAGTTATTCATCCTCTCATATTAATGCTTAGGTGAAAGATGACTCAAGACTTTGGTTCCTAATAGGAGTTTACGTGTAGCCAAAGGCTAATAGAAGAAAAGAGACTTGGAGTTTGATTAAGAGATTGAAAAGGGAACCTTTTAAAGCTTGGTTAGTCTTTGGAGGCTTTAATGAGATTCTTACTCATGAGGAGAAATGAGGGGGAAGGGATAGGCCAGAACAACAAATGTTTGATTTTCAAGAGTTGTTAGTCTACTGTGAGTAGAAAGATCTTGGCTTTAGTGGCCCTAGATACACTTGGTGTAATAAGAGGGGTGACTTAGCTCTGATTTCTGAGAGGCTTGATAGATTTGTGGGAAATCTGACTTGGTGCAATTTGTATGAGAGGGCCTCAGCTACTCATGGCTCTATAGCCTATTCTGATCACCTCCCAATTTGGTTAGAATTGGAGGGTGCTCTTAACATGAGGAGGGGGCCTAAACCATTCAGATTTGAGGCAATGTGGCTAGGTGAAGAGGATTGCTTTAAGATCGTAAAGGATACTTGGCGATTGTCTGATTCTCAAAACTGTTTGCAAGGGGGGATGTATAGTATTTCAAGTTGTGGTTCCAAGTTACAACTATGGAATAAGTCCAAGTTTGCAAAGTTCATGTTAAGCTACAAGAAGCAAGGAATAAGCTTAAATTGGAACATCAAAGGGATCCAATAGTATTGAGCACAAGTGTGGTATGTGATGCTTCTGAGGAAGTGCTTGGATAGGGAGGAGATTATATGGAGGCAAAGATCTAGGGCCTTTTGATTAGCTGAGGGAGACCAAAATACCAAATTTTTTCATGCTAAAGCTTCTCAAAGGAATAAGAAGAATAATATTTTGAAACTTATGGATGATGGAGGTTGCTGGAAGGAAGGGAATTAATGTGACAATCTTGTTATTAACCATTTCTCTTCCTTGTTTACTTCTACAGGCAAGCAAAATGAATGAGTGATTCTTGATAAAATGGAGAGAAAAATTTCAAATTCAATGAACGAGGAGCTTATAAAAGATTACACTATTGATGAAATGGTCAGAGCTCTCAAGGAAATGCTCTATTCAAAGGCTCCAAGACCTGATAGCATGCCTCCTTTATTTTTCTAAAAGTTTTGGCCTGATATTAGTAGCTCTATTACCTCTGCAGTTTTACATGCTTTGAATTCTTGTGATTTCCCTCAAGCTGTAAATCATACATTTATTACTCTTGTTCCAAAGAAGAAGCGTCATCTGAAAGTAAATGATTTTAGACCTATTAGCTTATGTAATGTGGTTTATAAGCTAATTGTCTAAGGTTATTGCAAATAAGATCAAGAATGTGTTGTCTGCTCTCATCTTAGATTCACAGTCTGCTTTCTTACCTGGAAGATTGATAACAGATAATGTCTTAGTGGCTAATGAAGTTTTTCATTTTATAAAGAGAAATAAGAGGGGTGAGAAATGCTTTATGTCCCTTAAGCTAGACATGAGTAAAGCTTATGATAGGGTTGAATGGAGATTCTTTGAATCTATTATGAGGAAGATGTATTTTCATGAAATGTTAATTTAGCTTGTGATGAAGTGCGTGATAGCTGCTTCTTTTTTAGTATTGATTAATGGCTCCCCAACCGGACTTATTGTGCCCTCAAGAGTATTGAGGCAAAGGGACCCCATCTCACCTTATCTTTTCCTTTTGTGTACTGAGAGTGTTGATCAATTTATTAAAGAATGCTATTGAGTCTAAATTTGTTTCTCGTATTCAGATATGTTAAGGGGCTCATAGATTTAATCATTTGCTGTTTGTAGATGATAGTCTCATTTTTTGTGCAGCTGGTGTGGCTACAAATCTCGGGTTACAACAACTGCTGAATCAGTATGAGGAGGATTCAGGGCAATAGATTAACAAAGACAAAACTGCAATAGTTTTTAGCAAAAATGTTGATAAAGTTAAGCAGCAGGCTATTATGAATATGTGGGATACTTATCAAGTGCAGCAATACAATAATATGAGAAATATTTAGGCCTGCCTCCAATGGTTGGTAGGTCTAAAACTCACAAGTGCAAGGAGAAATGACTTCGCTGGGGCACACGACTACTATGAACTATGGATATTCGACGAGTTCCATGAGCCGTTAGAGACTAGTGGACTTTTAGGAGCAATAGAGGAAGGAACCACATTTCAAACACAATTCTAAAAGTATTGGATGGGCAGGAATGCAGATTAGATGCTAAATATTCAAGAGTAGTAAAAAAGAAAAGAAATATACCAATTGTAAAGGAAAAATATTTGATGATAGATTAGATAGCGTATCAACTATGCATGGGAAGACCAATAAAAACAAAAAACAACTATTCCTATACGGAGAACCAAGCACACAAAAAATGCATTTGCTGAGATTAAATATGAAGTATGGCTGAAATTACAAGAGTGAAAGGGCAATATGTTCTCCCAAGGGGAAGGGGGTGCTTCTCAAGGCTGTGGCATTGTCAATTTCTTCTTATGCTATGAGTTGCTTCAAGTTTCCTTCCAAGTTGTGTTCTGAACTTGAGAGCATGATGATCAGGTTTTGGTGGGGGCAAAAGCATGAGGAAAAAAAAGTGTATTAGGTTAGTTGGAAGAAGATGTGTCAGTCTAAATCTGTTGGAGGGATGGGTTTTAAAGAGTTGGAGACTTTCAATATGGCTTTGTTGGCAAAGCAAGATTCGAGGCTATTGCAGAATGAATAGAGCTTGTTTCATAAGACTTTCTGTGCTAGATATTTTCATAATAGTAATCTATTGAAGGCTTCTCTTGGTCGTATTCCCTCTTATGCATGGAGAGATATTTGGGAGACAAATAACCTTTTTATGAAAGGTCGTAGATCGAGTGTTGGGAATGAGAGATATATTCATATTTTGAGGGATGTTTGGATACCTAGTTTTCAAAATTTCAGGGAGGAATTGTGTTCTGGAAGTTTTATATCAAGGTGTGGATTTTGCTAACTTAGATGGACAGGTTGCTACTTTGATAGATAGCACTACAAACTATTGGAACCTCCCAAAGGTCAAATCTTTCTTCAATCCAATGGTAGCAGATGATGTTTTAAAACTATATCCTAGTGCCACAGGTGATATGGATAAGTGGATTTGGGAGCATGAGAAAAATGACATGTTTAATGTTAAAAATGCTTACAGGTTTTTCGGTCCTGATTTTTGTGAGTCTTCAAATGAGGCTTATTTGAAAAGGTTTTGAAATGCTCTTTGGAAGTTAAAAATCCCTCAAAAGGTAAAAATTTTCACTTGGAAAGCATGTAAGGAATGTCTCCCTACTATGGCAAATCTTATTAATAGGAAGCTGGATGTGAATGGTCAATGTTGTTTCTGTCAGTACCATGGGGAAGATTTAGCTCATGCATTGTTTCTTTGCCCATCCATCCATGAGTCTTGGTTGAGGAAGTTTTCTGTTCTACAACAGTTTGATCAGATCAGTTCATTTATGCTTGCTGCTATGGAGGTCCATTCGAGAGGTTCATATAATGACTTAACATATTTCATTCTAATAGCATGAGGGTTCTGGTTTAGGAGAAATAAGATGGTTCATGACTGCATCAGCTTGTCTCCACAACAAGTCATTCGTTTTGCTCTTTCTAAGAAGTTGAAGACTATTTTTGGTTTGCAGCAACAAGGGTCTGTGTCTCTCCAATTAAAATGTCTCCCAAGTGCAGAAGGCGTGTGATTGTTTCTTGAGAGAGTCCCAAAGTTGAATTCACAGGGATTAAAGCTTTAAAAAATTGAACTGTGATATTTTTTAAACCAAAGTGAAGATGTTTGATGAGTGTACGAAAGTACACTCTAAATATCCTATTATTGGACTAAAATACTAAAATGTGAATAAAAATAATATGAATTATTGTATATTCTTAAATTGAGTTTCTATTTAGTTTGGAATACTCCCGAGCATATTTTTATATTTAATTTCAGAGTCTATAAAAGAGTAAGTCCAAACCTAATCAAATTCAAAGGACTTTCAAGTGGGCAAGATATTGGAACAACCTAAGAACTTTCAATGAGAATATGACTCTTTAAATAAGGATAATGATGGAGTTTGAGAGTAATTTAGATCAAGAGAAAAAAGTCAGTCCGAAATTCGGTAGAAGACTTTTTGTACATACTTTAGTATTTTATTCATAACTTTTTGCTCAGAGAGATCGGATTGATGCGATTCTTGATGGTTAGAAAGCTATCTTAAATGGCTAAAAAGTTATCTCTAATAAGGATTTCCAAATTCGAACTTCTGAAGCGTGTATGTGGCTATCAAGATGAGTCCTAAAATTTAGGCAATTTGGTATGCTGGAATATGAAATACATTAGGGTTTCTTTCCTACCATATATAAATATTTCATTAGCACGAAATTTGGAGTTCATAAAGGGGGAGACGGCTCAGTTCTGAAGAGGGGGGAGATGACTCAGTTCATAAAGGGGGAGACGGCTCAATTCTGAAGAGGGGGAGACGAAATTAATTTCCATAGCCATCGACTATGGAATCTGACTCACTATGCACATGGGTGAAAATGATAGGATTTAATTCTATTTCTTTTCAATTGGAACAATATATCTACTCTGATGAATCCTTTAGGGTACTTTGATAATACATAAACTTGACGGTTTAAAGAATGCCCTTAAAACAAATTTTAATGTCTAAGAAAGCTTTTGTCAAACACCTAGGCTTCAAGTTCCCTTCAAAGATTGGTTTCATAAGAAGGGTTAGGACTTCTCGATTTCTTTCAAACACTATTTCGGTCAAGACCAAAGTGTCTGGATAATGTATATGATTCATGCATGCACACTATAATTTATTAAACAACCTCTTTCGAATTAATACCAAACCGACGTTAAGTGTGCTACCAAAAACCAGGATCTTACACAACCTAAGAATCCACCGTGCCTTTCAGTCGATGATGAACCAAGGATTGGTAAGCAAACTCTGAAAACAACACCGTGCAACATATGGTAGAAAATTCTCTTGATACCACATGCTAAACATGATGGAAATAAAAAACCCTAGGAAACACAACCCATTCAAAGGATTCTTGAGACTAGGTTTAGGAAATTACTCACACATAGTATATTTGAAAGCGATGAAACAAAACCAAAACATAACAAACTTAGGTTGAGAAAAATGGAAATAACCAAAATAAAAATCTCCAAAATCCGCTCTGCTCCAAAAACCTTTCTAGCCTCTCTGCTCTCTGAATCCTCCCCTTCTTATCCTCGCCCTCGTGCCTTTCCTCCACTTCCTCTCTTGAATATTCCATGAGTGGTTGGTTATCCTTTCTTGTTTCGTGCAGTTCATCACCGGAGGCTAGGGCTGTGAGGAATGAAAAAGAAAAATAGAAAAGAGAGAGAGAGAGAGAGAGAGAGAGAGAGAGGGGTCAGTCAAAACACTTTGAATAATTCCTGTGAGATGTGTTGCCGTGTCCTTCAGTGGGAGTAATTGAACAAAAGAACATTGTTTTCCTTTTAGGGTGTGTTTGGCAAGTGAGAGTACTTGAGGTACTCTCACTACTATTCTTTACTTTATTATTACTTTCACATACTTTTCTACTATTCATTACTTTTCACATACTTTTTAATACTTTATTATTACTTTTTCATTACTTTTTCACTACTATTCACAAACATTCTCAACACTTCTCAGGTATTCTCACTACCCAAACCAAGCTTTAGTCTTGCATCAACTATTCTTGCTTTTATTTTAATGTATTAAACAAGCATGTAACATGTTTTTAGTCTAAAATTTCCTCAACTTTATGCTTATTTAATACATTGTCCTCACTCCATCAATTTGTTAAGGAGTTGGTTCGCAGGTGGCCTCCCCCACCAGAGAACTTTTGCAAATTGAATGCGGATGGTGCACTATTTTTTTATCACAACAAGTCAGGTATAAGAGCCATTTCAAAATATTTGTGGGATATATCATTATGCAAAGTTGAGGCTGAAGATCTTGAACCATAAATTACTGAAGCGGTGGCTTTACTAAGAGGGTTACAGTTTTGTCTCAACATTGCATCCATAACTTTATCATTGAAAGCAACTGCTTGTTTATGGTTGAGGAGGTCAACAGATATATGTTCCTTTGCAGCAGTAAGAACATTAGTGTCTGAAATTAAAAGACTAATGCAAAGTTTCCTATAGTGCATATTACAACATGGCAATAGACTAACTAATGTGGCAGCACATCAACTTGCAATACATGGTCCATTACTGATATGCATATTTGGTGGCATAGTGTCCATAGTTTCATTGAGAATGCTATTTTCATTGATAAACACTATTGTAACCTGGTTTGAGGTTTTATGCCTTGATACAATGAAGTTATTTTCCTATAAAAAAAAATGAATACAACTTCTACAAACTCCAAATTAAAACAATCTTAAATAATTATATTGAAACAAGTTTTCAATTTTCTCTGTCTACTTTCACAAACTCTAATGCAACACTCATTTTAGAAAATATCTTTATTAATAATTTTATCTTTATTTAAGGGTGAGCTTTGAATTTGATAGGTTCGGATTCCTCAACTCCGAACCCCGAATCTGATAAGAGTCAGAGTTAAGAAACAACTCTGATTTCAACTTTGAGAGAGATCTAACTCTGGTTATGCTTTGCTTGCTCGATATCGGAACGGAGCCGGAGTTCCTTTTCAGAGTTGGGTTTTTTCTTTCCCAACTTGCACTTTCCCAGTATCTAAACAAAGATTAAGAAATTTCTATATTACTAAAAACAACAAGAATCTCATATATTTTAAAGACAACAATATAAACAAGACAATAATTAGGCTATGTCTGGATAGTGAGTTGAAATAAGATAAGTTGAGATAAAAGTTGAATAAAAATATTATAAAGTTAAAATATTATTAGAATATATTTTTTTAAAAATATTTTTATTTTGGGATTTGAAGAAATTGAATTGTTTATTGTATTTTGTTTAGAAGTTTAGAAAAGTTGTAATGATTAGATGAGATTAAATAAGTTGAGATGATTTCTGAAAACAAACCAGGCCTTAGAATTCCATAGCTTGTCTCTCACTCTTTCATTTGAATTTTTGATAAGAAGTTGAGATGACTCGTATTTGCACCTTATGCCTAGACAACAACAAGAGCATGAATCGAGATTAAGAAGGAGAGAGAGAGAGAGAGAGAGAGAGAGAGAGAGAGAGAGAGAGAGAGAGAGAGAGAACAAAGCGGCTGAGGAGACGAAAGACTTAGAGTTAGCTAAAAAAGATGAATATATAGGAGGAACAAAATGAGGTTGTTTTAAGATTTTCTTAAAAAAATATATAAAATAAAAAGTTGTGTTCTTTCAGCCTTGTGGGAGCTCGAACATCGGTAATGTGGTTTACAAAAACTATCCCAACCATTTAGCTACTTGTAACACAACCTTCTATTATTTACGTTACAATATAAAATATATTAAGTATACCTAATAAAGTCAGAATTGGTAATTCGAAATCTTGTTGAATTCCAACTCTGATTTGTCAAATAGACATCGTTCAGAGTTGGAGTTATGGAGTTTTCTTGGTCCTATTTCTATCCCAAAACATAATCTTAACACAAAGAATCATGCTAGCATGCTGCCTAGCTTTGACCGCTGGGCGTGCCCGCTAGTACAAAATTATTTTTTTATTTTTATCTTCTTTTCTTTTTTACATTTTTTAATATATTTAAATATTTTTAGAAAATAAAAAATATACTAATATATTGAAAATCACTTTCTTAATTATTAAGTAAAAAAAATTAGATACATAAGCAATCAAAATAAGAGAGTGAACTTAGACAACATACTAACATTTTCCTAACACAAATTCTCAAAATTCTTAAATATTTCATATATTTTTGATATCTAAACATGGCCTAGACGGTTGATGGGCCTAGATGATCCAAACAGAATGGCGCACTACACCGAAGCCTGGTACTATAAACCTACTGAGACAACTAGCAGTTTTTACCACGTGAAAGTCCAACACAACCGTTTCTCCTCAGAGAGATGGAGCACACGCTTCTCCTTCCGCCTCTTTGAATGAAGAAAGCGAGGGATTTGCTTCAAACCTCCTGCAGGCGCTTCCTCTCTCTCCCAAATCCTAAAATACCCAAGGTCCTCTCTCTCTCTCTCTCTCTCTCTTTCTATATATATATATATATATATAGACACTCGCACAAATGTGCTTTTCTAAACTGGTAGCCGAACGTCTTTGTGTACAGATGGAGGATATGTCGGAGCGATACTGTTACAACCCGATTTTGCGATGGAATCCTCAGGTTGAGGAGTACTTCGTCAAGGCCTACGGAGCCGACCATTTCTCGCGCGTTTCCGATGCCCTAACGTACTGTATCTCTACTGCAATTCTCTCTCTTTTCATACTATACTGTTAATGTTTATCCATTCATTGTCCTAAAAACCATCAAAACCCTCGCATGTAATCCCAACAAAATGTTTGATCTCCATGACTTTTTGAATTACCCAATCTGATACCCTCGGATGAAACGAGTTCAACGGAGTAGGTTCTGTCACTTCAACAGAGCACCTACCCCTCACTGCGTCCTCCCCCCCTTCAACCATCATCTCCACTCCACTTGTAGACTCACATACTACCAAAGTCCCTTCCATTGCAACTTCCTCTGAGTTACCCAGCCTTCCCGCACTGTCAGGGTCAACAAAAGTGGGTTTTTCGGCAGCTGAAGAGGATTCCGGCACCATACACGGTTTCTGGGCAGCTGAGGACAGTACTGACGGCCCAGAAGTCACCGCCGGCTAGTTCTGTGGCTTCTCACAATGTTCCAACCCTCCCAACAACTCGCCCGTCCTCTCCTCTGTAAGATCTTGCGGTAGCGTAACATCCGCTGGCTCCGGTGACGTCATTATTGCAACCGTGATGGCGGGAGGCAGCCCAGAAAAGTCCATCGCACCCTTCTGTGCCTCTCCACTGGTCATTGACCCTCCTGATGACTCAACTCCTTAGAGAGCACCCTTCTGTGCCTTTCTACAATTACCTCCCTTCAACAAAGCACCGACAAGTTCAATTACCTCCTTTAACATTAAGTAAAACTTAATAAATATGTATAAGATTAGGGCTGAGCACTGACTTACATTATACATTAAGTATAACTTAATGAAAATTCGACTTTGACTTACATAGGCTCTGATCTGACTCCAACTCTAATAAAATGGATCGGAGTCAGTGCGGAGTCGGATTTAAGCAATTTAAGCAAAATGTCATTCCAACCAATCGATATCAAATCGAATTGCATATAGAATTCAATACAAAGATTCTTTGACTTTAAGCTTTTCTAATTATAGATTACGGTATACTACTCAAATATGCACTCTACCTGACCATCAATTGAATCCTCAAGCATTTTAACTAACCATCAAATCTTATCATGTTATCCTTAGCAAGTTTAATCCACCAATCTAGGTCCATAACTCATGCAATTCACTCAAAAATCATTGTTCCTAAATTCATCTTAGACAACCTGTGACGTGTGCAGCCTATGCAGTTTCCTTCTTGTGTTAGCATCAATGCTGCCGAATTATCTCCTCTTAGCACTTATGAAATTCATTGCCTTATGCACATGCATTATTGCATGTAATTCCATATTGCTATTTCCTTAATGCATAAATCTATGTTCAACCTACAAGTTATGATAAACCCGTGACCATCCATTGGCTCTATGTGTTCAAGCTAGTCCTTAAAACTTCATACCTTATCTAACCCATGCATGTATATGCAAATAAATGCAATATATTCTCCCTCTCTCTTTTTTTTTTTTTTTTTTTGATAATTAATAAACTTTATTCAAAGAAATAGGCATAAGCCCAAGTACACAAGTCATATACAAAAGAAATACCTACAACTTCTAGAAACAAAAAAGAAAACTACCACCATAAAGCTAAAACAGATGCAGAAAATTATCCGCCATTACAAAAGTGTTAGCCCAAGAACTCAAAAGTACTCAAGAAAAAAAACCCTAAGATCTCCCAAAGAATGTACTCTATCTTCGAAGCATCTCCCATTTCTTTCGAGCCAAATGCACCACATAAGACAAGGAGGAATCATTTTCCAAACACACATCGCCTTCTTACAACCCTTCACACCCTTCCACCCTACCAATAAATCCACCACTTCCCTGGGCATAACCCAATGTAATTCTATCCAACTCAAAACCTCGTTCCACAAGAATCTTGTCACTTCACTGCGAAGGAAAATGTGATTTACAGATTCTCCATCCCTTTTGCACACAACACACCAATCCGCAATAAACAAACCTCTCCTTCTAAGGTTCTCAGTAGTCAATACTTTGCCCAAAGAAGCCACCCAACAGAAAAAAGCAACCTTAGAAGGAACTTTCACTTTCCAAATACTTTTCCAAGGGAATATGCAATTACTATGGCTTGACAAAATTCTGTAATAAACAAAAGTTACTATTCACAGTTACTTATTAAAAAAAAAAAAACAAAATTCTGTAATAAGATGAAACTGAAAATGTAGCATTTCTAGCAGGAATCCACACCATACAAATCCTCTCTAACTTGGACCAGTTTTGAGCTGTAAAGTTTAACCAGCAGAGCCTTAACTTCATCCACTTCCCAGTCATTAACATCCCTTTTAAAAATAACATTCCATTCAACCTTATTGTTACTACTGCAATACAAATCACAGACAACTGCATTGTGATCCCTTGCAATTCTGAAAAGGGCAGGAAATTCCAGCTTAAGAGCAGTATCCCCACACCACAGATCATGCCAAAAGAGTATCCATTTTCCATCTCCCATCTTCAATCTGAAATTATTGGAGAAGGAATCCCAACCTTTTCTAATAAATTTCCACAAACTAACCCCGTAAGCTCCACTAGATGCTTTAGAACACCAACCTCCCCACAAACTTCCATATTTCACATCTATCACATTTTTCCATAGAGCTTTGCTCTCCAATTGATATCGCCAAAGCCATTTCCCAAGTAAAGCTCTATTAAAAACCCTTAAATCTTTAATCCCCAAACCACCGCGATCCAACGGTTGACAAACCTTCTTCCAACTAACCAAATTTTACTTCTTTTCCTCACCTATGCCTCCCCATAAGAAGTTTCAAAATAAACTCTGAATTCTCCTTTCAACCCTTTTGGGAAGAGGAAAAAGAGAAAGGAAATAGGAGGGCACGTTAGACAGAGTACTTTTTATAAGAGTGAGTCTACCCCCTTAGACAAAAAAATCCTCTTCCATTCAGCTAACCTCCTTTCAATTTTTTCAATCACCCCATCCCATATGTTTACAGCTTTATTAAAAAAAAAAAAAAATGTTTACAGCTTTAAAAGAAGCCCCCCAAAGGAAGTCCAAGATACCTCATAGGCAATGAAGAGATTCTGCACCCCCGTAAGTTTGCCAAATCTGATAAATTTTGAACATCACCCACAGGAACAATTTCAGACTTCGATAAATTAACTCTTAATCCCGAAGCAGCTTCAAAACACAGCAAAAGTGCTCTTAAAGCACGTATATTATCCAAATCAGGCTCACTAAAAAGCAGGGTATTATCAGCAAATAACAAATGAGAAATCTTTAAATTATTCCTTATCTCATTACCCACCACAAAACTGGACAGAAAATTACCCTCCCCAGCCTTATCAATTCTACTCATGGAATCCATGATCATAACAAAAAGAAAAGGGGACAAGGGATCGCCTTGCCCCAAGCCATGAGAACTACAGAAGAAACCAGTTGGTTCTCCATTCACCAATATAGAAAATGTTGAAGTCGAAACACAATGCTTTATCCATGATCGCCATTTAACACCAAAACCATATCTCCTCAATAGATAATCAAGAAAATCCCTACTTACATGATCGTAGGCTTTTTCCATATCCAATTTAATAAGAATACCAGCTTTTTTCAACTTCAATCTACTATCCAAACATTCATTAGCAATTAAAACAGAATCTAAAATCTGCCTACCTTTCACAAAAGCATTTTGAGAAAGTGAAATTATCCTCTCCATCACCCTACTCAAATGATTAGCCAGCACCTTGGAGATGATTTTATAAATGCCATTTACTAAACTAATAGGCCTAAAGTCTCTTATCTACACAACCCCTGACTTTTTAGGAATAAGAGCAATGAAAGTCGCATTCAAGCTCTTCTCAAACTTCATATATGAGTGAAACTCGGCAAACACCTTCATGATATCATCTCTAACAACATCCCAACTGTGATCATCCTTAACCCAAATGTGATCATAACATGTGTATACCTCATTTCTACATGTGGCCAAATTACACATTAGTCATAGCTTCATCCTCCTTATATTTTTGTCAACCTTTGTGATCCTCTGCTATAAATCCATGGGAATAACGCCTATTTTCTTTCATCCCTGAACTCCTAATGTTATCAACCGAATACTCTATAAAAGAAAGAAGAAAAGATGTTACCTAGAATAGAAGCTTGGTCCAAAGGGCTGGTTGGTGTGCTTAGGGCTTGTGTGTTGCATTAAGGAGGAGGTTAGATTGTAGTGTTTCGGTATTGGTTAGAAAATAGTGAGGGAGTGCATGAAGAAGGCTTTTTAAAGAGGGTAATTAGGGCTTCATGGAGGCAGCAACTCTAGGGTTTTTGTGTAGGAAAGGAATTGGGTGTTGGTTAGAGTTGTGGCTGCCATATGAGTTGTGTTTAGAGTAGGAAATTCATGGGCTTCGTGTGGGCTTGGCAAGTAAAATCCTTGGGCTTGCTCATCATTTCATGGGCCTATGGGCTGGGCTTCTTAATGGGTCCTTAATGGACCGGCTTCCATTCCGTTAAAAGCCTAAGTTCATACTCTCATTCTAACTATCTTCTAAAAATAGAAATTCTACGGCATTGAGTGATTATTCTAATTATTTAAGTTTGGTTTATGCTTTTCTTTATATATGCTATTAGTTTGTTTTCTTGGCTTTAATAATTTTTCCTGTTATTTGTTTCTATTTCAATGCTCGTATTCTTGGATTAGGCACCCGTCTTGCTACTCTTGTATACGTGTGAATACCCTACAATCAACTAGCGATGCTGTTATTCAGAAGTTAGCGGCAATTATGAATGATACAGGGCATGACAATACCAATGATAACATAAGCAAATGTGATGCCAATGTTGATGCTGATACAGGTCTGAAACAAACTAATGTTCCCCAGAACTTGAACGACTGGAGCAAGATGGCAGAGGCTCTGAAAGAAGACATACAAACTGGTCCTGTATCTAAGTGTCAGATTCCTGGGTTAGATTATGTGGTGTTTGTTAAGGGTTCGGGACCCCACACGATTGATTATGGTCATACACATACCTCTAAGGAGGTAATTGTGAGTCGTAAATGTGCTGAGGCAGTGCTGAGGGGTGCTCAGGTTAGCACAATATTTCATTTCTAAAATTGGAGGAGCATATTTTTGCAGCTATATTTGCATTGCAGCTCATGTAATATTTTAATTTGACATGTACCAAATTCCTGGCCATTAAGATTAATTTTCTCTTTTGTGCCTAGAAATGGCTGACTGTTTAAAATCTTTAAACATTAGCTCTTCTTCCATGTGTTTCCGCTCCCACTCCCCCCTCTCTTTCTGTCGTTGAAAATCTTAAGTCTCCTTTTCCCTTGAATTTTTGGGCTTATGTAAGATTTAGATGTTCAAATAAATTCATAGAGATCTAGAATGGGCAATTAATATGATCTCCATTCAATAATTACTTATTCCGTAAGCTTAAATTAATGGAAAAGGTGAAATTAATAACTTAATCAATGTTCTAAAACTCCTTACGTGTGGGTCAAACTAGACTTTTATAAGGCTCACACAGAGTAGAATATTTAAATAACATGGCGTGTGAACTTGAAGCATGGTATGTGAACCAATGACTCAAGTTCTGACTCCATGCTAGATACCAATTATTCAAATGTTTAAGCTCATGAAAGAAGTGAATTTACTATGTAATTAATGTTCTAATAATCTAGATATTCAGTAATCTAATAATATTTTTTTATTGAACCTTGGAAATAATTTGTGACAGATTCCATTACTTTTTTTTTCCTTATTTTAGTTATTATCTTTATTTAACTCTCTCTCTCTCTCTCTCTCTCTCTCTCTCTCTCATCAAATAATGAGTGGTTGGTTGAGGAGTACATTGTGAATCAGGAACAGATTATTTTGTAGACCAGGGATCTAATTGTAATTGGCCTTTAGGTCTATGTTCCTGGTGTAATGGCTTGCAGTGCTCATGTTGAGAAAGGGGATATGATTGCAGTTTCAGCTGCTGTCGAGCAGCCTGGTCTGGATGGTGGATGGGGTATTGGTATAACACGTGGGAGTGTTCTGCAGGGCTTGGAGACAGGCAAGTACACATTCTCTTGGACTTCCCTTATGCATAAACACTTCACCATTTATTCTTTTAACAAGTACTTTTAATAAATTGATCATGACTTTACTGGGCGGGTGTGTTGCATTTCCTGAAGTTCCCTGCTCAATTTACATAGAAATTCAGTGGGGGTTAGAATGAAAAGTATTATTGGATTTGGAGTTTATAAGTAAATAAGCTGTTTTTTTATTTTACATAAAAATGTAAACAAGCTGTTTGAAGCAATAGTGACTTGGTAAGCATCAAATCAAACTATTACTTCCTTGGAACTGCTGTCTCTTATTGGACTGCAAATTAAGCATAGGAAACATTAGGTCCAAAGTGTTAAGAGGTTTCAGATTTAGAGTGCACGGAAGGGTCCCTTGGTGAAATCAGATACCTTGTTTTCTCATGCAAAAGGCATATTGTTATTGTAGACACTTATGGAGGGAAAATACTTCGCATTACTTATTCATTGATGTACAACAACATATATATACTACACACAATTGACGATTATACCTTCACAAGTTACACTTATTACAACCATGTTCTCTTACACTCCCCCTCAAGTTGGGGCATATACATAAACCCAGCTTGAAACAAATAATCTTTAACTGACTCCAACACAAGGACTTAGTAAACATATTTGCGAGTTGATCGGCAGACTTCACAATAGGTGTAGAAATGTCACCACTTAGTATCTTATCTCAGATGAAGTTACAATCAATCTCTATGTGTTTAGTCCTTTCATGGAACACAAGATTAGAGGCAATATGCACTGCGGCTTGATTATCACAAAATAACTGACGAGGGATAGAAGTTGGAAACCCAATCTCTTGAAGGAAGTGTTGCAACCATGTTAGCTCACTAGTAGTGTGAGCCAATGCCCTGTATTTAGCTTCTGTACTAGCTCGAGCTACTACTGCTTGTTTCTTACTTTTTCATCTAACCAAGTTACCTATAAAAAAGGTACAATATCCAGTAGTAGATCTTTTATCTAAAGGGGATCTTGCCCAATCAGTATCTGAAAAGGCTTCAACTCTAAGATGTCCATTTGGTGGATACAGTAATCCAAGGCTAGGGGCTCGCTTAAGATAACGAAGAATATGAATTACAACATCCCAATGTGAGACCCTAGGTGTTTGTAAAAATTGACTCAGTACACAGTGCATAAGA
The DNA here is from genome assembly GCF_004785595.1 of Juglans microcarpa x Juglans regia. Classification (NCBI taxonomy): domain Eukaryota; kingdom Viridiplantae; phylum Streptophyta; class Magnoliopsida; order Fagales; family Juglandaceae; genus Juglans; species Juglans microcarpa x Juglans regia. The sequence continues at coordinate 20,717,976 of NC_054597.1, read as the reverse complement.
GATGTTCAGTCTAGTGATAGTGAGATGATTCAACTTCCCAACATGTCTTTCATACCTACATGGATCTCCAAACAACTCCCATTCCTCTTTCAAGAATTTATGATTTGGGTCCTTAGGGGCTAATAGGTTGAACATGCCGGTTTCATCTAGAAGATCAAGTACATATTTCCTCTGAGATAAGTTGATACCTTTTTTAGAACTACTGACTTCAATTCCAAGCAAATATCTAAGCTTGCCCAAGTCTTTTGCCTGAAACTGATAATGTAAAAACTTTTTCAGCCTAGCAATTCCAGCAGTCACTATCAGTAATTACAATATCGTCCACATATACAACTAACAAAATGTGACCTGCATCACTATGTAGGTGAAATACCGAATGGTTTTTATGGCATCTATGAAGACCAAATGCCATATAACATCATAAAACTTCCCAAACCATGCTCGAGGAGATTGTTTCAAACCATGTAATGTCTTTTTTAACTTGCATACAGTACCTCGATATTCTCCCTGAGTAACAAACCCAGGCGGTTGATCCATATAAACTTCTTCATGCAAGTTACCATGCAGAAATGCATTCTTAACATCCAGTTGAAATAAGGGCCAGCCTAAATTAGTAGCAACGAACAGAGGAGATTTTGGCAACTGGGGAGAAAGTCTGATCGTATCCAATGACATATGTTTGAGTGTAATATTTAGCAACCAAGCGTGCTTTTAGACATTCCATCGAACCATTAGGATAAAATTTGATTTTTTTTTTTTGATAAGTAAGAATCTTTATTGAATAGAATGAAACTAGGCAATGCCCAAGTACACAGGAAGTATACAAAGTGAGAGACCTAATTACATTCTAGTAAGCTGAAAAGAAGATAGAAACTCATGAACATTCCCACCCTTCAATACAATAGCAGAAAACCACTGTAAAAGAAAGAATACAAATAAATTCCAGATTTTTCCCATTGCACGCTCCTTGTTGTTAAAACACCTATAATTCCTTTCTGACCAATAAACACCATATTAAGCACAAATGTATCATTCTCCACACTGCTGCCAGTTGAGCGCTATTATGTCTCCTGTTCCAGCACGTTAGTAGCTCCACCACACTCTTAGGCATTACCAAATTCAGCCTAACTCTACTTAGGATCCCAGCCCATAACTCCCCAGCCACCTCATAATGTAAAAGCAAATGATCTTTTAATTCTTCATTCCTTTTACACATGAAGCACCACTCCGTGACCACCCTACCTCGCTTCCTTAGATTATCAATCGTCAAAATCTTCCCAAGTGCAGTTGTCCAAGTAAAAAATGCAACTTTAGATGACACTAAAACCTTCCAAATACTCTTCCACGAAAAGAATGTGGGCTGTTGGACTGTCAAGGCCTTGTAAAAAGATTTAACAGTAAACTCTTTTTTCCTCATGTGAACCCACAACATACGGTCACCCCTATGGCCTCCTAACTTTGCTGAATACCAGTAGCTATAAAAATTTGTCAGCTCTTCAAGTTCCCAATCCTGTGCATTTTTAGTGAAAGTGACATTCCAAGTTACCGTCCCATTTGCACAACACAACAATTCTGAAACTACAACTTGCTGATTTCCAGCCAAGTTAAATACAACTAGAAAAACAGTGGAAAGAGGACTCTCCCCACTCCAAACATCGAACCAAAAACAGGTTCTTGCTCCATCACTCACCTCAAACTTACTATGTTTTTCAAACGTATGCCACCCCTCTCTAATAAATTTCCATAGGCTTACTCCATAAGACCCCCTACCCTCCTTAGAACACCATCCCCACCCACGCACTACCATACTTGTGATCAATAACTTTTTTCCACGAGTTCCCTTCCATATGGTACCTCCACAACCACTTTACAATCGATAGGTTGTTTACCAGGTGGTAGTGGAACACGATCCCATGTCCCATTATGGTGAAGGGCATCCATTTAATTTTTTATAGCTAGCATCTATCTCGAATCAAATAAAGCATCCTGAACTGTCTTAGGAACGTAAACTTTTGAAAGTTGAGAAGTAAAACATGAGAATGAAGGAGATAAGGCATGATATGAGACAGATTGACTAATCGGATGTTGAGTAACACAATATCGAGTACCTTTGCGGAGAGCAATAGGTGGAGAGTTTGAAGTACTAGGTAACTCATGATCAGAAGATGGAGACAAGGTTGGTGGAGGCATGGGAGCTGGCAACCGCAAGCGATGCAACTAAACTTGTAAAGGAATTGGGGGAGGCATTGAGGTTGGGTAAGGTTGGGTGAGTGTGAAGGAGAAAGTGTAAGATTAGGTAATGGTAGAGGATCACACTCAACACTCAAAGGTGTCCGAGGGAAATTCTCTCTCTCTCTCTCTCTCTCTCTCTCTCTCTCTCTCTCGACTTCTCTTTTCATATTTCCGGCTCTTCTCGCTGGGAATAATCGTTAATTTTGCTTTCTTTTCATCGTTCTTTCTTTCTTTCTTCTTTTGCTTCAGTTTTAGTTTTTTTCTTGGATTTTGCATAGTGAGTCTGGAGGTGGTGTCGATGGAGTGTAGCTTTGGGGTGGAAGCTAAATTTTGTGTTTAGATGGAAGGGGGAAATCTTTATTGTATTGTCAAAAAGTGTAGGAAGTTCATTAAGGTTCTTTACCTTAGTGGTGATGTGCTGGTTTGGATGGCTAAGGTGGTTGAAGAATGTCTGAGTTTTTCGGGTAATAGAGCTTTTTATCAGACCAGAAGGGAGGGTAACAGTCTTCTTAATCCAACTTTCTCATAATTCTTATGGAAGGTTTGTTAAGTTGATTGAGCTGGGTGAGGGCAAGGGGAAATGAATTATTGTAATTCCTGAAGGGAGAAATGGTAGTGGCTGGTCTGGTTTTGTGAAGAAGTCGCGTGAGATTGTTGGTTCTAGATCCTTTTTTTCATCTCAAGAAAACAGAGGTCCTCATGGAGCTGCGAGGGAGAAAATTTTGCAGAGAAGCTCCTTAGCTGCTGCTAAGAAATCTGCAGTTGTTGATTTTGGTATTAAAAATAGGAGTGTTTTGGTAGAATCGACAGGAAGATCCAAGAAGGATGGCTTGAAGGATATGAACAGTCGTAGGTACATTTTAGATGAGGGTGACGGTTGGTGTTCCAAGATGTGGAAAAAAGTGGGGGAAGTTAAGGGGTCTCTCTGCACATTCGGGCGGAATTAATGGGTTGGAAAGAAAAAATAGGCACTTTGTTACTATCAGTAGATGAGGGCTTGGGTCTTTTGATGGATTGGGGTAGTGGGTCGTGTGGGCCTAAGCCTGTTAAGTCCTCTGGGTGTAATTTAGATTGGCCAAATAGAGGCCCAAATCAGATGAGGCGTGAGGTTGCATTTTGCCCGATAGGGTTTGGGCTTCTTCTTTTAGCTATGGTGGCCTCCACTGTTCAGAGGCCTGGCCCTTCATCACAGACAAGGTCGCCGGCAAGGTGCGAACTGACGGGGACCATTCAGGCGACTTGATCTGCCGCCGGTATTGTAGCAACAGACTTGAAATAATAAGGAAAAAAAAGGTAACTTGCTGATCTTTGAGGGATCAGAAACCTCCAAAACTCTTTTATTAACTTTGTTCAGTGCAATACAAAGGAAAAGGCTTCAGTATTTATAAAAGTCTTATGACTGTTAATGACCATTACAATAGGGGCATTATGGTAATCCTCAGTAAGCAAGGACATAAAGGTATATTGAGCCCTTAAGAAACACGTGCGGAGCACATGACTAACTATCAATTAACTAATAGATGACTTCCTCATGTTTTCTTCCTTCTACAGCTCGAGCTCCTCTTCCTAGTATGATTTGATCATTACAACTGCCCCCCCTTCAAAAGACCTTGCCCGCAAGGTCAGGATAATGAGTCCTCAACTATTCTACAGGTTCCCCAGTGGAATTCTCCTCATCCATACTACACCATTTCACCAATAGCAGTATAAAAGGTTTATTATTCACAACACTCATACGTCTGTCAAGAATAGCTTCTGGTTCCACCTTGAAATTCTCATGAGAATCAACCAATGGTAACACAGGAAAAATCTGGGAATCAGGGCCAATATATTTCTTTAACCTCCAGACATGAAACACTGGATGAACTGATGAATTTGGTGGCAACTCAAGTCTATAAGCTACCTCTCCAATGCATTCCAAAATTCTGAATGGACCACAGTATCTGGCAGCTAGCTTGGATCTGTTGACTTGACTGACTGTCTGTTGTTTATACTCATGCATCTTCAAATAAACTAAATCACCTACCTGAAACTTCCTTTGAATGTGATGCTTATCATATTGCTATTTCATAGCAACTTGTGCAGCCATCAAGTTCTTTTTCAACAACTGTAGTATCTCATCTCTTGACTTTAATTCTTTGCCCACAGCTTCATTCTGAGTAGTACCATCAATATATTGAATTAAGGTTGGAGGAGGGACCCTATATAATGCCTCAAATGGTGTCATTTTAGTCGATGAATGAACTGAGGTATTATACCACCATTCAGCCCAAGGAAGCCAATGCACCCACTGTTTTGGCCTCTCACTGACAAAACTCCTTAGATATTGTTGCACTCATTTACTAACCACTTCAGTCTGCCCATTTGATTGTGGATGATAAGTAGATGTGAAGTGTAGTTTAGTATCTTGCAATTTAAACAACTCTTTCCAGAAATTACTTGTGAAAATTACATCCCTATCAATTGCAATGGTGGATGGCAAGCGATGTAACTTGAATACCTGAGATATAAATACAACAGCCACGGATACAGCTGTATAAGGGTGAGATAGAGGTAGAAAATGTGCATGCTTGGTGAGTCTATCAACTACCACCAATATAACAGAATACCCTTGTGAACATGGTAAGAAATCAATAAAATCCATGGAGATGTCACTCCAAGATCTGCTGGGAAGAGGCAAAGGCTGTAATAACCCATCAGGTTGTAAGTTTTCTGTCTTGCATCTTTGGCAGACTCGACATGCTTTTATAAATTGCTTTATGTCCCTTCTCATACCACTCCATATAAAATCTGTCCTTGCTCTATGCAGTGTTTTCTGATAACCAGAATGGCCCCCAAAGGCATTGCTGTGTACAAACTGCAGCACTTGCTCCTTCATAGGGGATGAAGATGACAAAATCAGCCTGCATTTCTTGAATAACAGCCCATTCTTACCTCAAACTTCTTATCCAAAAGCTTGCCTTCTTGTAACTTTTTACAAACAGCTGAAATTTCTTCATCATTCAAGTAGGATTGTCTCAACTGCTCTAACCATATGGGATCAAAGACTGTGATAGCCAACATTTCAACAACTCCTTCCTCCACTTCCTCTTTTCTCGAAAGACTATCTGCTGCCACATTGTCCTTGCCATGCTTATATTCAATTATAAAATCATAATCAAGCAACTTGGTAGTCCATTTTTGCTGAGATGGAGTTCCTATCTTCTGTTCCAATAGAAACTTCAGGCTTTGTTGATTTGTTTTAATTACAAACTCAGCTCCCAACAAGTATGACCTCCATTTCTTCATAGCCAATACAATTATAAGGAATTCTTTCTCATATGTAGAGAGGTCTAGTGCTTTTCCCTTCAAAGCTTGACTCAAGAATGCTAAGGGTCGCCCTTCTTGACTTTAGACAGCTCCAATCCCTTTACTAGAAGCATCACATTCCAACAAGAATGGCTTTGAGAAATCTGGCAAAGCCAAGACAGGTGGTTTTGTCACAGCCTTTTTCAGGTCTTGAAAGGCTTTAGTAGCTTCATCCCTCCAAATAAATGCATCTTTCTTCAACAAATTACTCAATTGTGCAGCAATGGAGCCATACCCTGACAAACTTCCTGTAGTAACCTGTTAGACCAAGAAATCCCCTTAATGACTTGAGGGATTTTGGTAAGGGCCACTCGAGCATTGCCTTGATCTTTGCTGGATCTGCTTTGACACCCTTTGCAGAGACCAAATGTCCCAGATATTCAATCTCCCCACAAGCAAACCTGCACTTACTCTTTTTGGCAAAAAGAGTATTCTTTGCTAATGTATCCAATACCACAGAAAGATGTTCTATATGTTCTTTTTTAGACTTACTATATATCAGAATATTATAAAAAAAAAAACAATAACAAACTTCCTCAAAAAGAATTGGAAGACCTCATTCATCAAGGACTGGAAGGTGGCTGGGGCATTGGTTAACCCAAAGGGCATAACCCGAAATTCATACTCCCTTGGTGTGTTCTAAATGCAGTTTTTCCAATATCCTCTTCCTTTACACGAATCTGGTGGTACCCAGATCTAGGATCTAACTTGGAAAATATCGAGGCTCCATGTAATTCATCCAAGAGTTCATCAATGACAAGAATAAGGAATTTATGTTTAACTGCTTATCTATTTAATCCCCTATAATCTATACACATATGCCATGATCCATAAGATTTTTCTCACCAAAAGGATAGGTGAAAAAAAGGGGGATTGGCTACTCCTTATCACTCCAGCATCCAATAATTTCTTAACTATTTTTTCTATTTCAGATTTTTGGAAGAAGGGATACCTATAAGGTTGAGTCGATTTTGGCATGGTTCCCTCCTTGAGAGTTATCTGGTGATCTTTAGCTCTTCTTGGAGGTAAGCCCTTTGGCTCAGCGAAGACAGTGTCATATCTAGCCAACACTGCCTCAATATCAGCATAATATGTGCCCACCTCTTGGTTTGTTTACTTGACAACAATCTGAAGTAGCATGCCCTTCCTCTCCACAATAGTTAGTTGGCAAATCTGAACATCTTCAACAAACTCAGTCTTGTTGGAACTCAAGCCTCTAAGTGTGATAGAACTCTTGGCATTGGTAAATGTCATTGTAAGGTTAGTAAAATCCCACAAGACAGGACCTAAGGTTCGCAACCATTGCATACCCACCACCACATCACAACCTCCCAATGGTAGCAAGAAAAAATCAGTGTTGAAATGGTGGCTTTGCATCTAAAACTGTAAATTCTGGACCAGACCTTCACCATTGATCCTTTCCCCATTGGCAACCCTTCAATTTTTCCACTTTGCGTGACATCTAATCCCACATTCCTTGCTATCATAGGGTCAAGGAAGTTATGTGTACTGCCAGTGTCAACAAGGACTATTACTGAGCAATCCTTAACCTTGACATTAGCTGTCATAGTTTTCGGGCTTAGAGAACCTGCAACTGCATGGAGTGAAATTTCAGGCACCTCAGTATGTTCCATAACAGCTTCATTATTTCCCTGTGAGTCTTGCTTATTACCCTCTTCCCTCTCAACATCTTGTAACCAGTCCAATCCTGCCATTTCAAATAGCTTGGCCTTAGTACATTTATGACCAGGCTGCCATTTGTCCTCACAAAAGTAACAAACCCCTCTATCCCTTCTTGCTTTCATCTTTGCTGGTGTCAATCTTTGAAATGGAGCTGAGGGTTTGGAGCCATTAGTCCTTGGACTAGAAAACCCTTCTTTCCTTACAGTTTTAGCAAGAACTGAATTGCTTCCCTCACCAGGAACAAAAACAAGGGAGGACTGAAATCTGTTGTTTCCCTGAGTGCTAGTGATATACTCCTCTTGGATCTTGACTAATCCAAAAGCAGTATTCAAAGTCTGAGGGTGCAACATTCTCACAAGCAGTCGTATCTCATCCCTAAGGCCACTCAAGAAACAAGAGAGCTTATAGTTTTCAGACACCCTTTCAATCTATTTGGAAGGACCTCATACTGAGTCTTGTATGCACCAACTGTAGAAGTCTGCCTCAACCTTGTAATGGCCTCCATAGGGTCATCATAAGAAGAACTTCCAAACCTTAATTGGACTGCTTCAACAAAGGAATTCCAAGAAGTGAAAGAATCAGTTTTCTCAGCATCTTGAAACCAAACTAATGCATTCCCATCCATATAGAATGAGGCCATCAATATCTTCTGTCCATCTGGCATGGGGCGTAAAGCAAAATAATTGTTTGCCTTATAGATCCATCCAGTTGGGTTGTCACCATCAAATCGTGGGAAATCCAACTTAATACTTCGAAACTGCATTCCAGAAGTTAGAGTTGAGTTTTCAGGGTGAACCCCATCACCATTCTTGCCATTCCCATTTCGAGCATGTCTTACTCCATTCATGGCTTCCAACAAAAGGTCCATCTTTGAACTCAGACCCTTCAGAGCACTCTGATGATCTGCCACTCTCTTCTCTTGCAGTTCTTGGTTTTGCTTTAGCCCAAGAACCAGCTTCTCCAGTTCTTTGAACTGTGTGCCTTCTGCCATTGTAAAAGGAATATTTTTGCCCTGAATTGCGAAGGGCTTTGATGCCAATTGTAGCAGCAGACTTTAAATAATAAGGAAAAAAAAGGTAACTTGCTAATCTTCGAGGGATCAGAAACCTCCAAAACTCTTTTATTAACTTTGTTCAGTGCAATACAAAGGAAAAAGCTTCAGGATTTATAGAAGTCTTATGACTGTTAATGACTGTTGCAATAGGGGCATTATGGTAATCCTTAGCAAGTAAGTGAGGACATAAAGGTATATTGAGCCCTTAAGAAACACGTGCGGAGCACATGACTAACTATCAATTAACTAACAGATGACTTCCTCATGTTTCCTTCCTTCTACAGCTCGAGCTCCTCTTCCTGGTATGATTTGATCATAACAGGGATGCTATCGCCCGAAAGGTTCTGGGCTTCCTTCTTCGGCTACGGTGGATTGCATTGTTTAGAGACCTGGCCCATCATCACAGACAAGAGAGCCGGTGAGGTGCGAACAGACGGAGATTATTTAGGAGACGAGATCAACGGTCGTGAACAGTGCTGAGGGGTTGCTTTCTATTGCGAAGCTGTTGAAGGCCTAGCCCAAGGAGGAGATGGTTTCGATCCAGCCAATGTCTTCAAAGAAGGGGTCGATGGAGGTGGGGGGGGGGTCTTCGAGCAGTATCTCAACGTTGTGTATGCCCTCGAAGGAAAGGTTGGAGGAAGGTGTGTCTCATCGGTGAGGCATATGGGGTTGAGTTCAGATCTGGTTGTGGAGTCAGAGGATTCCTTGTCACATGATGTTAGGGCTGGGGATTTTAAGGAGAGCAGTGTAGGGTTAAAGGGGAGTGATACATCTGTGGAAGAGGTTCCCTGCACTCTTCTCAACAATCCTAATTTACAGATGGTGTTGGGGGGAGGTGAAGACTCAGTTTCTTGTGAGTCTGGGGAGCTTTTAGATTTTGATGAGCATTTAAATCCTGTTCCTTTGAGTTATTTGAATCCAGGATTAGAATGGCATCGTAACTCTTCTGATTGGGTTCTGAGAAAGGTAGAAGAGATTAGAGATTCTGTGGGGATTTCTTGTGAAGGATATGAGGAACAGTTCAGAGCTCTTCTGATTGCTATAGAAGCGGGACAACCTGCTTTGGACAAATCTGCTGCAAAAAAGGAGAGGGAACTTAAAAGGCTGGAGTGCTCTATTACTGTAGTTTTTTTGAGAAGAAGAATAATCATTCTTATTAATTTCCAACAGAAATTATTACAATATAAATAGAAGATGAAGGCCACCAAATCAGGAAGGCCACCTAATCAATAAATTAAATCAGCAAATTTCTAGGCTATAAAATAGGAAAGAGAAATATCTAAAATCTGGAATAGTTATTTCAAATTTTATCTAAAATAGAACTTCCTAATTTATCTCCTAGAAATCCGACATATTTAAAAAAGAGTTTCCTAACTTATCTCCTAGAAATCCGATACCCCCCTCAAGTTGGAGCGTAGATATTTATCATGCCCAACTTGTTTACAAAGAACTCAAAACTAGGTCTGAAAAGTCCTTTGGTGAAGATATCGGCTATTTGTTGAGTAGGAGGAACAAAAGGCATGCAGACATCGCCACTATCAATCTTCTCCTTTATGAAGTGTCTGTCAATCTCTACATGTTTAGTGCGATCATGTTGTACTGGATTTTGGGCAATACTTATGGCGGCTTTGTTGTCACAATACAACTTCATTGGCATGTTCACCGTCATCCTTAGCTCTTCAAGAATTCTCTTCAGCCATAGCATCTCACAAACTCCGTTAGCCATAGCCCTATATTCTGCCTCGACACTGCTCCTTGCAACCACATTTTGTTTCTTGCTTTGCCATGTGACCATATTTCCCCAGACAAAAGTACAGTATCCTGACATGGATCTCCTGTCAATAACTGAGCCTGCCCAATATGCATCAATGTATGCCTCTATGTTCTACTGTGTGGTCTTCTGGAAGAGTAAACCCTTGCCTGGTGTACTTTTCAAGTACCTAAGAATCCGATAAACTGCTTCAAGATGTTTCTCATAAGGTGAGTGCATAAACTGACCTACCAAACTCAAAGCAAAAGCAATATCGGGCCATGCATGTGATAAGTAAATTAACTTTCCCACCAACTTTTGGTACCAAGTTGTATTCACTGGATCACCTTCCTTGTCATCTCCAAGTTTCTGATTTGGATCGATTGGAGTGTCTGTTGGCCTACACCCGCTCATCCCAGTTTCCTTAATGAGGTCAAGGACATACATCCGTTGAGAGACAACAATCCCTTTCTTCGACCTAGCAACCTCCATTCCAAGGAAATACCTCAGAGATCCTAAGTCCTTGATCTCAAATGTTGATTAGAGGGAAGTCTTCAATCGGTTCATCTCAAGTGCGTCATCTCCAGTGAGAATTATATCATCTACATACACAATTAGAATTGTTATTTTCCCATCCTGTGAATGTCTTGTAAACATCGTATGATCACTTTGCCCTTGAGTATACCCCTGACTTTTAACAAACTGAGTGAATTTCTCAAACCAGGTTCTTGGTGACTGTTTTAACCCATATAAGGACTTCTTCAGTTTACACACTTTTGTGCCAAAATTTTCACCAAATCCTTGAGGTGCATCCATGTACACTTCTTCCTCCAGATCTTCATTGAGAAATGCATTTTTTACGTCCAATTGTTGCAAAGGCCAGTCACAATTAGCCGCAAGTGATAAAAGAACTCTTACAATTTTTAGTTTTGCAACTAGGGCGAATGTCTCTAAGTAATCAATGCCATAGGTTTGAGTGAATCGCTTGGCAACCAATTGAGCTTTATACCGTTCTAGAGAGCCATCAGATTTATACTTGACTGTAAGCACCCATTTGCTCCCTACAGCTGTTTTTCCTCTTGGTAGATCAACTAACTCCCATGTACCATTTTTTTCAAGAGCTTTCATCTCCTCGAAGACAGCCTCCTTCCACTCAGGAACTTTCAGAGCATCCTGCATAGTATTAGGGATCTCCATACAAGACAATTGTGAGGTAAAAACACGAAAAACAGGTGAGATTTTCATATGACACATAATTGGATAATGGATGTTGGGTGCAAGATCTCACACCCTTTCAGACAGCAATGGGAAGTTTAGAATTATCAAACTCAAGATTAGACCCAGACTCGGGTTCAGAACTAGAAGATGAAATAGGCTGAACATGAGGTAAGGGCTCAGTGAGGACATTACCTGGAGGATTTACAGATTCTGGGCAGTGCGAAGGATTGGAAGACTCTTTCTTTCATGTTGTCTTCTGTCGCGAGTAGACAATGTCAAATGGTACCAACACTGTGTTTTTCGTTTCTGTCTCTCCTTTGTGAACATCATGAGATGGCACTGTAGGGAGACCTGCCTTTTCAGTATCTAAACAACTGGACTCATTTTCCCCTGTGGTATAATAAAGCTTGGGTTTTCAGGTTGAATAATCAAGGTTGGAGAAGGATCATTTTACAAATTTTCAGTTTGGAAAAAATCATGAAAACCAGCCGAATCTTTGTTTTGGTTCCCCCCTTGAAAATGAGGTGTAAAATATGGAAGTAATTCGAAAAATGTAACATCCATGGTAACAAACATTTTTTTTTTTAAATAGGTTCAAAACATTTATACCCCTTTTGAGTGGGAGCATAGCCAACAAACACACATTTTGTGGCTCGGGGTTCAAGTTTTCCTCGATTATTACTATGAATATGAACAAAAGCGGTACAACCAAATATCTTTAGTGGTAAAGAAGAAGAAAGCCGATTTTTTGGATAACATTTGTGAAAAATATCAAAAGGTGTTGCAAAGCTTAAAACCTTATTCGGCGTTCTATTTATGAGATATGTAGTAGTAAGAACGGCTTCACCCCAAAGATATTTAGGTACTTGACTGGTAAAAAGTAAAGCCCGAGCTACTTCCAATAAGTGTTTGTTCTTTCTTTCAGCCAAACCATTTTGTTGCGGAGTGTCGACACAAGAGCTTTGATGAACAATTCATTTTTCAAGAAAAAACTGGCCCAAAATGTTTTTGAAATATTCTCGACCATTATCACTCCGCAATATTTGAAGATTTTTTTGAAATTGTGTGTGTACCATGGTGTTAAAAGTTTTAAAAATTGTTTTGACTTCAGATTTTTCTGTCATCAAATAAACCCAACTTAGGAGTAGTTTGGATTCAGAAATGAGTTGAGATGATTTGTGAATAGTAGAATAAAAGTTGAATTATTTATTATATTTTGTGTGAAAATTTGGAAAAGTTGAATTATTTATTATATTTTATGTGGGAATTTGAAAAAATTGTAATGATGAGATGAGATGAGTTGAGGTGGGGTTTGAATCCAAACGAGGCCTTAATCTCGTGTGATCATCAATAAAGGTCACAAACCATTTTTTTCCAGAATGCATAGATGTAGTACAAGGGCCCCATATGTCACTATGAATGACAGTAAATGGAGTAGTTGGTTTGTAGGGTTGGGTGGACAAAGATGCACGATGATGTTTAGCAAATTGACAAACTTTACATTGAAAAGAAGTTGGACTTTTATTCCAAAATAAATTGGGAAACAAGTATTTTAAATACTGAAACTAGGATGACCTAACCTATAATGCCATAACAGAATATCATTTTCCTTTGAAACAGAAATAGAATTTAAGCAAGTACTTTGACATTGTCTACTCGAGTTAGGTCCACTTCAAAATAATAGAGTCCATCTTTTTCCTTAGCACTACCAATCATCCTCCTCGTGGTCAAGTCCTGAAATTCACAATAAGAAGAATATAAATTAGCTTGACACTGGTGATCAGAGGTAATTTTACTGATGAAAAACAAATTGCAAGACAAAATGGGAATGTGGAGCACATCATGGAGTGTTAACAATGAAGTGAGTTTGATAGTTCCTATCCCGGCAATTACCGAGAGTGAACCATCTGCAATTTTGACCCTTTTATTGCCTGCACACGGACTATAGGATGAGAACAATTTGGAGCAACCAGTCATATGATCAGTTGCGCTGGAATCAATTATCCAAGAATGAACAGAATTAGGAGTAACACCTAAAAACGCATGAGCAAGAGTGTTACCCTTTTGTACCAAAGAACAAGACGGCATTAAGTACAGTTTTGGAGATTGAAATAATTTGTACAGGTGCTCTAATTGTTCCTTGGTAAAAGGTACTGCATCCGAGTTGTTAGAAGGCTCTTGAGTCTCTTCAGCAACGACTTGGTAGGCACGACCATCTCGTTTGGATTTTGGCTTCCAATTTGCAGGTTTACCATGAAGCTTCCAGCACGTCTCCTTCCTATGCCATGGTTTTTTGCAATGCTCACACCATGGTTTATTATGCCTTTCATTGTCAGAATCAATTCTCTTTGACACGAGCAGAATTTTCAAGTTCCAGGATTAAACCAGTTTCGGTATTGCGCAGCATGATTTTCCTCCTGGACTCCTCATGTCTAACTTCAGAAAAAACTTCCCAGATAGAGGGCAATGTTTGCCTGTCAAGAATGCGACCTCGGACCTCGTCCAAACTTCGATTAAGGCTGGCAAAGAACATGTAAACCCTGTCGTTTTCCTCTCTCTTCTTGTGACTAGCATAGTCATTTGAATTTTCCCAAACATCCTCATAACACTGATCAAGTTCCTGCCATAAAGTTACCAATTCGTTATAATAAGTCGTAACATCGTGATCATTTTGCTTGGATTTCCAAAGTCGAGTTTTCAACTCAAAAATTTGAGAAGAATTCTCTAGGTCCGAATAAAGATCTCGAACAGCCTCCCAGACATCTTGAGCAGTGGGAAGAAATAGGTGAGGTTTTCCAATGGTAGGTTTCATGGAATTGATGAGCCAAGCAATAACAAGAGAATTTTCTGACTGCCATTTTTTTTATTAGGGTCACCAGCAGCAGGTTTTGATATTTCGCTAGTCAAATGCCCAAACTTGCCTCTGCCATCGATTGTCAATTTGACGGATTGAGCCCACTCTAGATAGTTGTGCCCATTGAGTTTTGTAGCTGTGAGATAAAGGGCTGAATTCTGGGAATAGGAATCTGCAGATACATGCGTGGGAGGGATAGTGGAATTGGGTGGAATTGTTTCGGAAGTACCAGAAGAGTCTGAAGAGACGATAGGATTTCTTAGGGTGCCGGTCATCCCTGACTTATACGGCATCATCAGAGGAAAGGAGAAAATAGAAAAAGAGCACGAAGCTCTGATACCATGTAGGTTTTTTGAGAAGAAGAATAATCATTCTTATTAATTTCCAACAGAAACGATTACAATATAAATAGAAGAGGAAGGCCACCAAATCAAGAAGGCCACCTAATCAGTAAATCAAATCAGCAAATTTCTAGGCTATAAAACAGGAAACAGAAATATCTAAAATCTGAAATAGTTATTTCAGATTTTATCTAAAATAGAACTTCCTAATTTATCTCCTAGAAATCCGACATATTTAAAAAACAGTTTCCTAACTTATCTCCTAGAAATCCGACAATGACCTACAAGTCCAGGGATGGGAGTGCATGGAAGGAAAAAGGTAAGGAAAGGGTTGTCAATGGTTTGTCATGAAGCCTAAAATCATTTCTTGGAATGTTCGGGATTTAAATGATTATAGGAAGCGTTTAAGGGTGAAAAATTGGATGATTCAATGGAAGGTTGATGTAATTTGCCTTCAAGAAACCAAACTGAAATTTGAGTAATCTTACTAATGGACATCAACCTAAAAGGAAAACTAGGAGCATATAGAACAGATGACAAGGATATAGAGTCAGTGAGCTTAGTGGATCCAATGCTTGTAACTTTAGCAAGAGAACCATTAGCGAGAGTAACATTTTTTGGAGATATCACGGTATCTAACTTAGAGAAAACAGAGGACAAACTAGTCAGATATTCATTAGCTCCTGAATTAATGACCATGGATCTTGAATGTATGAGACAAGACATACGGACGCTGTACTTGAGTGGGCAAGAGTAGTTGGCAAATGACTTGATTAGCGGATCCAGATGGTCTACCATGCAGATCTCAACAATAGTCCATCGAGTGGTTAGTGCGAGCACAATGGGTGCACTTACTAGATTCTCGACCTCGAGTGCGATTACCTTTGGCATCACATCCTCCACATGGACCTCTACCACCCTGGCCTCCACACCCACTAGGGTGAAGATCATTGAGGAATCAGGGTGAAGATCATGTTGAGGAGTTGATGCATGGTTATCACAGATAAAGCAAGGATTGCTGATTCAATTTAGGACAGGTAGGGCCATCATAATAAGTAGTTTCATGAGTTTGAAAACATGTCTGTCTATAAGCTTTGTAATGTTCATTCTAGAATCTAGACTACTAGTAGTTATATCGATTTTATGCTGGACTTATGTCTCATGTTTTTTCTTAATGTCGGTTTTAGTTTATTAATAGGTATAACTTATCAAAAAAAAGTTTATAAATAGGTATAAGTATTGCTGTATATGTTCTCTCGTCTTTTGCATGCTTTAGGTTTGAAAACTTAAAACTTTAGTTAAGTTACATTGTGCAAAGTTATCCAATATTGTGGGCTAACACATGCTATTATTATCATTGCAGATGCATATTATATGGAACGAAATGGCCTGTATATTGGCCAAGGAAGAGCGATGATGTCAAGGGCTGGGATGTTCCGTGCTTTAGAAGGAGTCGCTGTGGATATGAGTAATAGAGTATTTAAACTGCCTTCCTTTCATGGTATAGTTCATTTCTTACAAAACTTTTTACATATTTTTCCATATAAAATAATTGGGTGTGTTTGGTTGAGGAAAAATTTGAGAATGTTTCGAGTTTTTTTAGAATATCTTTGAAAAATGTTTAGATGTGTTTTTATTGGGTTTTGGGAAAATGGGTAGGTAGAGTTGAAAAGTTGTTTGAATATAATTTTATTGAGGGCAGTTATTTTTGGTTTTTGTGTTTTTGACTTTTCACTGAAATCTAGGCAAATGATTAGATGAAAAGTTGGAGTAGAGAAATTCTTTGAGATTGGAAGATGTTTGGATTGAAGGTGATTTTTTGTTTTTGAATTTTTTTTTGATAAACCCTTAACCAAACTGGGCTATTTATTGTTAGCTTGGACAAGATTATTTTGTTTCCCTTTTCCTTTTAAAATATATTTGTCATGTCTTCTCGGGTGTATATACACTTCCTTTGACAGTATAAACTATAAACTTTACTAAAAGTTTCTTGCTTTTCTCCTTGTTGGATGGATATATTATTGATAATTCAGTTTGTATTTAGATGTCTATCTATATTCCCTTCTACCAATTCCCTTCTACCAGTTTGTATTAAATGTTAGTAGTGTTAGTATCATTTGCTGTACTCAACAGTAGTTAGTAATTCCGAGGTGAAGGATTTCCTCTCAAGTTCCCGCCGCATTTATAGCTCTCATTCCTAAGAATATTGGACTTTTGAGGTGAACGATTTCTGGCTTATCAGCCTTGTGAATGGGATATATAAGATTATTTCTAAGATGTTTGCCAATCGTCTAGGAGAGGTTATGGGAAGGATCATTACAAAACCCCAAAATGCTTTTGTTAAAGATAGGCAAATTCTGGATTCAGTCCTCATTGCTAATGAATGCCTAGACAGTAGGCTAAAATCTGGCTAGTTGGGAATCCTATGCAAGTTAGATATGGAGAAGACATATGATCATGTAAACTGGGAGTTCTTATTATATGTGCTTGGGAGGTGCGGTTTTGGGGAGAAATGGTGCTCGTGGATTAGATAGTGTATTTCTACAGCGAGGTTTTCAATATTGCTGAATGGTTGCCCAAATTCTTACTTTAATAGCTCTCGGGGCCTAAAACAAGGAGATTCTTTGTCCCTACTCCTATTCGTTCTTGTCATGGAGACACTTAGCAAAATAATTCTAGCCTTGGTGAACAATGGCTTTATTGAGGGATTCTTGGTGGGTGATCCTAATAAGGGCACTATTAACCTATCTCATTTATTATTTGCAGATGATACACTTATTTTTTGTGAGGCAGAACAAAGCCAAGTTCGAACATTGAGGGCATTATTACTTTGTTTTGAAGCGGTATTTGGCTTGAAAGTGAACTTTGATAAATTAGAATTGGTGCCGGTGGGCAATGCTCATAATATCAGGCAACTGGCTAGTATCCTTGGATGTAAGGTTTCCTCACTTCCCATGACATACCTTTGTGATACCCCATACGATAAGGATAAGAATAGGTGGTGTATGGGATCCCACATTGCTTGCGAAGGAGAAGTTCTTGCTCTTTATAAGGTTCTAATAGGGCTCCAATTGTATCATTGATTAGTCTTTTTGGAATATAGGTTATGTGGTTTTGGCCTTTTATTGGGGCGTTACAAATGGTATCAGAGCCTATCCCAACCATAAATGTGGGACTTGAGCTGTGCCACTTATGACGGACTGGCCCGACGAGGATGTAGAGAATTTAAGGGGGTTAGATTGTGATACCCCATATGATAATGATAAGGGTACGTGGTGTATATGATCCCACATTGCTTGGGAAGGAGAAGTTCTTGCTCTTTATAAGGTTTCAATGGAGATCCAATTGTATCATTGACTAGTCCTTTTAGAGTATAGGCCATGTGGTTTGGATATTCCATTAGGGCATTACAACCTTGGTCTTCCTTTGGGGGCAGTTGCAAGATCTATATCAATTTGGGATACAGTGGTGGAGAAAATTGAACGTAGATTGGTAGGTTGGAAGAGATTATGGCCTTGTTTGTTTTCACAATTCCTCTCAACTCATCTCATCTAATCATTATAACATTTTAAAATTTCTAGACAAAATAAAATAAATAATTCAGCTTTTTCAAATATCAAAACAAAAATAATATTAAAAAAATATATTCTAACAATATTTTACTCAACTTTTAACTTTAATCTCAACTCATCTCATATGCGGAAACAAACAAGGCCTATATCTCTCGAAAGGTGGTAGGATTACCCTTATTAAAAGTACTATTTCTAATCTGCCAACGTATTTTTTATCTGTATTCCCAATTCCAGGAAGTGTGGCGAACCGTATTGAGAAGTTGTATCGTGACTTTCTTTAGGGGTGGGATAGGAGAAGAATTCAAGTATCATCTAGTTAGGTGGGATAAGGTATGTTCTCTAGTCTCTTCGGGTGGATTGGGCATTAGAAATTTGAGGACTTTCAATCGAGCCTTGCTTGGGAAGTGGTTATGGAGATAGGAAAAAGCTAGTTTGCCCACCATTTGTTACTGCTCTACTTGATTGCTCGGGAATTTTTTTTTTACTTAATGATTAAGCAAGTAATTTTAAGTGTATTGGTGTATTTTTTTTATTTTTTAAAAATATTTAAATATATTAAAAAAATATATATAGAAAAATGAAAAAAATAAAAGTTGCAAAAAGCAACTATCGGTCAAGTAGAGCGGGTTACTCTGAGCGGCAGATATAATACGGAACCGGAAGCCCAATGGAAGTTGGTGATCAATTGCAAATATGGAGGCATGTGGGGAGGATGGTGCACTAGGGAGGTTCACAGGGTTTATGGAGTGAGAGTTTGGAAACACATTCAGAGGGAGTGGGGGATCTTTAATCGGCATACTAGAATGGTGTTGGGTGATGGATCTAGAATAAAATTTTGGACTGACCTATGGTGTGGATACCAAGCCTTAAAGGATTCATTTCCAGTAGTCTTTAGGATCTCATGTGAGAAAGATACATCAGTGGCTAATTGTACGGAGTTATTTGGAGACCTAGTCCAATGGAACGTGAATTTCACTGGAGCCGCCCAAGATTGGGAAGTTGGCAGTATTGGGGAGGTCTTTGCTCTTCCATACTCCATGAGGCCGAGAATCTAGGGAGCAGACAATATGTGGTGGATTCCCACTGGTAAAGGTACATTCTCGGTCCGCTCTTTCTATATGTTTCTTACACAACCACAAAATATGGAATTCCCATGAAGAAAGATATGGAGATACAAGGTGCCTCCCAAAGCGGCATTTTTTGTATGGACAACAACATTATGTAAGATCTTGATGACGGATAATCTACGAGGACGTGAGGTGATCATAGTATATTGGTGTTGCATGTGTAGGAAAAATGGTGAAATTATGGATCATTTACTGTTGCATTGTGAGGTGGTTGGAACGTTATGGGATGAAGTGTTTAATAGAATGGACTTAGCTTGGGTTATGCCAGTCACAGTGACAGAGTTCATGGCCAATTGGATAAATCTACGAGGTCTCCCACAAATCGCAGCGGTGTGGAAAATGGTCCTGATTTGTATCATGTGGTGTCTGTGGAAGGAGCGAAATGACCGGACATTTAAAGACAAGGAGCGCTCACTAGTAGAACTTAGATTACTTTTTGTTAGCACTGTTTTCTTTTGGGCCACAGTTGTAGATTTTTGTGGCCTCGATTTTCATGTTTTTATTACCTCTCTCTAAATAGGTGTGACCTTTTGTATACCATCTTGTGTACTTGGACTATGCTTATTCATATCTATATAATTGTTTACTTATTAAAAAAAAAAGAAGTAATGAAGAGGTAGACACAATGATTCGAATTTCCTCTAGGAAAGTGAAAGTATGTGTGAAAGATGGCTTCCATTTGCCTACTAGGGTGCATTTGGATGGAAAGGAACGATTAGAGATTTGAAGATTTCTTTTTTGATTGGCACCGAGTGTCCAGGAACAGCATCCCGATTAATCCCGGGAGTGCACAAGCCTTCGACAAGGAGTTTCTCGCAAGTGCACCTTGGATAATTCAAGGGGAAAATCTCCTAGTCTGATGGCCCCTAGAAATTGTTTGCACACCTTTACCACTTGAGCCAACCCCTAGGGGTTAATTAGAGATTTGAAGATTGGGAACGCTCTTTGGATGATCTTAAAGGTTTCTTCTTCAATGCATTTTTTCTTTGGCTTATAGTTATAGACTTCAATGGACTCAGTTTTCATGACTTCCCTCTATCTATTTCTAGCTCCTAATAAGGTGCATCTTCTATTTGTTTATAGGGGTGCGCATGTGGCCCAAGCACCCGTTGGACCCGATTAGGTTGACCCGAACCGACCCGGCTTTTATCAGGTATTACTTGAGCGGGTCTCCAACCCGACTAAATAATGGATTTGCGAATTTGTGTCAACCTGTCCGTGAGTATGATTCTCAAACCCTAGCCAGTAGCCACCCACTCAGCCTTTGTCGCTCACTCAGCCTCAAAGCCCTCCGGCGACCAGCTCCGCATCCTTCTGGCCAACATGGACACCAACAACAACGTCACTGTCGAGTTCGACGAACTCGTCCAGGCCGTCTTGCCCAACATTGAGCACCAAATTCCCTATTTTGCCTGATATTGCTATTTTGATCAAAAAGAAGAAATTCACAAAAAGGAAAACGCAAAAAAGTAAAATGGGCTCTCGGACTTATAGATTTGAGGAGGATTCTTCGAGTGATTTCACGAGAACTGAAGGATTCTTGGAGTACTTTCCCAAAAGGCTATGCAAATAAGAGAAGAGAAGAGGCTATTTTCCAGCTAAGAGGCTTACAGATCTACAAATGAGTGACGTCTCTGACGGAATCCCACTTAAAACAATCTTGATGTTGACCAAAAAGAAGAAGATGAGAGCTTCCTCTATGCCGTAAATTCACTTGTGCTGCCCATGGCCTTGCAAACGGCCATTGAGCTCGGTGTTTTCGAGATTCTGGCCAAAGTAGGTCTTGGATCCAAGCTCTCCTCCTCGCAGATTGTGGCAGAGATGCCCACTACCAATCCTGAGGCACCCCAGATGCTGGCGAGCCACTCCATGGTAAGATGCTCTGTGGGTGCTGATGACTCTGGGTTTCGTTACTTTTGTAGTGTAAGTCTTCTTATGTAAGTCTTTTTATTGACGAGTTGGTGATGGGCAGCTCGAGATCTTCTCCTTCGATCCCAGATTCCCAAGACCACTTCTCTCTTCCTCTCTCGTGGTTCGTGAATGTGTTTCTAGAAGCATCGAAAGGAAAAAGTAAAACGATGTTGTTTTTAAAGGTCGGGTCATACGGGTTCGACTCGATTTGGTTTGTTCGGGTCGGTTTGGCGCCTTAATTGGAACCGTTCAGGTTGGGTCGGGCTCAAACCCGTGTTTAACCGCTTGGGTTGCAGGCCTATTTGTTTATGTTCAACTCTTTAATTCTTATTCTCTTATATACATCTTGTGAACCTAGGTTATGCCTTATTTTTGTATTGATAAAGTATGTCTCAGCTACAAAAGAATTGATTTTTTTTTTCCTTCGATCGTGAGCGGAGTTATTAGTAGATTTTTTTATAGTATTTTAAATTTCATTTACACTCACCCTCGGGATTAGTCGGGAATTTATTTCGGGCACTCAGTGCCAATAAAAAAGAAAGTCATTAACACCAGAAAGGGGCAACCCAAGTACAAAAGATAACACACTCGAATATGGAGGTACTAGCCTCCAAGCTTCCATGTTGCAGTGACCTGGATTCTGACTCCTCCAAACAGCAAATAACTTCACTACACTTTGGGGCATCTCTCATGCAATGCCAAAAATATTGGACATCAAGGCCTGAACTTCTCTGGCTACCTAACAGTGCAGCAATAAGTAATCGGCTGTTTCCCTGCTTACACATGCAACACCAATCCATTATTGATATTACGTTCTTCCCAGATTTTCATAGTAAGGATTCTCCCTTACACACCAATAATAATTACGAACAGTGAAATGCATTTTCTATAAAATAAGCTTATAACAATGAGAGTTTAGTTGGAACCTACAATTATAAAGAATCTTTTTGTTTTCATAAGCACAAAATTATAAAGCATCTGTAGCAATGGAAGGGTAAATCTAAAATTATATTCGGCATCTCCAAAATAATCAATGTTCGGAGCTTCATGATCTACTAATCCAGCCCCCCAAATAAAAATTCCTAGCTCTGTCATTGGGAAGTGCCCTTTGTCTTAACTTCCTTGTGTGATACAGGATCTGGTTTTGGCTTGAAAACATAAAGGGGTTATCCGTGCATGTTTGTACGGCTTCATGCAACTACTACCTTCTCTATCAAGCTTTTGAGCTCAACGTGTATGGAAAATGAACAAGTTTAACTGAAATACTGTAGTGCCTCCTGCCTTTTTCATCTCCTAGAAATTTTAAATTGTTATAATGTCTAATTTAATTTCCTGGAATGGTATACTAGCTTTCAAGCCATAAACAACTTTGTTTCAAATCGTTTTCATCCTAAAATTCCCTTCTCGCATCCTGCCTTAGTGCTTGTAGACATCACACTTAGGGTTATCTTTTTTTTCCCTTTCCACTTCAGCATTACCGTGTTATCATTTATCACCTCCTTACAAGATGTTCTAAAGTACTATTCTTTTTCTCCTTTACTGTGTACTTGTATTCCTAATAGGTTGTTACTTTCAAGGTTTACTTTGTCTTTTCCTGGAATCACTATTTGTTCTAAGTTTTAGACATGCTGATGTTGTTTTGTTTTGATCCCCAGATGTGCTCGAGGGTGAAATTTTTCTTCAAAATCTTCCGAGCATTGTTGCTGCTCATGCCCTAGGTACCATGTCAAATTTATCTAAAGTGATTTGTTTGCCATTTTGTGATTCTCTGTATAGGATTTTTGGCGTTCATATTCTAACTTGTTTCATAGAACAAGGATATGAGGTGTGTAGCTCAAAACTTGCCTATTAATAGTAAAGTACTACAATGATCGCTTCATATATGATTTAGAAATTAGTCACTGAAGAAACATTATGCTAATTGATTTAGTAATAAGAATTTGAATCTAAGATTAAACTGACCTATTCTGGGGAAAAAAAAAAAAAACAATACAACCATTCTAGTTTCAAAAGACCCAATATTACTGATCAACTAAAAAAGACCCAAGAAATTTTTTTTTGATAAGTAAATACCCAAGAAAAATTTCAGACCTGGATTTCCATAAATCAGAGGAAAATGACTGTGCATTCAATGACTCTTTAAGTGGCCATAGAAATTCTCAAGTCTCATTGAATGTATTACAATAATTTTAGCCATCCAGGCCCAGCCCTTCATCATACATAAAACAAACTACTCTAATCACATCCTTACACAGCATTTATCTATTACGTGATACTCACGCTTACTTTTAATGGACTCTTTTAAATTTTTCTTTCTATGTTTTAGATCCCCAGAAAGGTGAGCGAATACTAGACATGTGTGCGGCACCAGGAGGGAAAACAACTGCAATTGCAATCCTCATGAAGGATGAAGGAGAGGTTGTTGCAGTTGATAGATCTCACAATAAGGTACATATTTTGAACTAGATTTTTCATTGTCAAATGCTATCATGTCTGTCCTTATCATATGATAACTAATAAGCACTAGGTTGCTGCAGTTGAAGGAGAGGCTGTTGCATTGATAAGAAATGCTATATTTAAAGGCTGTAAATAAATATGCCAACTTGATACAAAACCTTTGAATGCAACCCCAAAGAGCTTTGACCAGATTTCAATGCTTTGACGAATTGAGTTTCATCGGTATATATGGACTACTTTTATTTATACAAGTAAATAAGCAAATTTTATTAAAGAGCCCGTAGGGGCTTTACCCAAGTACACATGGCTTATACAAATAAGAGCACCCGATTAAAAATTCATAATTACATAAAAAAAAAAAAAAGACAAGCTAGTATTGTTGTTGGTGGCCTTCTGTTTATAGAGATTTAACCAAGAGATTTTTAACACTAGCTGGTCTCTCTTGATCTTTAAAGTTGTGAGCAATGTGTTGCCTCCCCAAATAGCCAATCTGAAGCATCCCATCCCCTCTAGGGTTAGGAATGCTACTAACATTAAAAAATAAGAAAATAATAACATTCAAGGCAGGTAGAAAAGATCCCATAAAAAAATCGAACTTTGTTAAATAAAAGAGAGTTTTTATTGCTCGGGTCTTGCACTAATTCTCATAATCACTTATTAATGAAATAAACTTTGGAAAAGTCTAGGCTCGTACTATACTTAACTAAGCTTTTCCTTTAAATCATCATGCATAAATTAAACATAAATATTTTAGGCATTTTCGATGTATACTCCCGGTGTACTTGGGCTATGCCTTTTACTATCAATAAAGTTTTACTTTTACTTATTAAGTTATAAAAAAAAAAAACATAAAGATTTATCATACATTTGTTACATACAATCCATCAGTCATACAATTACCTCATTTGGACATGGGTTGGAAATCTCGACGACGATGATTCCACCCAAGCCTCAGGTGAAATCCCTTAAAAACTGATATGGACATCGCTAGGTGCACAACTAGTGAGCCATTTCAGTGTTGCCATCCGCCCCGTTATCCATCATTAGTTATCCATTATCGGTCATCATTCATCATGCAATTATTTAGTCACTTTCTTTTTTGTTTCTTTTTCATTTCCTTTTCCTTTTCTTTCTCTCATTCCTTCAATAATATTACTACTACATATACAAGTCATGACACAATGGAAGCATACAATCCATATCCATTTACATTCACATGCTTTTATGATAAAGGGTATATCGATGGGGCTATCAAGGAATAGGCTTTGCATGTAATAATACTTAAAGATATGATTTGAGCAATGATGAGCCTTTCATTTATTAAAAAAAAGCACATTCATAATCATGTAATTTAGGCGTAAAGCAATTTCAAAAGAGCGTGATTGCATTCATGTATATAATTTGGAAAATATGTGTTTTGAAGTGATCATAATTACTTGCCTCTTAGCTTTGAGCTGCGATCATTCTGTTAGATAATTGCCTATTTCAACGTACACATAATATCACAGCTCGAATTAGTCAGTAAAAATGGTTGATAATAGTATATGCATATACATACTATGTAGAAAAGTATAACCTTAATTTTATTGATAAGTAATCGAAGATGTTGTTAAAAAGAACTCAGCCTAAGTTCATAGAAATTATATATATATATATATGTTGTCCAAAGGAGAAGAGTCTTGAAGGAAAAAGTTAGCTCTTCTATCATGTGCTTGTGATCTTCAAAATCATTTATATCCCTCCAGATGCATCACACTATAACTGTATAACTAATCTTTAATTGATAGAGAGGTCTACTATCCCTCTGTGCATAATCCAAGCCAACTGAATGGGGCTGGTGAAGTCATTCCATAAGGCAGTGGCAATCTCAAAATGGATGCACTTAATAATTCTGAAAAAATTCAAATACTCAAATAGGGGCATTATTCTGTAAATTAAATAGAAGATGACGGTCATTCTATAAACTTAATTTCAGATACAAACGTAAAAATTTAATTAACTTATGATGAGAACCAACCATCAGGTTAACTTGAGCCATTTTATCACATTAGCAAACAATTTTTTGTAATTTGTAATAGGGATCTAATTGAATAGAACGTTAACAACTTGTATTTGTTTTACCAATAGATCAAATTACCTGTAAAATATTAGTTTGTAAAATTATAATTGAAAAGGTTGCACATGTGAAGCACAGGGCTATAACTAGTTTGTGTGCGTATGTGATTGTGCTTTTGACCTAAGCAATAGCTACATATTATCTCAGCTTAATCTGCTACTTTTTTTTCTTCATTTTCATGATGGGGATACGGTGATGCTGGGCAGAGAGGTCTTTGAACCTTAATTTACAATAGTTGGGGGTTTTGTTGGCAGCTTAAAGATCCTTTTCTGATTCTTTGGCAGATCGATGTTATATGGGGTGCACTTTTTTCTTCTTTTAATTTCTAATTCTAGAATAACCATATTCTTAGTCAGTGCCATCATGCTAAGTCCAGATTTAAGGGTTTTCACTTTTGGGGAACCTCATTCCTTTAAGTCCTTGTAACTCCATCAGAATTTCCCTGTTTGCCGATATCATGTATAGGGTTGAAACTTTAATATGAGCAATAATATTGGAAAGGAGCACTGCAATAAATTTGGTTCCTTTGCAGTAAGATTCCTCAACTGTGGTGAGATGCAATTTTCAGTGAGGTGCAATAAAACATAAGATCTTGCAATGAAATTAAATTGGTTCCAAGTGAGGAATGGAGCCACAGATTTCTTTTCTTCCTTCAGCTTCCTACTTCTTGCTGATACATAGTAACCCATTAATTACGTGGATCCACCTTAAACTTGTGACACCCTGTTTCCAGTCTTATCGGCCACAGTCATCAGTCTTCAGAAGAGCATATCCCTGTCTGTGTTGATTCTGGTGTAGGCTTTTTTTTTTTTTTTTGAAGAGTCAGGGCCACACGTCCAATAGTGGCCCCTATCCCAATTTTATTAAAAAGACCCTCGCTTATGGCGGAGGAAAACCGTGAGAACATCATTACACTTGGGGTTTACAAGAATAAAAAATTAAAAAAACCCAAGCCCAAGTGAACAAACTTTATTAATACAACCTCGCTGAGGTGGAGGAACAACCTCACCCTCAGCCAATAAATAAACAATGAATCAATAGCGTAAATAAGGAAGTCCCCAACTATCCGTGCGCAATAGTCCCCGAAGTCTCCCTGGTCCAATTTCTGATCCAGCAAATTGTAGACTATTATTTTGTGCTCCCTCTTTGGCTAAAAAATCAGCAACCATATTTCCTTCCCTATAGATATGACAGATGCTGTAATGAAGAGCACGAAACAGCATTTTAATTTATTCCCAAAAATCCCACATATACCAAAAATTACAAACCCCAGTTTTAATCCATCCCACCACCACAGCTGAATCAGATTCCACCATTAAATTGTTCAGTCCATTAAATTCTGGTGTACGGGTTTATTACACCTATGTCATTTAAATTCTAGGCTTTCCTATTATACTTTGTAAAGGCTCAATGGCTTAATGCTACAGTTCCCTTTACATTAGAGTTCTTTTTTATTATTATTACTACATGCATTAAATTTGTATCCATGCATTTCATGATTACATAAAAGTTGTAATCAGATCAATAGGTGGGTCCTTGAAAAAATAATAGAAACATGGCTTTTGTTTTAATGGTGGCCTGCTTTTGAAGTAGATTGGTTTTCTTTGCGATTCTTGCTGATAGACAAATTTAGCTTCCTCCTTTATATTCCCATTGTTCAAATGATATTTATTTTTTTAGTGGTGAAAATGTCAACCATCTATATTCTTTCCGATTTTTGTTTCATGGTTTGATTAATTTTAACTTTTCTTTTTTTGTGGTTAACTTATAAGGTCCTAGTTATTCAGAAATTGGCTGCTGAAATGGGTTTGAATTGTATAACCACATATAAGCTTGATGCTCTTAAAGCTGTTTCTCAAAGGAATGATTCCTATACAACAACTGATCTCGGTTGCAATGAGAAGAATAATGGTGTTACTATTCAAAGTTCTGACACGCCAAGTTTGCATGTGGAGAGAGAGTTGACGGAAGGGATGAATGCTGACAAGAGTTGTGAAAATGGCAGGTAAATTTTCCCTTATGCTCGATTTACTGAGCTTATTGACATCCAAAAACCCTAGAGAACAATAAGCACCAACGTTTCATAAATATCTTAATTCGTGATGTTTTGTTGCTTCTCTGACTTCTAATCGTTGATATATTGAAATAATTTTCTTAAATCTTTGGAACGATAGCAAATACTACTTGTTGAAACGATTGTCTGTGCTTAATTTTTACTCTATGGCCATTCCTTTACCTTGGATTCATGGTTGGACTGTGCGTAAATTGCATACACTATCTGTCAGTCAACTCCATAGGCAGTTGTTGGGTTGTGACCAGATTGTTTCCTTTTGAGGTGTAAAAACTCAAGCATAATAAATGATCATGAAGGATTGCAATTGAAAAAAATGCATGATATGTTGCTTTTAATTATGTTTCTAGAGTTTGGATTCTGCAATTTTGTTATGAACATGTGCAATGTTTCTCTATGGATTTTTTTTTTTTATAAGTAAATTTCTCTATGGAAATTATGAATTCATCTCTAATGAACTCACATCCTAGTTAGGAATTGCAATAAAACAGTGAATGAGAGAACTTATGTAAGCAAAGCTGAAATTAGAAAGAATATACGAAGAATGCGGAATGGGCCAGGAAGAAATCAGTGCAGTGGTGGTAGGGTTCAGAATTCAAAAGGTTTCTCTCCTCACAGCTTTGATAGAGTCCTTCTTGATGCTCCGTGCTCTGCCCTTGGTTTGAGACCTCGACTGTTTGCTGGAGAGGTAGGAAAATCTAATCCAGTCCCGATTTACTAATTATTTTTATGTGGATTCTTTGTAGTTTTGTTGCCCTGAGTTCTTATGGGTTCTTCATAGCTTCAAGGATTGCTAGAAAGTTTTTGTGAGTATGGTGTTGCAAGAAATCATGGATGGTGACCCAACATGGTGTTGCTCTTTCTATTTCTACTTTTTAGCTCTTTTCTTTTTTTCTATTTACGTGGATCTCTCCTATACTTCTTGTGTGCTGGGTAAGACACTTTTTTCTCATTAATAATAATAAAATCTCTATTCTACTTGTCAAAAAATAATTACACCGTTTGCCTAAAAGGAATAATTATATTCTGTTACAAAATTGAAGAGAAATGATATAATTATCATTGGGGTGTAGCGTGGGTCATGCATTTTGTTGGAGCATACTTGCCCTTGAGCCTTGGCTCAGTGGATAAGATTGTGTGGTCAGTATGAGAAAGGTGTTAGGTCCAAGTTTTATCAATCAAAAGACGAAATAAAAGGACAAAGGGATGGTAAGGTTAGGTGTGGCAGGTAGGTCTGAGGCAGGAGAGTATTTGACATTAGGATTATTCGGCTTGCCCTGACCTGGTTTTTCGGAGAAACATTCTTCCCTATTCTTAGGTTTCAGCTGTGTTCCATAGTGGTAGAAAAGATATTTCCGGCCCTGCTTTTCTAGCTTCTTTCTTCTAAAATGCAAATTCAGTCATATATTCATTGAGGGCGTATTGTTCTTTGTAGTTTTTTTTTTTTTGATTGGTAAACAAATTTTTATTGATCAAAAGAGTAACCAAGAGCCCAAGTATACATGACGTATACAAGAGCAATGCCTAAGTGTGCTAGTTTAGTGAAAGGCTTGATTTTGCAGCCCACCCTTTGTTGCCTTTTTTGGATGGTCTTCACATGTTTTACGTGGAGCAGAAGGTGGCTTGAGTGGGTCATCTGAAGATGCGACAAGAGTTGTTAAATAGGGATCAGACACTTGGTCTAGATGCATTCGTGATGGTGTGTTTCTAGACATGCTGGTGTATAGTTAAAAAGGATTCTTGAAATAGTTTTTGTGGCTATAGAATTCTGACCAACTAGCTTGTATTTTTCCCTATTCTGTCTCTTTTTTTTTTTTTTTGGGCCCTGGGGGTCGGGTGCTGGGATTATTGAATCTATTGAGTCTTGAAGGTGTAACTATCTTAAATTACGACTGGGTTTGTCAGATGTACACATCCTTGATTTACTTTTCATATAGATATTTTGACTACGTTGAAATCTTTGATCTAGAGGCTGATATGTGTGCTAGACAATAATGAAGATGATAATTACTCTCCTAAGGAAAGTGTATGCCTTTATAGATCCTCTTCACGTAACATAAAAAGAAGGCATATCAATTTTACTACAACAAATTAGCTTCCAAAACATCTTATTGCCCCACTGCTTGAAAGAAAATTAGACTATGTGCTAGGGTTCTGTGACTGATTCCAAATAAAATGTTTTATTAAAAAATGTTTTATTAAAAAGTTATTAGATTTTTTGAGTGCTTGTCATTCACTATATTATAACATTTAATTTATGTTAGTATTAGGTTATATGTGTTGTAGAGTTATATTTTCTTTTTAACAATAGATGGAGAAAATTTAATATGTTCGTTTTGTCAGGAAACAATTCAATCCTTAAGAAACCATGCAAAGTACCAGAGAAGAATGTTTGACCAGGCTGTTCAGTTAGCTCGCCCGGGTGGAGTAATTGTGTATTCAACGTTAGTATGCTTTTGTCTCATTCATTGTATTAATGGACTATAGGTTGACACACTTATAAGCTGATAATACTCAGGTGTAATGTTCTTCATCTCAGTAACTAGGATTCCTTAATTAGTTTTAGTACTTGTCAATGTCTATAAGAATGTATGGGGTCACTTAAAAAAAAAAAAAGCATGTATGGGGTAATACACTCTGCAAATAGTGGTTCCCAGTTTCTTACACAATCCACACTCAGCCCACTTTTTGGGTACATTGGTTACACAGTCAACTGCTTGCATATGATTTTCCTAGGGATATATTAACTTAATCTCTTGCTTTATTTATCAAACTAAGTGTATTACATATTATTGGAACCATTAAGTTTGTTGTATGTGTCTCATCTTACCATGACCGAAATGTTTTCACTGCGGTTGAATTGCTAGATGTACAATAAATCCTGGTGAGAATGAAGCATTGGTGCGATATGCTTTGGATACATACAAATTTCTCTCCCTGGCGCAACAGGTTAGATTCCAAATTCTACTTCTATTTTTAAGGATTCTAGAGATGATGACTGAAGTTAGATTTGATTGTTACAGAATTGACAAATATATTTCTGGGAGAAAGATGACACTGATTTTTCAATCCCTGGAAAAAAAAGAGGTTTTGAATATGATATTACACTACATATCCCTTAAACCATCAGTTTTAATGTGAAATATATATATCATACAGTCATACCAATTGCGTTAGAACCTCTAGTAGAAAATGCATCATTGTTGTAAAGAAAATAGCAGTAGCATTTTGTACATGAGGGCTTCTATGTGTGATTTTGTGATACCTTTCAGCATCCAAGCATTGGAGGACCTGGCCTTCTTGGTGGTTGTGAATTTCCTGATGGATATATTGAGTAAGTACTTTTGTCCAGTCATATTTTGGTGTGAATGCTCATTCAGGGATGTTTTCTTTTGTGTAGATTGGCCTTCTATTAATTTGCTCTTCTTGTGGACAAATTATAAGGATGTCTGCCAGTTTTTCTTTTCTTTTACTCCTACAACACTTAATCGCATGTTGATAACAGGAACTTTTGGTGAAAGGTAATGAACTTTGTATGACTAGTTGCACTGCTTGACTGCAGGGAGTGGCTAAGACCAGGTGAGGAAAAGCTCGTGCAGAGGTTTGATCCATCAGGTCCACTTGATACAATTGGGTTTTTCATAGCCAAGTTTATTGTTGGCTCTAAAGACGGCTGATCTCGGGGAAATTCTGCCAACTCTGTGAGGTCATAAACTGCTAGGGTATGTCGTATATGATTAAGCTGGCGGACGTGCGGCTTATTTAAAGTGCACTTGGTGATGTAGTCATGTAGCAGTTTGCTGTGTGTCTTTTGGACTTACTATCAAGTCCAAATTATCTGTGAGCAACCCTAAAGGTTTTTGAAACACATTGCCTCAGGTTTAGGTGTCATTTTGAAACTAGAACAATCTTGTTGAATGTCTACATTGGAATTAGTAGTAGCGATTGAGTTATGTATAAGCTGAACTATCATTTTGTAGCTTTGAATAATGTGAATGGTTTCTTATAATGTAATATCTTTAATTATTAACCATTTTTTTTTTGTTGGCACTTGCTCCTCTCTTGGTAGTGGGAGTTAAAACAGATAGAACGACGACGACGACAACAAAAATAAAAATAAAAACAAAGGTTTAAATACAAAATTAGGTGTGAACTTGTGGTTTGTACCAAAATCAAATTATTCTGTGTTTTTCTATACCTACAAAAGAAATTAGTGTTTTTATTTTATTTAATTTTTTACTTCCTGTGCTTCTCTCATAAATTTGTTAGTAAGCCGTTAAAAGCGGACAAGTGATCATTAACAAGCCATGTGTTCATATTTGTTTAAAAGAAATCTCAATATGATATAAAATATAAAAAATTACTTAAACCTCAAATACAAAACAAATAAGCATAACAAATAAAAGTCGCTCAGAGTACTCTGTTCAATCTGACCGTCATGTCAAATTTAATATTTTTTTTAATTTTTTAGTTCACGTTTTTTATTATTTTAAAATATTTTAAAAAAATATAAAAAAAAATATCTTAAAAATAAAATAAAATATATGAGATCTTAAAATAACGAGATAAAATGAGTAGACAAAAGAGTATTTTTTCAAATAGAAATTGGAAAGAATCAAAAAGTGAAAAGCACAAATAAACTAATTCAAAAAAATCGTGCTGGGAGTAGAATTGCGAGAAATTTCCACTCCCTAGGTGTGCTGTGGCCCGTACCCGGCTTGTCGGGCACATCTACTCGCTTTCGCTAGGGGTTGGTCGATGGCACGGTCATCAGAACTTGGTTACACAAGTTTGTCCCTCAAATTATCGTTCAGATATTTTATTTTATTTTTTCTTAATAATTAAAAAAGTAATTATTAGTGAAATGATATATTTTTTATTTTTAAAATATGTTTAAAAGAGAGAGAAAAAAAAAGTTCAATTGCACTCGTAGTAAGTTTGAGGACCGCTAGGTGTGCCCCTTAGGCCAAATGCCACTTTTATTTATTTTATTTATTTTTTTCTTTTTTATTTTTCACTTTTTTAAATATCTTTAAATATTTTAAAAAATAAAAAAATATACAATATACTAATAATCAATTTTTTAATCATTAAATAAAAATAAATAAATAAATAAATATATGATCGGTTAAAATGAAATAACAAAATCACGAGGCATAGTATCATTTTTCCTAATAAAATGTTGGAGAGGGTGGGTGGGGTATCCATCTTTTCGATTTGGGTGCGGCTTGGGTCCTATTACAAAAAGAACAAGAAATCTCCTGTTAAGCAAACCGACGCCGTGTAGTGGTATGCTGGCCAAACTGATGTCGTGTAGATATCTCGTGTTTTTCTTATACGCTGGCAACTGATGAGTGAATAGATATATCCTATTTTTCCTATACGTTGGCCACTGAACTCATTTGGAACACTGTTAAGAACTAACAGCAAAAAACATGGATTGGCAAATGTGAATCTACTCTTGCTACATCATTTATGTTATGGAGAGAGTGCAGTTGTTGGTGGAGACCACTTGCTTGATACTTCCAGCGAAGGACACCAATAAACAACATTGGTTGTAAAACCAAAAGAGACAATAATAACAACCAGAACAAAAAGAAGCAGTGCAGCTATGAGTCCCAACAAGAGAAGAATTTAAGAAAACATTACAGTATTTTCATGATGTTTGTAATATGGTGTTCTTTATGAAATAGTCTATTGTATTTGTCGCTCTAGTTGAAACTGCAGGACAAGTATTTGTAAAAAGTTCCTACAATTACATGTAACATTGTTTTCCAAAGAATTCCATATGACTACACGATCTTTAGGCTTCTCATATATTGAGACTACGTATTCATGAGACAAGTCTCTTTCACTATGCTCTTTAACAAAAGCTCATTGAAACTCTTTATATTGCATTTGAAATTTTCAAAAATAATTGAAAAATATATGTATTTGTTGCTTGCATCAATCAACATAGGTGATGCAATCTTAACTTTTGGTAACTTTTGCCTCAAATTGTACTTTGCTTGCAACTCTTTGTAGCGTTTAGCATTGAGTGGCCTTTCAAAATGTGTGAAGAATTTTACAATATCATAATCTGACTGTAAATAATCCTTCAGGTTAGAGTTCAAACTTTCACTCAATTGTGTAGAAGCCATTCTTGTAGAAAATGACATCTTCACATATGCTTTTGCCAATTTTTCTTTCAATTCAAACAAATGTTATAGCCAAGAATTGTCACATACATTGTACTTATGAAGCTTAGAATCCCAAGCACTGGATAACTCTTCTCCCTCTTCAAAAATCTCAAAACATGCATTGGGATCCATTCTAAAGCCACTCTCAGCTCTCAATAAATGACCAACATGTTTCATAGCATTTTGGATTAAATGCCACTTACAAAGCCAATGATAGGTACTTGGCATTACTATTGAGATAGCTTTTGCCATTGTTGGATCTTGATCAGTAAATATGGTCTTTGGTTTCTTCCCTGAGATTGCTTCAAAGAAAGTTTCAAACAACCATTTAAATGACTCTATGGTCTCGTCGTAAAGAAGTGCAACACCAAATATCACAATCTCTCTATGATGATTAAACCCAACAAACATTGCAAGTGGTCGATACTCCTTAGTACTATATATCGTATCAAAATTAACTATACCACCAAATAAATTATAATCAACAATCATTTGGGCATCTGCCTAAAAGATATTTGTTATGCGTTCTGCAGTATCTAATTGTGCAGCATTATAAAAGGAAAGATTCTCTCGTTTTTTCTTTTGGAAGTGTCTCAATAAACGCCACACCTCGTCATATTTTAGCTCTCATTGTCGTTTTTTGTGAAGGTAATTCTTATGATCTTGCTTAGTAACCAAGAGCATCTTTCCTACCAACTTGCCTACCCATGAACTCATAGGAATCCTTCAATTTTATACCACCATCATCTGTCAAATCAATTTCCAATGCTTGTGCTTTTGAGACCTTTCATTGTGATGGCATTATGTGAGCACATTGTAGAATATGGAGAGAATGATTATGAAAGAGCTCAATACTATGTATGTAATATTTTTTTTTTCTTTATCATGTCGAATTATCATTTGTGCTTTGTAGCCTGTCCTATTTTTTGTCCATCTCTCTTCCATTGGGCTCTAAACCTCTCTTTACAACACAAATTTTCTTGAAGTCACCAAGCAATCTACTTTTCTTTTATTATACCAATCTCTTCGAATACTAAATCCATAGTTCTATCCATACTCATTATAGACGTTATATGCCTCTTGTTCAGAATCAAACTCATTCCAAGCTCTGGTGTGTGATCAATAACCAAAGTTTGATCATTATTCTTGATTATCTCTTCCATGCATATTATGGTTTCTGAAAAATTACAACAAGTACATGAACTTTTTGATTCATATCAAGTCCTTGAAAGTGACAAATACTTGTCTAAAAGAAAAAAAATAAAAGCAACTAAAAGTAGCAAAAATTATGTCTGCATGTTAAAATGGCATATTGGCAAAAAACACAAGCAATAGAAATATAGTCAACAAAAAAGGGCAAGAGCAAGCGACAAGAAAACCAAAGTGTACTGCAGAAAAAAGTAGTTTTACGAAGACTTTGAACAACATATATAATAAAAGGGAGAAAAATGCAGGACAAAGTAGATTTACATTAACCAATCTAAGTTTTTGTTGTTGGTTCTTCTCCGTGCAAGCAAGTAGTTTACCATAAAAAAAAAAGATTTTTATGAGTATATGTTAAACCTGAGTGCTCCAAAGGAGTTCAGGGCAAGCATAAAGAAAAATAGTAAATATATATGTTCAGTGGCCAGCGTACCCAAAAGAAACCCATATTCTTATGTCTAAATCAGGCCCATACAAAATGGATTTACAAGCTATATTCTATTTCTAATTTTTTTTCCCATCACTCAAATCTCAGTATCCTGAATCTCTTTAGTTTGGTTTGGTTTTGACGAGCAAGCACTCAATGGCAAGCAACAGCGTCTAAATGTGCTACCTAGGTATTACTTTAGTTGTTGTGGAATGTGGATATAAGCAAAATCTGTTCTCTCTAGAGACTGCAGAATGATAGGAACTTCAAAACATAAAGTGACAGTGGGAATGAGAACTTCAAAACATCATCTACTGACCCATATGAAAAAATAGAAATCGAAAGACAGGCTTCAACGATAAAAATATTTCAGGACTCTTGGACTTGAAATTATTGGGTGTGATAATCTTCAAAATCCTTTAGGTAGAGTTGCTGATGTGGCAATCTTTCATTGGAGGCTGTTAAAGCCAAAATAATAGCCCGACCGCTTCAAAGCGGCTTTGATATCTTATATATAATAAGTGCCAATAAGCAGGCAAGTCTTGGTTTATCTTTTTTTCCATTTTTGTCCCTCCTTTTATATTTGTTTTCCCTATGTGTCCATTGGTCTGTCTTTTTTTCTTTTTTGCCCCTACTTCTATATTTATTTTCCCTCTATGGACCTTTGTTTATCTATTTTACCTTTTTGCCTCTACTTTTATGTTCATTTCCCAGATTTGTTTTTTATTTTTTCCATTTTGGCCCCTGATTTTTTATTAATTTTCATGATGTGTCCTCCATTTTTTTGTTTATCTTTCTTCATTTTATTTTCTTACTTTTGTCCTTCAATTGGTAGTTGTTACTCCTTTATATCCCTGATTCCATTCTTGGTGAATTTATGATTTTCTCCCTTTTTTTCCTCAAATATATGTGTTCCATTTTATCCCGTTTTCCACGGCTTTCTCGAAATATTACAAGACGATAATATTTTTTTACATTTCTTTATCGCTTCAGATTCTTTTTTTTTTTCTTGTCTGCCGCTTCAACTACTCTTTTTTTCTCAATTTTTGTTCTACCATTCTCTATTGCTTTCTCGATTTCTTCTCTCCATCTTATCACCGCTTCTGCCGCTTCTTTTTTCTTCATCTTTATCAGATTCTGGGTTTCTTTACATTTTCTTTATTGTTTCGGATTTCTTTCTTCCATTTCTTTTTTGGTGTCGTCTACCGATTAAACCGCTTGTTATCAATTTTTTATTTGTTAAATTTCCCCACCGCTTAAACAGCTGCCATTAGATTATCTACTTAATTTTTTTACACCGCTTTCACCGCTTTTGCTTCAGTATAAAAGCAGTTGTGATGTTTTATTTTTTCTGTTGTTTGCAATCTGATAAAATCACAAAAATCTATCTGCTGCCTTCTGAGTTCTAAATTCAGTCGACTATACTCTTTCATTTCTGAGTTTCGGGATAAAATAGGTATGCTTCTATTTGCTTTTATGCTCAGTTAAATATGCATCTGTTAAACATTTATGGCTTTGATATTTCTGAATTTGTTGCCTCCAATAATTTCTTTGCATTCATCAAATAATACATACTCATACATGTCAAAAAAAAAAAAAAAAAAAATTTAGAGTGCGAAAAAAAACATAAATAGATTCACATAGTATTTGAAGCTGTGCAGAGAACTAAATAGAAATAAATATGTGCACAAAGTAAATTCCTAACATAATAGAAATAAATCTAAATAAACAGATACGCATAGTATTTTAAGCTGTGCAAACAAATAAATAGAAAAAAAAATATGACTAAGAGGAAAAAACAAATCTGATATGTGAAGATGTGCAGAGAAGTGTAGGGAAAAAAACAAAAAATAGAAACGAACATATATTCATTTATGTACAGTTTCACAATAGAGGAAAAAACAAAGATCAAAGCAAAACAAAAAATAAGCATATGAATATCTGTTCTAACGAAAAACATACAACAAACAAAGAAAGTTTCTATATGGGTTCTTGGAATATGGACCTCTCTATGTTTCCATATTTAAACTTAAATATGAATTTTCCTACGCTTCCATGAAATAGTACATACACACGCATATAAACAAAAAAATCCCATGTGAAAAAAAAAAACAAATATGTAGTACAATAAACTTGAAGAAGAACTGCACAAGCAGAAACAACAAAAAGTGTAAAATGAGAAAAGAAACAAAATAACAAAAGAAATTTGTAGTCCAACAGATCTGAATCAGAAGTGCTCGGGTTTAGAGTAAGAAATAAATCGCGGGATCTGAGACAAAACTATGTAAAGACATGTCCAGGTTCAAAACAGTTGATAAAAATTATAACTGTGCAGAACAAATAATCAAATAAAAATTTTATTGTTCAAGCCTAGAAGAAAATGTCTAGATATGCCAGAGTTTATAAAGATGAGCAAAAATAAAAAATAAAAAAAAATCTAACCTAAAACTTGACTGATGTAATAGAAACAAAGAAAATTAGGCCTGGAAAATAAAGAAAACAATATATATATATATATATATATATATATAGTGCATCACATTTGAATAAAAAATTTAAAGATTTATACTCAACTGTCTACAGTTCTTCATATGGGTAAAAACAAAACACAAGGACGAAGAGATATATAACATTAACACAGAATGACTTGTACATTCATAACATACATATACATAACATAAAAGCCATATGTAAACGAGATATAAGTGACATGTCAAGAATTTTTTGGTTGAATAATTCCAGACTTAATACTTAAAATTCCAAAAATTTAAAGCTAAACTCAAAACATGATATATAAGTCAAAAAATAAACTTCCACATGTTACAAAAAAATGATATTAACATTTTTGGCTTCAAACATATCAGATTTCAGACTTTAGATAATAATAAATGTAATAAATATCTTGCATAATTTCATATTACAGCCGACATAAACTATATCGCAAACAAAAGAAATTGATATATGCACACTATCTCGTCAAATATGAGAAAGGTTGGCATGTTGTAATACCCGAGTCCTACTACATAGGTCTTTACATCTTTATTAATTCCTTCAGTTAAATATTTTTAGATAAAGATTTTTATTACTGTTAATTATTCTATTTTAAGATGAGTATGCTTTATTTATTTTTAAAATATAATTTATTAAAATAAATCAAGGGTATTATTTTAAGATTTTGAAATATTTTCTCTTAAGCCCTTTAATTTTATTTATTTAGGAAATGACTCAATTATTCTCTACCATTAGATTGGTAGATGAAAAGCATCCTTGAGGTGGATAGATCTCCACCATCCATCTTCCAAGCTTATGTGATAAGCTTTGACCAAGCAACTAAAGCCCTTTATCCCATTTCACCAGTAGGATTCTAGAACAAGCTAATAAGCTTTTGCATCCATAGGCTTCAAAAGCAACCCATCAAGCCCTTTGACCCATGAGCTTCCTAAGGAAGCCATTGACTTTACTTTCCTTCCACCCATCATCCAAGGCAACAAAAGAGAAAAGATGAAAACAAATAAAAACTAATCCTAAGCATTTCTATCCCCCATTCAGTCGACCCTCACCCAAGAGAAAAGAAATAAAAATTCCACTCCCTTTCCAAGAAAGCTAAAGCCAACCCTCTCTTCTTCTCCTCTCTTTTGTTCTTCAAGAAACCAACTCCTCTCATCATCTTCAAGCTTATGACTCCATAGCAAGATAAGAGTACCTTTAATCATTCTCCTTTGTGTATTTCGAATTTAGCCCTGGTTTAATCAAGTGGGTTTTCTTTTGATGATTTTTATGTTTCAGTTTTGGAGTTTAAAACAGTGATATCGTGTTGCTCTTCATCCACACGGCTATACCTCTATTTGGTCATCCACTTGTGTTTTGAAAGGAGCTAAGAACTTAAGGTAAAAATCCTAATTTGACTCATTTATTTTTAATATGATTTTGGAAGCCAACTAAGTTGTTTTAACTTGTATTTTGATGTAGTTAATTTCCTATATTGCAAATAAATATGTATGCCCTGCTTTTGGCCCAAACCGAATGGCATTATAGTTGTTTTGCTATGTATTTTCTTATATTTTGAAAATACTATGTTATTATTAAACTTGGTTTAATCATAAGTGATGATTAAAGTGATTTTAAATTATATATGTTGGTATTATGTGCCTTGTGTTGAGGTTTGGTTGGTAATCTATTTTTAGGATGCTAGAGGTTCGGTTTACAGGTTTTGCCAGGGTTCTAAAATTTTATATATTGCTTTTAAAAGGTATTAAGTGAGTAAATTATAAGCCTGAGTGTTTAAAGGTTTTAAAGTTTCTTAATGGGTAACTTTGCTATACTTTATGCTACTTTAATTTTAATGGGAGGTTTTATCTAAACTATTAATATATTACTTATGTAAATAGGTTATAACTTAGCTTAATCTAGATATAAGAGATTAATTGTGCCTAATATATTATGATATGCAAAGCTGTCCAGTATTCCTAAGTACGTCATGCCATAAAAATAGTCCATTTATAGTCCCTCGTTTGGTTAAATGCTACATAACCCAAGAGTCTAAAATATCGATAAGCTAACCTTTTTATAATGAGGGATTACAAGTTGATTAAAAGGCATGTTTTCTAAGCTTGTTAGCCTACTTGAGATGCCTAAATCTATTTTAAAGCCCATTGTTGAGAATTTCAGATTTTATCTCCTAATGTTCATAACCTAAAGTGAGCTTGAACCAAAGAAACATTGCTTAAAGCCTATGAATTCTTAACTACTTTTCATGTAAGCCTTTAAAATAGCCTTTCCATGGACAACTAGCATGTCTTAATATTTAAATTATTCTCTTGTCAGTCGAGGTGATGAGTAGTCATTGGGGTTAATGCTAAGTATAGGATGGACGTTAGATTGTAATATCGTGACTTTCTCTTTTTAAAGGGAGGGATAAAGAATATTGTATGAGTATTAACACGCTTATGATATTTATTGGAATAGGACCTATATTGATGATGGAAGTATCGAAGAGCACAGAGGTAAGTAGCTATGACCATGCTTCTTACACCAAGTTCTCTTTATGAAAGAATGTCTCTCTCTCTTATTGCAAATACTCTTCTAAAGAAAAGAGTAAATGAATATAGTATGTACAAGCCCTATCTTGATAGCCCCTGTTAAGCACCCTATCGATTATAATTGTGTGTATGTGTATAAGGTAATGCATGCACGTAGGTTCTAAGTCATGAGCTTTCCATACATGCTCTCTCAATAAACTTATTGATTATTCATATATGTAGTATAGTATGAAAATATATCTTTTTCATAAAAATGCAAATGCATCGAAGTAAGAAAGATGATGAAAATATTTTGATTGTAAAGGAAAGAAAATAAATGTCTCATGCCTTATGCTTCAAGTGATGCTTTAAATGAGTATTAAAATGTCCCTATGAATTGATACTTTAAATGACGTGAAGAAAGTGTTTTAAAATGCCCATATGAACTGATGCTTTAAATGACGCGAATGAACGTTTTAAGATGTCCCTATGAACTGATGTTAAATTGTCCCTGTTAACTGATTTTAAATTGTTCCCATGAATTGATGCCTTATGGATGCTATGAAAAATGATGTTTAAGCTCATGCTTTAAAATGATATTTTTTCATGAACGCACAGTTAAATGAAGAGATGATGTTTAAGTTCATGCTTTTAAATTACGTTTTCCATTAATGAACTGTTAAATGATGAAAATGACTGAAAGGACTGAAATGAATGAATGAAAGAAAGGACTGAATGAATGAATGCTTTAATGTATGAAAATACATAACGGCCATATGAATGAAAAGGGTACCAAAAGAATGGACAGATTGTAATGCCGGGTAAGTAGTACTGGTAGTGCATCCTGTGTTGCCCCTGGCTGAAAAGGGATTTCTAACCTGTGGCCACGGGCGGAATCTAGGTCCAAAGGAAGACCGCTAACCCCAACACACGGGGCATAATAGTGTGTACCGGCCAAAGAAAGTGAAATATGAAAGTATAATTATTTCTTAAAATGTTTATGCATGAAAGCATGGTTATTTCTTAAAATGTTTATGTATGAAAGTATATGGCTTATTTCTTAAACTGTTATGCATGAAAGCATTGTCAAGAATTAGCAAATATGTTTATGTATGCATGTTTTTAAAAGAAAAGAATAGATGCCTAGTATGTTCACTGCATGGTGTACTACTTACTGAGTTTTCGACTCACTTTTGTTTTAAATGTTTTAAACATCCAGGTATTGATGAAAAGGTTGGGGAGCAAGGCAATACTGCAGAGGGAGAGGCAGAAGCTTAGGATCTTCCCTAACTAGAACAATTATGTTTATAGATGATAAGTTATGTTTTTATGAACGTATGGACTCTAAGAGTCTTTTATAATAAATGTTCGAATAGAATGTCTATCAGGTGTTCCCTTTATTAAATGAAAAATTTAGAGTACACATGTGTCATGTCCATGCCGATCGTATGTTATTAGAAAGAAAAAAAAGGACAGGTATGTACGTCGTGATCTTGTCCTTCACAGGGCGGGGTTGTGACACATGTATACAAGAAAAAAAAAAACCCCAACAAAAAGGAACAACATGCATTCATTTATGTAAAGATTCACAATAAAAAAAAATAAAAAATAAAGGTCAAACAAAAACACCAAAGATATGAACATCTGTTGAGATTTATAAGGAAAACAAAAGGCAATAGAAAAACAAACACCAAACAAAATAAAGAAAAAACAGAACAATAGAATGATAGTAAAATAATAGAAACGAACATTATGCATTCATTTATCTAGAGGAACAACAAACAAAACAAAGAAAAAAAATAGAGGAATAGAATGAAGGTAAAATAAAAATTTAGGCAAAAACATTAAAACAAAAAAAAGAAAACAAAATCGATTTCATGTTCATTTTCCTACAGAAATAGGTTGGAAGGAAAAAAACAAGTGAAAGAACAGATTCTGAAAAAA
This sequence comes from Juglans microcarpa x Juglans regia, assembly GCF_004785595.1. Classification (NCBI taxonomy): domain Eukaryota; kingdom Viridiplantae; phylum Streptophyta; class Magnoliopsida; order Fagales; family Juglandaceae; genus Juglans; species Juglans microcarpa x Juglans regia. Next base: position 20,675,471 of record NC_054597.1, on the reverse strand, counting down.
AGTGAGAATAGAGAACGTTAAAAAAAACACATATCTAAACACGATTCCTTCAAATATATAAATATGTCTTCAAAAATAAACCCACTTCAAAAAAATTACACCAACTCAGATCTGTAGAAAATGAATGTCGTCTTTCATTTACTTACAGATGGACGATGGAAGAAAAATTAACAAAGAAAATGAAAAAACAAAGAAAATGAAAGCATAAAAAAATTACAAATGAATGAAAAAAAAAAATGTTTAGATCTGAAGATCATAGCTTCAAATATATGAAGATCTGTTCAGATCTATAAAGGAAAAAAAATCAAAAGTGAGAACACGAGAAAGGGAGATCAGAGAGGAGCGAAGAGAGAGTTTGACAGAGTGACGGAGAGAGAGAGATATATAGAAGAGAAAATTTATCCTAGATTTTCTCGTTGTTGTCGGCAACTAAGGTAGATGCTATGATCTGTTGCAGTGACTAATAGTGGTGAGAGAGGGAAATGACAGTGAACAACAAAGGGAAGAGAGAAAGAGACAATTTTGGCAAATAGAAGAGGACTTCAATGGAGGAGAGGAAGGAGGAGGAGGAGAGAGAGACGAAAAGAAGAGAAAAAAAAATTTAGGTTTCGGAGGTTACGAGCCGTGAGGATGAAATTAGGGTTTGGTTGGAGAAAGAGGGGGGAAGAGACGGAGGGAAGAAAAATGTGGAGGCCAAATACGCTGCTCATTTTATTAAGGATGTATTTAATGTGTTCCTGGTAGAGTTAGGGTTCCTTCCCCTGAAAACGTCGCCGTTTTAGTCTGGGGGTTCTTCTTTATACATGAGCATGGGTGGGTTGAAAAAGGTAAGAAAAAAAATGAAGTTTAAAGATAAAATAACAAATAAAAAATTTGAATATTACATCTTATTACAAATAATTCTAAAATATCTCTATGTATTACCATATATATATCTAACATGTATTTCTTCTTATTTAAATGTTTTGCTTTAATTATTAATTTAAATTTTCAGGGCAACAAAAAATACATTGGTTGAAGAAATAATTGCAAACAATTTTATTAGGCCAGGCGTGTCAACTTCAGGCAGTTCTGCTGATTCATTAATAAAAATATTTGAAATTGCTGAAGGCTTGAACTCTATACAGCAATGACGGTATAATTTTATTGTTTAAAATCATATTTCCTATTTTTTTATAGATAATTATCTTTTTCACACTCTTGTTTTCTTATCTTCTTTTGAAATATAGAGATTGGAAATTAGTTAGGATGAAATAAAGATGGAGGATAGGAACTTCTGAATTGTGTTGTGGCTTTGGAACAATGCATGTGATTAAATTTAGAATGTTGATTTTGTTATGGTTCAGTTTTTATTTTTTTGGAATAGTTTTGATTTTTCTTATGTTTTTGTAAATCTGTAGATCTGTTATTTTACTCATTACATTTGTTATTATTTTAAAACATCTAAGATTTCAAATTTAAGATCATAGCATATAGGTCACAACAAAATAAATCTCTACATTTCACAGAGAAATAATATTAACATCTCAAAATTTAGCTCAGGATTCAGATTGGCTACTTGATAGCCATAACATAGAAATTTTAACTGTAAATTGATAGATTTATGTCTATATTTTTAGAATTTTTTTATTGTTTATAATACATATTATATACATGATCTGCATAATGTTTATAATTATAATACAACAACTTACAAGAACTAAGTCACAACTTTGAGATGTTTATGGCCTACTTTTATAATCGTCGACCATCCCAATCTAGGTATCAAAGCAGCTGAAAGAGTTTTATTCCTGGTCTTCGTCGTGCCTATTCACACCTAAGTTGGGATTATCGACGATTATAAAAGTCGGCCGCATATATCTCAAAGTTGTGACTTGGTTCTTGTAAGTTGTCGTATTATAGTTATAAACATTATGCAGATCATGTGTATAATATGTATTGTAAACGATAAAAAAATTCTAAAAATATAGACATAAATCTGTCCATTTATAATTGCAAAAAAATAAAAAATAAAAAAAAGAAAAAAAAGTGGTTTAAAAATAAGATGAGAAATATTATTTTTATAAGAAAAATCCATAATGCATACACAAAGTTTTATGTCATGCATACATGTCCATACATTTATTTGTATTTGTTTATAGACATAAATCTATAGTATGTTGTTTGTTTACTTATTAAGGTTTCTCGAAATCTTACTGTGGTAGTTTCCACTACCATTGTCCATCCAGAATGGTAAAAGTTATAACAGGATTAGAAAATCCCAATGGGAAATTGCAAAATGACAGCAACTCCTCCGGTAAGGATTGTGCCTAAAATGGTTATAAGCTCGCCCAAGCCCTCCATCTCGGAACGCCTTAAGACAATTGACCAAGCTATCACAGAGATACTCAACGATATAGAGGATTTCAAATATCATCACAATTGAGATAAAAATTAGAATATAAAGAAAAGAGTGAAGCCCAAAACTTAAGAGATTTTGTCATACTTACTTTTTGAAGAACAATATTTTGATAAATCTCGTGTTTGTGTTTTAGATTTTCTCATATTGCTGGACTTAAAAATTTTTACATTATAATTAGAATATATTAATTGCTAAAATTAATAAATAATAATTTATTTACTATTTTTAGATATCAAGTTTATTTAAAAACGTATGATGATAGCTCATCAACTCCAATAGTAGCTTTTGGATCTGCAATAGAAAATTGTATAGTTGTAAATGTGTTTGTGGAAATTCCTATTTTATAGTCATGGATATTTTGCAGATAATATATGTGATATTTTTTATGATCAATAAGAAAATCTTAAAATATGGACAAAACTATTACATTTCATAATTATATATATTAATCTATTTTTTATTATTACATTTTTACAGAAAATTCTTATTTTTAAAAATATTTTTCATATTTTTGCAACTGGGTATACGAATGCATGTGTTTGCCCTTTATTAGTACACACACACACACACACACACATTAGAGCTGGCTCAATAGATTTTGAGGCCTAAGACGATAAGTTAACACATGACTTTTTTCTTCTATCAAATTAACTATGTTATATCTAAATATATTTTTATTTAAAAATTATTCTTCTTGCTTTTTGAGATGCAAAATTACTAATTAAATTTTTATATTCAAGTTCTTCTAATATCTTCTTTTCAATTGATAATATGGCCATTCCATTTAATCTTTCCTGCAACATTATTGATCTTAGATAAGATATTATCAATTTTAATTTTGAAAAAATTCTTTTTGCAGAAGCAACAGTAATAGGTATTGTCAATAAAATTCTGTAAGCGATACATGCATTTGGAAAAGAATCAAGTCTTTTTGGGATTCAATCAATTTTTCTATTCTTCTCTCTCTCTTTTTAAGTTTCTCATATCCAGATGCATATTTTCTATTAGACATATTTTCTAGTAGAAAAGAAAAATATCCAGTATATAAAATCTTACTATGCTAATGAATATTCTAAAAAAATATAAATATAAATATTAACATAAAACAATAGAACCTGATTTAGCAAATGAGATTCACTTTTATATAACAAATGACCTTCATGTTTACATAAACTTTTTAATCTGCACAATAAAATAAATATCTTAATGTTAATATCCAAAATCAAGAAATAAATTATACACTAGAAGAACTGAAAGAGAAAGAAACAAAGTTTGAAAAACAGTCCAAGAATAGGTGGCCCATGGGCCATGTGAATTGTGAAAGCTATGGTCAATTGAAGTCTTGAAGAAGAAACAAAAAATAGCCAAGGATGTTCTAGAAAACAAGTCATTCGCGTGGCTCTTTTATTGCCACAAAAATTCAATGTATAGATATAAAACAAAAACTTCACTATATATACAAATTGCAGAGCTGCTCAAAGTCTGCCGATGCGATTGGAAACAATGGAGAGGTTGCCAGTGCCAAATACGAGCAAGATGGATGCAAGAGAGATTAGAGAATGGAGACAGGAGTACAAAAGCGATGAAATAAAATTTATCGATTTCAGGTAAAAAAATATAAATTTATATTTTTTTATAATTGTTAGCGTCTTTTTTTTTTTTTTACCGTGGAGTTGAGAATTGATTTTTTCAATTTTCAATGTTAACGTCTCTTTGTTTAGTTTAGATAATTTATTTTTTTAATTTTTTTAACTAATTATTTTTTTAGTATTTTTTGAGGCCTTCTTCCACTGTGGGGTCTTAAGCAATTGCCTAACTCGCCTTATGGAGAGCCGGTCCTAACACACATATAAGCCTAAAAAAACTGAACACATTTCATAAATTTCTTCTGTTTTTCTTTCACCCCTATTCTTCATTTCTTCTCTCTCTGCCTCTTTCTTCTCCATTTCGTTAAATGTTCTTTCTTCCTTCTTTTTTCTTCTTCTTCTTCCTCTTCTCTTTTTGTTTTCTCTTCTACTTCCCTCTCCCCACTTCATTCTCATGCCATTATTATCTTATATACGATTGTTTTGACTTATGAGACCTATCATCATGTCCATGGGTCTCAAAAGTTTTGAGATCCTATGTATTTGAGACCTTTCAAATGTGAAAGATTTTATGCGATGGATCTAATGTGGTGATTTATGATGTGGTTGTTTGTATGTAATCTGATGTATATTTTGATGTGGTTGTTGGTGATGGGTTGAATGTGGCATGTTGTATTTTCTAGATCTTACGGTCGCATGAGGTGATCGATTGGTGGTGGTACCAATCCACCCATTCATTTAGTGAGGGTGGATGGACAATGGGTATGAGAAGGCAGGGCGGGAGGCAAAATAACCAAATAGGGACGTGGGGCAAGGAGGTTGGCTACCCAACTCGCATTGGGCGGGTAGAACCCCTATGAATCCTCCCCCCACCTAAGCCACCTCTAGGTTGCCCAACCATGCGGTGGTCCAATTAAGGGTCAACACAGAGTTGGTTCGTAATGGCCACCTTGTAGCCATAGTGAGATCTTTGTTATTAGATGAATTTTTAGTTACGTGTATCTATATGTCATACTAGGAATTTTGGTGAGCTAAAATATTGAAGGAAATGAAGTTGAATTTTTCAAACTTACAAGAATAGTGATTTTTAACCACAAAAGGATTTTAGTATTTAATTGATGGTTACATTATGTAGTGGAATGCTTGAGCATGATGTGCTATATAAGTCATCTAGTAGTTCTTTGGGATTTATGAGGTGATTCAGAAGTTTCAACTTTTGGGCAGAATAAACTAGATAGACAAATATGTCTAAATTAAATTGCATTGGCCCATTTCAATTTTCATATTATAAGTTAAGGTTTTTGATTCAAGCCACGGACAGCAAGTAGAAAAGCAGCTAAGCATGTGGCTTACAAGAATGATTTATGTGGGTCCAAAAACTATAAAATAAAAGAAACAATAGAATAAGAACAATGTTGTTACACCCCGCTTAATCCTTGATTAACTCTTAAGTACTCTAGATTAGGCTTTTAATTATGGTTAATTACTTTCATTAAGGTTGATAGTGAGATTAACATTAATGTTGGTACTTAGTGTTAATGAGTTAAGAATTAGAGACGCAAGCCCACTAGTAATTTTGGTGAGTCTTTTTAGGACCCAAGTACATTCATGGGCCTAGCCCAAGAAAATCTTGAACCAAGCCCATAGGAAATCAAGGCTAATTTCGGCCTAAGTATAGGAAGGTATAAGGCCTTTGGTGTAGATTGCCTTGTCCCTTTTCAAGCCCCTATAGCCCAAAGCCATGTTTGGTCTCATTTCACCATTCAAAGACCAAAGGCTTAATACACCATACCATTGGTTTCCTTAAGCCCAAATCATACTCAAAGTACCTAAATTAAGTTTTAAAAATTGGCGAAGACCATTAACCATCATACTTGATGTTAGTGCACTTTAAGCCATGCTTTGAAGCTTAATCATGCTTAATCTTTTCTTAAACTTTTTAATTCAAAGTTTCTTGACTTAATACTCCCTTAAATCATTATTATACTATGTTAATCTCCTAGCTAAACCATCCCACATGTCATTAAGAAAAATGACATAACAAGCCTAAACCATGCTTCAATTAGTTTTGAGCATTGCCTTTTGTAATGCTTGGACTGTTTTGCCCTTGGGTCCAATATTTTTGTGGTTTGTCCTCAAGGGTAATATGGTCCTTAAACACCTCATGAGACCCTCTCAAACTCATTTTGAGCCTTGGACGAAATTAGTTGCATCAACCAACTCAAAGAACCAAACCGGGAGCACCTTAGTCTAGTTTGTGTAGGAACCATTTGGATTGAATTTGAACCAGCCTCCTGGCATGGTTTGCACCAAGACCCCACGCCACCTCCTTTTCCACCCAATCACCAAGAAGTCCCATGACCATCATGAAGGATTTTGACTCATTTTTGCTACCCAAAAATATCCAAAACAGAACTGATTTTCTGCCACCACAAAACCACCTCCATCCACTTGTTTTCATGGGTGGTTTGAGAGATCTTCTGCCATCTAAATGATGTCCCATGACCTGAATTCATCTACAGGATCCTTGCAGATACTGTGGAGAGGAAATGATGGTAGTTTAGGGCACCATTTCATTCTGCACAAGTGACCTAAGCTCATGCAAGCAAATCTGAAAATTTTCCAGATTTGAGCACCTCCCACTTCACCCAATCACCAAGCACCCAAGCCAACATCCCTCACCCCTTGGCCACCTATAAATACTTCTCTCCCCTTCTCATTTCACCCACACCATAACTCTAAGCATCCTCTTGAGCTTTGAGAGCATTTCCCTCTCTTAGAGATCAAAAGAGTGCAAACCGAGTGAGTTTTGGTGAGTTCTTGAGTGTTCTTGTGTAAGGCAGTTTAGAGAGCTTGGAAGATCATAAAATTTGTAAGTTTTCTTCCTTTTGATCTTACCTAGCATTTCAAGCTTTGTTTCCAAGTGTTGGTACGAAATTTGGTTGAGTTTTGAGAAGGTTATGATGCTTAATGCAAAACCGGATCAATTAAAGAAAGGTTTGAATGGTTGAATGTTTTTAATTGGAAATTTAGCTATGGCATGTCCTAAGTATGATTTGATATGATCTAAAATTGTCCTAACATGATCATGGAAGGTTAAACTTTTAATTAGAAGCATGCCATGATAGGTTTTAAATCTATCTTGTTTTGATCAAGCATGAATCGGTTTTAAGCATATTGGTGATTAATGATTTCTTAGCTTTGATTAAGTATTGGGATGAACTTGATTACTCAAGGATTAGACTTCATAATGTCTATAAATATGTTAGTGATCATTAGTGATTAAAGAAAATCTCATATTCATGCATTTATAGGATCAATAGTTAAAAATACACATAGGCATCATCAACTAGGATGCATGCTACAAGTTGGGACTAATTGAATTTGGTTAAATTTGGAGTTCGTTTGCAATTAGTGAAAATTTAGGGCTTAAATGGCAATTTTTGAAAGTCTAGGGGTATTTTTGTAAATACCTAATTTTTGAAGTCTTTGATTTTGAACCTATCAATAAGAGTATTAACTAGAGGTGTAAATTTGAACTGGAAAACCGGACCGGATCGGACCGGTTGGACCGGTTCTTGCAACCGTAAAACCGGCCGGTTCCAGTTCCGGTTCCATGATTTCAAAGACCGTACCGGTTGGAAAAAAATAAAAAATAAAATTTTTATATATATATAAGTTTTATACAAAATATTAAACAAAATATTTTTTATATACAATATATAATTATATATGAAATAATTTCATATTATAATTTATAAATTATAACATAAAATGTAAATCTTAAATATGAAAATTTAATTTATCATATGCTTTAAGCATAAAATATATATTTAAATTATTAATAACATTTTATTTATAGCTATACTAATATATAACTAATTATACTGATATATTATTTATAGCTAAATAATCACTATACTAAATAATCACATATAAAATAATGATATAGTAATTAGTTAATACTAATTACTAATACTAAATTACTATACTGATACTATCACTATAATACTATCAATAATATAGTTATAAATAAATTAAACTCACTATAACAATTAACAAATACTAATATAACAATTAACAAACTCACTATAGCTATAGTTATACTTAATAGTCTAATATAGACTATAATTATTCTAATATTATATAGCTATACTAATATATAGCTATAGTAATAGTATAATATTAATACTATTATATAGTCTAACTAATACTAATAATCTGATACAGACTATAGTTATACTTATACTAATATAGTTATACTAAATCACTATAACTAATACTAATATATGGCTATACAAATAGTCTAATATTAATACTATTATATAGTCTAACACATTATATAGCTATAACTAATACTAATATGTATATTTAATCTAATATAGTTATATTAAATCACTATAACTAATACTAATATATAGCCATACTAATAGTCTAATATTAATACTATTATATAGTCTAATATAGACTATAGTTATACTTATACTAATATAGTTATATTAAATCACTATAACTAATACTAATATATAGCTATACTAATAGTCTAATATTAATACTATTATATAGTCTAATATATTATATAGCTACAACTAATACTAATATATAAACTAATACTAATAGTTTAATATAAACTATAGTTATACTTATACTAAATAACTATAACTAATATTATACTATAGTATTAGATATAAATCACTATAATTTTTAGTATAATATTAATACTATTGTATAGTCTAACTAATACAAATAATCTAATATAGACTATAGTTATACTTATACTAATATAGTTATACTAAATCACTATAACTAATACTAATATATTAATATAACTATACTAATAGTAATAGGCTAATATTAATACTATTAGACTATGGTATATTAAATGTATCACAAATATATATATATATATTATATAGTCTAATATATAATATATTAGACTATAATATATTAAATGTATCACAAATATATATATAAATTTTAATTATCATTTAAAAAAAAACACATTGAAAAATGAAAATAATCAAATATTTTATAAATATGCCAAACGGCGCCGTTTTCCCCACAACTAAACCCTAAAATCATCTTTCTCGTAAGTGGATAGCCTCTACCTCTCACTTCTCAAACTCTCAGTCTCAAACTCAATATTTGGTCTCGCGCCTCTCACTCTCTCGTCCGCTCGCTCTCTCGTCGCTGACTCTGCCTCGGGCCCTCGGCGTCTCTCTCTCTCTCTCTCACTCAGTCTTGTCTCTCAGTCTTAGACTCTCAATATTTGGTCTCGCGGCTCGCCTCTCACTCTCTCGTCCGCTCACTCTCTCGTCTCTGACTCTGCCTCGGCGTCTCTCGTCTCTCAACTCTCCCGTCTCTCACTCTCTTGTATCTCACTCTCTCTTCTCTCAACTCTCTCGGCCCCTGTCTGTCTGCCGAGTCTGCCCCGAAAGGTAAGTTTTTTTTTTTTTTTTAAATTACATACTACTATACTAGGATTTTTGTGATTGGGTTTTGTGATATTAGGGTTTTTGTGATTGGGTTTTGTGATATTGGGATTTTTGTGATTGGATTTTCAGTTTTGTGATATTAGGATTTTTGAATCCGAAATTTATGATTTTTTGTGGTTGTGTTTATTATTATGTTTGTGATATTTGGGTTTTGTGACTGAGTTCATGAAATTAATTTGAAATTATGAGAGATGATATTTGTGATATTAGGGTTTTTTGAATCCGAATTTTACTTTGATTGGGTTTGTGAAATTGTGTTTTGTGATTGGGTAATCGAAATTACATTGATAGGGTTTTTGTGATTGGGTTTTCAGTTTTGTAATGTTAGGGTTTTTGAATCCGAAATTTAGGATTTTTTGTGATTGTGTTTATTATTTAGTTTGTGATATTAGGATTTTGTGATTGGATTTGTGAAATTACTTTGAAATTATGATAGATGATATTTGTGATATTAGGACTTTTTGAATCCGAATTTTACTTTGATTGGGTTTTGTTATTGGGTAATTGAAATTACATTGATAGGATTTTGTAATTTTTCTACTTGAATAACATATGTGTAGTGTGTCCTGTTTAATGTTTATCAATTGGGGTTGAGGATTTAAGTGTTTGAACTTGTAATTTGTTGGACTTTTGGATTTCTAATTTAGACTTTTGAACTTATTTTATTGCATAGGCTCATAGGCTTGTTGATGTCCATTCTTGAGTTTCTTGTGATTGCTTTAAAATATGTGTAATTACTAAGCTTGTAGTAGTTATATTTATAAGCTTGTAGTAGTTATATTTATGAGCTTTTTCCAGTTTTTGTATTAGTTATATTTATAAGCTTGTAGCAGATTTTTTTTAGAAAAACAGTTTTTTGGAAAGCAGATTTTAATTAATCAGATTTTTTGTAGTAAAGCAGATTTTTTTATTTAAGTAGTTTCTAGTAAAGCAGGTTTTTTTAGTAAAAGTTAAAACATATATTTTTAATAAAAGTATAGAACAGATTTTTTAAATCAGTTTTTTTTTTTTTTTTTTTTTTTTTTTTTTTTTTTTATAAACAAACTTTTAATGACAAACTGTCAAACTTACATTTTATGAAAACTGGAAAATCGGACCGGAAACCGGTAAAACCGGAAGTACCATTTTAGGAGGGTAACTGGTGCGTAATCGGTTTTGAAAAATGCAAAACCGGTACATACCGGTTCGGTCCTAGATTTTGTCCAAAACGAGGCCGGACCGGACCAGTTACACCCCTAGTATTAACCCTAACTTAGTATACACGATAATTTCGAATTTTCCCGAAAGTTTGTAAGTTGGCCTCTAACTTACACCTTGATAAATTTCTTATGAATTATTGACAAATACTTCATTTATTCTTCAATTATCATTTTAGGCATAATTTATTATGTTATACGACACATTTAGTGCATACTTATATAACATACGACAATTTCCACCATTTTTGCATATTATATTTATAAAAGTCATTTTTTTTGCATGAAATTTACTACATTTGCACATGTCATGAAAAATATTTTTTTAAAGTATAGCATGAAAATCATTTTGTCACGACTCTAAAGGCTAGGATGAGAAATTATCCTGATGGAACTCCTCTGTCCACTCTGAAGTGTTTAATAATGGAGTGGTAACCCCCGAGTTGACGAAAAATAGTCAACAGGCTTCGAATGGGTTCTTTTTAAATAACGCCAGAGCGTAGTCAATATGTTATGACACCGAACGCTGGTGGGTGTACATGTTATAATTTTTATGATTTTATATTATTTACCAATGCATTGAGAAAGAGTCTATAGACAACGTAGTTTCAACGTAAGTTATACTACGGTCACCGACAGGTACTCACAATGCATATGAGGGATTGTGACATTACCATACGTTATATTATTAATTAAGATAATGATGTAAGTCTACGATGATGAAAGTTTATGATGAAATTTTTATGAAGAAGTTCTTTTAAAAAATGAAGACGAAATTACTTACTGAGTAAAAACCCATGTCTCCATATTTTTAAAAGATGTTGAGGAATCTAGATGGGAGATATGCATACTAATTTTCTGCATCTCATGCATTGCATATTTATCATTTATCATGATTGATTTATCTTTGTGTCAGTTAGTTGTTTAACTTATTGAGATTTCGAGTAAATCTCACCCTTTTATGGGACTACTATCATTCCACTAAAAATGATAGAAGTTGTGTCAGGGATCGACCAAGACGAGATTGATGGAGCACTGGATTCGCATAATTGAGGAGGAGCTGGATCTGGAGAGGAAGTTGGACTTAATTTTGATGTTCATAACCCAAGTCCTTTTATGCTTTAGATAGCATGAAGAGAATGACATGACTTTGTATATCACTTTGTATATAAGTCTATGCTACTTTAATATTTTGAACATGATGATTATCTAATGAAGTTGGGATGTTTTAGTTATTCTAGCATATTTTTCACCTTAACCTTTTATTTTTGCTGCAATTATTGCATATTGCTAGTTGCATACTAAGATGCATTGCATATTAACTGTCATGAACCGGGGGGGGGGGGGGGGTATGTAACCTTGTGTTGCATGTCTCAACGCTCTAAGTCTCCATTCCATCCCAAGCGGGGATTGGGGGCGCCACAAATGCAAAATAAAAAAAATAGATAAAATCCTAGATACAACTTGACTAGGGGTAGAGTATGCTACTAGATTCTATAATCACGGAATCACTCGACACGACCAAACCACAAGCTTGATTGAAAGGGATATCCTAGGATGCCACTCGACCAGGGAATAGCTAAAGCCACTTGACTCTATCTAATCGTGGACGTCACTTGTAACGGCCTGCTAGAAATTCAATGGTAGAATTTCTATTGCTTTAGGAATCTTTTGAAAGTTCAGTAATTTTTCACGAATTGACCAATCACGTAGGTTTTAGTTTGTCAGCATAGTCAATGTTACCACTTACTATAGTGCTAGAAGCACGAAGTTTCCTAGATTGACATATATGACGGATCCCAGGACCCTGTAGATCATTTGAAGAATTATAAAGTACACATGACTCTCCACGGCTTCCCAAGAGAGGTAGCTTGCCATGCTTTCCTGTTAACATTACAAGGAATAGCATGGGGCTAGTTTCGAACTTTACGACCAAGATTTATTAATAGTTTTGAAGAGTTGGCTAAGCAATTCTAAACACAATTTATGGCGAGTAGGAGGTGTCGACAGCGCCCCGCTTATCTTCTCACCATACCATTAGGCAAAGGGAAGAGGAGATTTTGAAAGCGTATCTGACCCGATTCAACAAGGAGAAATTAATCACGGACGACCAGGATAAGAAGATCACGCTGGCCGCCCTTCTGGGAGGTAATGTGGCCTCAGAGTCCATTCATGACCGAGTTGGCTAGGAAAACCCCATCGACTTTAAGGAAATTCATGGACAGGACTGATGATTATGTTAACGCGGAGGATACGTTACAAGCCCTCTTAGAACCCGGGAAGCAAGAGGTGAAGTCGAAAACTAAGAACATAAATAGTGTGAGAGATAGGAAGACCGGCCCAAGTCATCAAGACGGGCAACAAGAAAGGTACCCCACTCAGTGAGACCAAGGGCCTCGCCCTCATCTACAACAATCTGAATGTACAAGAAAATGCGGAAACCACAAGAAAAGAAGCACGCCCATCCACAAGGGACCAGCATTATTACAAGTACCATCAATCGGATACCCATTGGACAGAAGATTGCTCAGCTATAAAGAAAAGATTGGCGGGAAGCGGGAAACTCGAGCGAATGTTGGCCAAGCATGTCAAACCAAGGAGAGAAGAAGGTGGGGGGCGTGAGCCCAGGAGGAGCAATAGCCCAAAAAGGTAGAGACAAGAAAGGGAACAGAGACATGACGCCCCTGCCAATCTCGCGACCAAGACCAAGCTCGCTTAGGAGAAATTCACACCATAGCAAGAAGATTTTCCGGCGGGGGCGTGACAACATCAACTAGAAAGGCTCACGCCCATAAAGCAAGGTACCACGAGGTGTACATGGTAGATAAACCCTCTAAATACCCCAGACTGGGTACTACACCTACTATCTCTTTTGCAGACGAAGACTATCAAGGGGTCTTGTACCCCAAGGTGACGCCTTGGTAGTCACATAGTTAATCGCAAACTACACGACCAGGCAGATTCTAATCGACAACAGGAGCTTAACTGACATCTTATTCTGGGATGCCTTCGCCAAAATGGGCATTAGCCTCAATAGGCTATGCCCGTCACCTACCCCCTAAAGGGATTCTCTAGTGAGGTTGTTCAACCAATGGGCGCCATCGCACTACCAACCACAGTCGGCCTAGGGTCACACATGGTTATGACAATGATGGACTTCTTGGTAGTTAAAGCCCCATCATCCTACAACGCCATATTGGGACGCCTAACTTTGAATAATTTGAAGGTTGTTATTTCTACCCACCACCTAAAAATGAAGTTCCCAATGGAGACATGCGTCGATGAGGTTCGGGGAGAGCAAATCCTGGCATGGAATGCTACGTGCAGGATATCAAAGCAAGGGCACCAGACGTATGTGTCGCAAAAAGTTTGGAAGGAAAGCCGCCACCACCACTATTAATCGTAGCTAACCAGGACATGGAAGTAAGGGATGAGAATATTCTGATGCAGGCAGAGGCAAACAAGCCTCTATAGATAGTAGCCCTACACCCAGATTGGCCGAACGCCACGACACGGATGGGAACAAGTCTCCCCCGAATATAGGGAGGCGTTAAAATAACCGAACACAGAGACATGTTAGCCTGGAATCATGAAGATATGCCAGAAATTGACAATGTCATCATAGAGCACAGACTATTTGTTGATCTAGTGGCAAAGAAGATACGCCAAAAAAGAAAAACCTTCAGTAAGGAGAAGTGCACAACCATAGCCGAGGAGATAGATCGACTCCTGGCTGTAGGGTTTGTAAGAGAAATATACTACTCGGAGTGGCTCTCCAACGTGGTGTTAGTCAAAAAAGCTAACAGGAAATGGAGGATGAGTGTGGATTTCACAAACCTGAATAATGCCTGCCCCAAGGACAACTTCTCCTTGCCACAGATCAATTTATTGTTGACGCCACAGTGGGACACTGAGTGCTGAGTTTTATAGACGCATATTCAGGATACAATCAGATCTGCATGAACTAGTCGGATGAAGAGAAATTGACATTTATCACCGACATAGGTCTTTACTGCTACCGAGTGATGCCCTTTAGGCTGAAGAACGCTGGGGTGACTTACCAAAGACTGTTCAATCGGATGTTTAAACAGCAGATGGGAACACTATGGAGGTATACGTCGACGACTTGTTGGTGAAAAGTAAGGAACCCGCCCAACACCTAGCAGGCCTAAGAGAATCTTTCACTATGCTTTGTAAGTATAAGATGAAATTGAACTTGACGAAGTGTGCTTTTGTGGTAGACTCGGGAATATTTTTGGGCTTCATTGTCTCTAAAAGAGACATTGAGGCAAACGCTGAAAAGATTGGCGCCATCTTAAATATGAAGCTGCCTCAAAACATCAACAACGCCCAATGGTTGGTGAGTAGAGTGGCAGCCTTAAATATGTTTGTGTTAAGATCCACAGACAAATGTCTTTCCTTTTTTAGGGTTGTACGAAAGATATACCCATGGAACGAAGACTGCGATCGGACTTTTCAGAAGTTAAAGCAATATTTATCTAACCCACCTCTACTAAAGCAGCCTAATCAGGGGAACACCTTGTATGAATACTTGACGGTATCCCTCCACGCCGTCTCCGCAATCCTAGTCAAGGAAGAGGAAGCAATATAGGCGCCCAGACCAAATACCTGTGAATGGGAATGTTGGTGTTCACGTTAGTGACAGCCGCTAGGAGATTGCGACCATATTTCTAGACTCACCCCATGAAGGTATTAATGGAACACTCCCTAGGGAGAAAATTGCAAAAACCAGACAACTTAGGAAGATTGGTCGCGTGGTCAATGGAACTTAGCAAATTCGACATTGATCACATGCCTAGGAGCACAGTGAAGCGTCCGGCTCTGGCATATTTCATTGCTGAATTCACCGAGTTCCCAGTGGAAGCTGAAGTTGCACCCTACCGACAACCATGGTTGGTGTTTGTTGATGGATCCGACTGCCAAACGTGAGGAGGAATAGGGATCTACATTGTGGGAGAAGCGGGACAAGAGCACTACTACATTGCTACACTTACATTTAAAACCACCAATAATTAAGTTGAGTATGAAGCCATGATAACTGGACTATCAATCGCAAAAACTTTAGGCGCCGTAGAGATTGAAGCAAAGGCAGATTCCCAAATCGTAGTAAACTAAGTAACTGGGGTGTACGCCACGAAAGGGGAAAAGCTGAAAAAAATTTCCGAACCGAGTGTTGGAGATCTGTGACCAACTTGCCTATTTTAGTCTTGAGTAGATACTGAGGGAGGATAAGGCAATAGCAGACAGGCTAGCCAAAGCTGCTGCCTCTACGAGGGATGAGGCGGATTTACCTTGGAAAGTATAGAGAAGAGTGATAGAGATCCCAACAATAGGAGTACAAGTAAACCATGTAGGGCCTATAGAGCCAGAATGGGCAAGGCAATATCAGAATACTTGGACATAGGCAAACTCCACAAGGAGAAAGAGACAATAAAGAAGATCAAGAGGAACGCAACATAGTTTGTCAGGATTGATGGATTCATTTACAAAAAGGGCTTTGCCGCCCCTTTGTAAATGTGCATCTCGCCTAAGGAAGCACAGTATGTCTTGGTGGAGATACACGAGGGGTCTACGCAACCATTCTGACGGAAAGGATTTGGCGAGGAAAGCCTTTAGGGTGGGGAAGTATTGACCCAGTGCCCTAAGAGACGCCAAACAGTTTGCAAAGAAGTGCATCTGAGGCCATATCTATGCCCCCATCCCACATTGTCCCCCCAATAAGTTATTTTCTATTACCGCCCCATGGTTGTTCGCTCAATAAGGGATTGATCTCGTAGGTCCCTTCCCGCCAGGGAAGGGAGGGGTAAAACATATAGTCGTTGCTGTAAATTATTTCATAAAATGGGCGGACTTGTCAAGAATCGAGACTGATGTGCAAGCCCAGAGATTGAACCTATGGACACGTGGTGGATAACATAGAGAATAGATAATGCCACCGATGGATCAAGAAAGCTATCCTACCAATTTATTTGAGGGTTATCTAAGATAAACTCTGGAACTAGCCATTATCAACAACTTCATACTCCTATAAATAACACTTAAAGGTTACTTATTTGTGATTCAGTCATATATTTATATTGAGATCACTTCTCTCTAACTTAGGCATTGAAGTCCCACTAGGCACCCCTTGCCGCTATCTCATCCATTGCAAGTCATCTGTGCAGTTGGTGGTGTGAAA
This sequence comes from Juglans microcarpa x Juglans regia, assembly GCF_004785595.1. NCBI lineage: Eukaryota > Viridiplantae > Streptophyta > Magnoliopsida > Fagales > Juglandaceae > Juglans > Juglans microcarpa x Juglans regia. The sequence continues at coordinate 20,658,594 of NC_054597.1, read as the reverse complement.
CACGTCCTTAACACAAGTGTTGGGCCCTAGCTAGTTGTGTCGGCCAATGAAGATACTCGAGAGTGTTCCATTCTTTGAGTTATTGTTTGAGTTTGAAAAATACGAAGCTCGTCAATGTATATAAAATTATAAATGCAAGAAAGATGTTAATAAATAATTATACATATTATATTATGATTAATGTTAGATGCAGTTATAGAATGTATACATATCGCGCATTCTATTTAAAAGGAATGTACGAACTTATAGATTCTAAGATTGCATATATTATTTCTTTTATACTATATAAAAATTAAAGTATTTTTTTTATAAAAGAGAAATGATATTTACAGTCTTGGAGTGCTCAAATGTTGTATAATCTTTTTAAAAGAAATGAATAAATATGAAACTCACGCGACTCTTTATAAAATATAGCATTAGCTTAACAATGTTTTTAATACATGAGGTGCACGGTCATCCGTGCCACATCATGACTTTATTTTTAAATTCTTTTATAATTGGTACTGCCATTACTTCATCGTTGTAGGGAAGATCAGTTCGATTCAGCAACTGCTCTACGAAGGAAGATCCTCCCATTTTTTTTGTCACTCATATTTATCTACAAGGCTACACATCTCGTCTTGTAATCTCTTCATTTCTAACTCCTCGGCATTCATGCCTCCTACGCTTTGTGCGTCTCCTTCTGTATGTCCGTTGTGGACAGGTGGTGTAGCATCATTCTGTCGTTTCAACTCTTTGTTCTCCTTCTGTAACTGCTCAACCACTTCTGTCACCTTTTTCAACTTTTCTTTAGCTTCTGCCAACTTCGATTCGACGTCTATCGTATTCATCTCTTGGTTACGAGTTGCTTGGGATCGTGTGGCAGTTAGCATGTGAAAGTCATGTTGAAGTTTGTAGAAATCTCACAGAATGCTCCATTGTTAAGGACGTGTTTCATACCACCAACTGCACGGATGACCTGCAATAGATGAGATGGCGGCATGGGGTGCCCGGTGAAACTCCAATGCCTAAGTTAGAGAGAAGTGGTCTCAATATAAGTATATGAATGAATCATGTCCTGGTGCAAATGACGAATGAGCGAGACTTTGTTCATAGGTGGGTGCGAGTGTGGCGGGTTATTGAGGGGTGCAATTTCAGAATCTTTCGGTGGACTAAAAATTTTTCCCTTTATGAAGAACCTTCCATGGCAGCCCATTAGATTTTTTGCCGGGGTTGCCAATGCATTTGTATCGTCGGGATTGCCTTCAAATCTTGGCTACCAGATTTGGTAGATGGTAGGGTACTGATAATGCAACGTTGAATAGGACTTGGGCTACTGGTGCTCTAATTTGTGTGGAGTTATATTTATTTGCTGATCTGGTACAAGGGTTTCTGATCATGGTGGCTAACAAGAAACATTGGCAAGCTGTTCGTTTTGAGAAGTTGGGGTTCTATTGCTTGAAGTGTCGGTGACAGGGTCATACTAAAGTGGTGTGTAGAATGGGGCCGATAGGGCCTACACGTGGGATAGAAAAAAAGGAGGGTGGGTAGCAGCTTTCTAATAAGGTGTGGCATGAAAAAATTGTTTCAAAAAATTTGAAGTCTATGGTTGCTTAGGTCATTGAGGATGCTCCTCTTGCGATGGCTCAACTTATGGTGAATCTAGCTCTGGTGACTCAACGGGCCAAAAATGAGGTGTCTCAATCTGGGGTGATTGCGAACGTTGTCATATTGGAGGAACATACAGGGGACAAACAATTAAGTGCAGAGGAGGTGGTGGAGCCGGATCAGAATGCTGTGAGAAGTCCAGAGGCTGTGTTGACAGATTTGAATGGAAAGAGGGATGAAGAGTCGGTTGGGGTTCTTGGGAAGGAGAGTTTATTACCTGGTGAGGGGGGAAAAAGCATAATGGTTGAAGATGGAAGGCTGGCACAAACAAGGGAGGTTTCACCGTTGGTAGATTTTTTTATTGGTTGATGAGGAAAACCGAATGGCCTGGGATGGTGGAGGATCATCGAGAATGATTGATAATGTTTTGGAAATAGAAGGAAGGAGTGTTGTGCATGAGGTTGATAGCAGAGATGGTCATCTTTTGAATTGTGAGGATGAAGAGTCACTGAATTAGCTTATTGTTGATAGACAATATGAATCTAACGTTGAAGTTGGATTGGGAAAGTCTTCAAATGGTCGATCAAAAAATAAAATTGCTGTGGGGTTGCGACAATCTCAGCGGGTCTTATCCTGCCCCTCCAAATTTAATTTATGGTGAATTCAGTTCTAGTGTGGAATGTGCGTTGGATAGGGACGTCGCAGAAGAAACTTAAGAGATTAATTAAGAAATGGCATGTGACTATTTTGGCTATTTCGGAACCATTTGCAGGTGAGGATAAGTTGACTCTTCTGGCAAGTTTTCTTAGTTTTCAGTTTTATTGCTCAAATGAGGTGGTAGGGGAAAAGTGTGGTTGTTGTGGTAGAACAATTTTGACGTTAATATTGTTGATATGTTGGATCAATTTTTGACTGGATATTTTGAGTATGCGAATCAGAAGTTGTATTTAACTTTTGTTTACGCCAAATGCAACTATCTGCAGAGGAGGGATCTTTGGCATGCTTTGGAGGGTCATGATAGTGATGTTTCGGGGCTGGTTGTGGGTAATTTCAATATTACTAGAGAAGATGGTGAAAGAATTGGCAGCAATCCGAGGTCTTTGGTGGCCATGAAGGATTTCAACAATTGTTTAAATTCTTATGGTCTCTTGTGTAATGGCCAATCGGGTGGTGCTAGAAGTTGGGCTCGATTGGATCGGGCGTTTATGAATGATAGCTTCCTGTGTTGCTTCCCTTCGGCATCCATGGAATATTTATCTCGAAAGACATCGGATCACAAGTCTATCCTAATTAGGAGCTCGTTGATGGAGGAGAAATATGGTCCCGCTCCTTTTCGTTTTCAAAATATGTGGATTAATCATTCTTCTTTTCAAGCGTGTGTGGCTGCGGTTTAGAGGGAGCTTGTGATGGAAAGGGGTTTGTTTAGACTTGCGGCAAAGCTTAAAAAATTGAAGATAGTGTTGCGAACAAGGAATAAAAATGTGTTTGGTCATGTTAGTAACACTATCTCAGAGTTGGAGGAAAGAATTGAAAAGATGGAGGTCCAGCTTCAAGATGATTACCAGCAAGAATTGGAGATGGAGCTGCTGGTGTCAAAGGCTGAATTGCCTTACTAGGAGCAAAACGAAGAGGCCCGTTTGGCGCAAATGGCAAAAAAAAAAAAAAAAAAAAAAAAAAAAAGCTTAATGAAGTTGACCAAAACACAAAATTTTTTCATGCAGTTGCTAGCGTGAGAAAACGGAAGGCAATTATTTCATCCATGTCTCTAGTGGATGGAATGGAGTTACGTTCACCGAAGGAGGTCCATTTAGGTGTTGTCCAGTATTTCCAAAAATTCTTGGGAGAGAGGAATGTTCTTTGCAGGTGGTCTTGTCGTCGTTGATTGACAAGGTGATTTCCTTGGAAGATAATGAGGAGCTTTGTTGGGCACCATCAGAAGAGGAGGTTAAAGAGGCTTTGGTATCTATCCAAAGAGAGCTACATATGAAGTTTGTTGGCAGTTGTTGTCGATAGACAATTTGTGGACTCAATTTTTTAAAGCAAAGTATTTAAAGGGGAAGCATTTTCTGGAATCTAAAGTTAGAAGCTCAAACTCCATGTTTTGGAAATACATATGTATGGTGATGTCAGAGGTAATGGATAATATGTCGATTAGAGTTCGGGAGGGAGCAGTTTCTTTTTGGTTCAATAGATGGCTTGCGCAGGGGCCCGTTGAGGCTATTGTGCCGAATGTTACTCAACCTAGGTTGGAGGTGAGGGATTGTTGGGTGGAGGATAGGTGGGATATGGAGTTGTTTTCTAATCTGGTTGATGCTAGTGAGGTAGGTGGAATTATTTTTGAAATTCCAGGTGGAAGACTAGGTCGTGATATTTGTATTTGGCATCCATGCATGGACGGAAGTTTTTTGACTAAAACAGCTTGGGAGGTAACTCGTATTAAGTGGCCTCAGCTGGAAGGGATGGGTTGGATTTGGTGTAATCTACTTCCAAAGAAGATGTCTATTTGTATGTAGAAGGCTAGATTTAATTGTCTTTCAGTTGATGAAAGGGTTCAGTCGATGGGTATCCCTTTAGCTTCCCGTTGTGTTTGCTACTCAAAGGGTAGTGTGGAGGATCGAGATCATGTTTTATGCACAGGCGATGTAGTGAAAGCAATATGGCGGAGAGCTTCATGCATGTTGGGTGTTCAATGCATGAACTTCATCTCATGGCAGGCGCGCTGCTGTTGCTAGTTTCGGTGTGAAAAAAAATCATCTCAGCAAGGTATGTTGATAGGTTTAATTCCATCTTTGATTTCTTGGAGGTTATGGCAGTGGCAATGTACAACAAAATGCAGGGAATGTATGATACGGTGGATACAATTTGGATGTCGATTAAATTTTGGCTGCAGAATCTTTCTGCTAAATTGTTGAAGGTTAGCTCTATTTCTCACATGGACCGTTGTGTTCTTGTGGAACTAAAATTCCTGTGTGGGATACTATAGTAAAGACGCCGAAATTAGTTGTATGGGCTAAATCGAGGGATGACTGGGTGAAATTAAATGTGGATGAATCTTGTAGGGGTAATCTAGGTAGTTGTGGTGGGGGTGGGGTTGTAAGGGATGATAGAGGAAAATTTTTGGCAGCTTTTTCTACTAAGTTCGGATTTGAGACTAATAATGAAGCAGAACTTAGGACGCTCATTTGTGGGTTATCGCTTTGTAGGGAGTTGGGGTTGCAGAATATTATGATTGAATGTGATTCAACTTTGGTGATTCATTGGACTAGAAAGAAGTCCTGCATAGTTTGGTATTATGGGGTTATTGGGATGAATTTGTGCAGGTGATTTCGGGTTTAATTACATAGTGGCTCATCAATTTAGGGAGGGGAATAAAGTGGCGGACTTTTTAGCAAGACAGAGAGAGGAGGGTTTAAACTGTATATATAGGACCTCTGATGACTTGCCCCTTTGTGTCAAAGGTTTTCTCCGTGTGGACTTTCTTGATTTGCTTAGCTTCAGGTCGTGACTGTAAGCTCTAGTTTTTTTAGTTTATTTGGTTAAGTTATTTTATAGGTGATTTTTTGAAGTTCTTTTCTTGATACATGGGATGGTTTTTCTGATTATTTGTAAATCCCAAGTGTCCTATTTGTTACCACGGTTTTCCTTCGCCGTAAGCAAATGTAATCAATAAAATTGGGATACTGTCCTCTTCTTAAAAAAAAAAAGGAAAAAGAAAAAAAGTTACATTTAGGTGTTATTTATAGGAGTATGAAGGTGTTGATAATGACTAGTTCCAAAATTTATCTTGGATAACCCTTAAATAAAGTGGTAGGATAGCTTTTCTGATTTGTTGGAGGCGTTATCTATTCTTTACGTTATCCACCACGTGTCCATAGATTCAATCTCTGGGCTTGCAGATCAGGCCTGATTCTTGAGACCTCATACTTGAGCCTTCCAATACATGAGCTTATCCCTAAATATCCTTTCCAACTTTGAAGAAATTATAATAGCATTACAAGACAACATTAGATTTGATGTCTCGTAAGGTTTAAGGTGCTTTTTGCTTACGTGGCCTAGGTTTCATTTCTCTCTGTTTTTTGGGATTTCTCTTCCCATGGTCTCCCCTGCCGCTGCATGGCCTCTCAAGAGGCCTGCCGGGCTCACTGACATCGGCGGGCCACCCTTCCTTTGCCGATATCATCGTGCACTCCTTGAAGCCTCTACCTGAGGTAGTTATCCCTATGCGATGCCTGAGGTTCAAGGATGGTGAAATGTTCTTCCATTTCTCACTTGAGGAACTCAAGCGCTTGGCTTCTCCATTCCGTTTTACGGTGGTTCTGAAATTCTTGTAGAAACGTCCCTCCTTGGATCGAATTCGAAAGTTCATCAAGATGTGTTGGGGTTTGACAGTGCAACCAGTAGTGGGAGGGATGAGGAAATCGGTTAATGTGATGGTTCGTTTGACAAATGAGGAGGACTTCTACATGGCTATGGCGAGGGAATACTTTTTCATTGGTCTCCTTCTTTTGATAAAAATATTGAACTTGTGATTGCACCTGTGTGGTTGTTTATGCCGGGGCTACCCCCAAATTTTTATCATATCTCCATGTTGAAGATTCTTACTGGGGGCTATGAAGATTTTTGAAGAGGGATAATGCTGCTGCGTGTGTCTCTTGTCCGGAAGGTGCTAGATGATGCATTGAAATGGACATATCGCAACTGCTGAGAAAGGGCTTCTGGATTGGCTCTCCTGGTGAACTTGGTTGTAGATACTAGGAGGTTATTTTTGAGACCCTCTGTAACAGCCCGCTAGAAATTCATTGATGAAATTTCTATTGACTTTAGTAATCTCGTAAAAATCCCATAAGTTTTTACGAATCGACCAATCGCACAGGTTTTAGTCTGTCAACATAGTCATTGTTATCACTTACTATGGTGCTAGAAATATGAGTTTAATTATTTGAGGTGGTTAGAAGTGTTAGAATTTGTTTTGGTCTACGACATTAGACTCAATTAAATATTTAGGATTTTATAGAGCAATAATCAATTTTCATAATTACGGACGAAACGCTTATTCGAAATTGTGAAATTATTTTTAAGGGCACTTCGGGGTTGAATTTCGGTAAACGATTTTCACTATAGGTTAATATGAATATTTAGAACTTTTCAGTACGAATGTTATTATGTATTTTTTGGAGTGAATAGTAACCTCGATAAGCGCACCCAGTGCAGTGTTTTCAAAATCACAGTGTGGAATATCTAAAGTAGGTTAGAGAAGTTTTATTTGGACACTTGACAAGATCTTAGCAACACATAGTGAATAATATTAGACACTTGGCACAAAGAGGAACTATTAAATAAATTTGTGAAGGAAATCAAGGTGTGAGATCATGCTACCTAAGCAAAACTTTGTTTCAACTGATCAACCCAATTGTTCCAGACCAAAGAGGGTTTTAATCCTAGCGAAACCCTAAATGGTTGGAATCCAATTGAAACTCCAAAAGTTTGGTTGAAACCGAAACCCTAAACGGCTTCCCCAAACCCTAAAGTTGGCATTCAAACCCTTTTTAATCTGATTTCTAGTATTGTATTTAATCACTTGATTAAATCACTTCTACATGCTATTAATTAATAAAATCATTGTTATGATATCATTATCCAACTTTTTAAACCTTGAAAATTTGATTGGGTCAACAAAATTAGATTTGGGCTTGATAGCATATCAAATCCTAACTAAACCCCCTTTAAATCTTAAATTGAAACCCACTTGATTGTGGCCCATCAAGGCCCACGAATTTGGCCACCTTGGCAAAGCTTCTTGAAGAAGTTTCCTCCCTTACATGGCAGACCATCCACTGCCATTGGCTACACCCAATAGTGACTTGATGTGAAGGAGAAGTCCACTCCATCAACCTCCATCTCTCATAGCTGCTGCAGGCAGTCCTTGCTCCTCTATATTCTCCACTTTATGTCACATAACCACCTCCAATCAAGGGTCATTCAAGCCCATAACTTCCCCCTTCAGAAGTCTAAAGTCGTGCAAGGAACATTTCACTCCATTTTATCACTTCTTCACCCCGTTCTTAGAGAGAAACTCAAAAGAGCTCTCTAGGAGGATTTCTGAGTCTTTTTGCGTGGCAATTTTCGACCCTTTGTAAGTATTTTCTACAATGGCTCCTTCATAAAAGTTGTTTATATTTGAGTCTAGTTTCCATGGATATCTTATTAGTCTTCTTCCATGCTCATTGGATAGGTCAAAAGTATTTTTAACCATGGAATGGTCATTCTGGGCTTGAAACTAGAGAGTATGTTATGTTTTGAAATTTTCGACCAAGCTAATGGACATATGTTGGTTTGAAAATTTTATGGAGTGTTGTTAGCATGTGTTTATGAATGTTCATTGAGGTTTTGTTGTATGAATAAAGTCTTTGATGATAGATTTCCCTATATCTAAAAACTTGAAAACTGAAAGTGAAAAAAACAGTTTTTGTTTTGAGAAAGTTTGAATATTTCGTGGTTTAATCTTACTCCAAAGGTTTTGATATTTTTATGTGATGATTCTAAGCCTCTTATATACATGTTAAAATGTTATTTTGAAGATATTTAGTATTAGTTTTGAAGATATAATTTTTCTATGCAAGATGATTTTGGTTAGGCCTAAGATTTGATGTTTTTAGGTTGGATCCATGTTTTATTGAGTTTTAGCCATGTGATTTTAAGTTTGATGGTTGGGTCTTCTTTAGGACACATTTCTAAACTATGTGATGTTTTAGTTTGAAGATCACATGTCTTTAAGTCATGGATCAAGAGATTGATCAAAGTTAGTTGAGAGAAAAGTTTCTGTTTTGGGCTAAGTGTAAAACCAAAAACTCCAAGTGTAGTTTTGTGATTTTTGTGATTTTTGTTTGATGATTTAAAGCATAGTTGATCTTACGATGATGTTATGAATATGTTAGAAGTAAGATTTGATTTTTTGAAATTCTTGGAGATGTTTTTATTAATGTCAAACTTGTGATTTAAAGGTTTACTTTTTTGTTAAAAAATTTGGGTCTTTTTACAAAAAGTTTGGTGTTGATGATTAGTTTTTCTTAATGGATATTTTAAATGTGTTTTTAAACTTGGGATAGGAAGATCCTTGTTACAAAATTTTGGTTTAATCATGGGTTTTGAAGATGGAAGAAATTGCAACTAAAATCTAGATAAATGACCTATGAATGTTTCGGTCATTGTGAGTTTTCCATAATTATGAATGATTTTAAATTTTTCTGAGTTGATATTTTTAGTCTAGTACAAAATTTACATGAGGAATGTAAATTTTGGTAATTTTTTGAGTTGGGATGTGAAATCCTTAAGTTAGGGGTAAAATGGTTATTTTTCCACATATAGAGGGTAAAATGGTTATTTTTCTACATGTAGAGGGTAAAATGGTAATTTTACTCTAAGTTATCCCTTTTCACATTTCTAATTGTTAGTAATTAAATTTCTAACTTTTAGAATACTTTCTTACAATTCCTTGTTTTTCGCGCTTTATTCTTGTAGAACGCAATGATCGAGGTAAGTTTGCTCTTAACTTACTATCAGTTTACTATGTATGTGTGATGGGTAAAGGAACTACAGTTTATGTTCGTATGTTATTATATATGCCATGTTATCACATGTTTATCTATTACACGAATTATTCTATCATGAAATACTTATCTGTTACACAATATTCTGTCTCATGTTACTATATGTTGCAAGTATGTCACATTACGTATGCTATCTGTTACATGTATGTCATGTCATATAATATTCACTGTCACATGTTATGCTATCTTACGAAATATTGTGTGTTATATGTTATGCCATGTTACTAAATATTGTTTGTTATAAGTATGCCATGTTATGAAATGTTGTCTGTTATATTTGTCTAAAAGTATGTCATGTCTGTCGTCTTACGTTCATGTCACGTCACGGTACGAAATATCATGTATGCTAGTTAAGTTATTCATGTCAATCATGACCCTAAGCGCTAGGATAGGGTAATATCCTAGTGGAACTCCTTTGTTTACGCTGGAGTGTCTAAATAGGTGTGAAATTCCATGAGTTAGCGAAGTACAATCAACAGGTTGCGAATGAAGCCTAACTAGCTGATCACCGGAGCGCTTCAGGCACTAACGCCGATAGAACCACACTTTATGTTACGTGTGTCCACAACAAGTGTGGCACAAACAATTCATGGGGCCACAACAACTGTGGAGCATACACTACGTGAGTCACAACAATCGTGACACGTAGAATACTTGGGTCCACAACAACTGTGGAGTATGTATTCATGCACTCACAGTTAGTATAGGCACATGTGTTGTGATGCGGTAATCGACAGGGACACACGGCTCAAGGGGACTCGTGTAGCACCCATATGATCACTTTATTAATTAAACCCATTGAATATGATTTCAAGTTTATATATTTCACGTTCAAGTCATGCTTCACGTTATGTTATGTTCAAGTTTACGTTCATGTCAATCATGGTAACCCCATGAGATAAGAATATGCAATCATAGTAACCCCATGAGATAAGAACATGCAATCCTGGTAACCTCATAAGATAAGAATACACAATCATAACAATACCATGAGATAAGATTAAGCAATTATGGTAACTCCATGAAATAAGACTACTCTATCATGGTGACCCCATGAGACAAGAATATGTTTCAAGTTCATGTTTATGTCATGTTATATTCAAGTTCACGTTATGTTCAAGTGCATGTTCATGTTATGTCATGTTCACGTTCACGTTATGTTTAAAGTTCACATTTATGTTATGTTATACTCAAGTTCATGTTATGTTCAAGTTCACATTCATGTTATGTCATGTTCACGTTCACATTATGTTTCAAGTTCACATTTATGTTATGTCATTCTCAAGTTCATGTTATGTTCAAGTTCATGTTCAAATTGTGCATGTTCACGTTCATGCTATGTTGTTAGTCCATGTTATGTTTTAAGTTCACGTACATGTCATGTCACATCGAGCTAAGTTTCAATTTCAGTTCAAGTTATGTCATTTATGCCATGCTTACTCATGACTTTGATTATGCATTCATGCTTTTACTGCCATGCATGCATCATTAATCTGTGTGGAAGTTTCCTGTTAACTTGCTGAGATTTGTAATCAAATCTCACCGTGGTAGTCCCAACTATCATTCCCCCGAATGGTAGGCGATGTATCAGGATCAGAGCAGGGAACAGAGACTGGCAGACTGGAAGAGGTTGACTAGATGCCGTAGACGCAACACGGAGTTTGCAGCCTCCATAGTTAGGTCTTTGGATAGTATTCCGGCATCGTTAGTCGAGTTACGCGAGTTACTCAATGAACTAGCCCAATAGTATATTTTAGCAGTGTAATTATGGAGTCAGGTCTTTGTTGTTTTGGGATTACAATCTTCTAAGACTCGTGTTATAATCGTGGATGTTTTAAGTATGCATGGTTTATGTTTTAACTATTTGAGATATTATAAGTTTGGTGCATAGTATTGCTAAAAAAAAAAATATCCGCTATGAATATTGTATAATGCTAGATGCATGTTAGGAACATTGCATCTTATATTTATGAATGGGAGCAGGTAACCTTGTGTTGCATGTCCCGACGCTTCAGATGTTCGTCCGATCCCAAGCGAAATTTGGGAGCGTTACACCCTCCCTACATTTTGTCATCACTGCCATTTTGAAGGGCACTCTGACTTAAATTGTAGGAAGAAAACTAAAGGAGTTGAGGTGTTTCTTAAACCGAAACCAACAAGACCCAAACAAGTTTAGTCTCAGTGGAGAGACAGTCAATGGATAAGCTAGAAAACCGGAAAAAATGTAGAGAAGAAATTTTGTTGAAAAATAAATTGAAGAAGAGTTCTAGTGGGATCAAAGATAAAATTCTTTATGCTTCTAGTGATGGTGTTTTGAGGAAGGCAGGGGAATTTCATGAACTGGACCTTGTTGTGGAGCTTGATGTTTTTGTTGAGAAGTCAGTGACAGAGACTGGGGGGAATGAAACTCCTCATGCAACCTATTTGAACTTGGCTGAAAATATACATTCTCCTCGAAGTTCTTTAAAAATGGTGGATGAAATTTTAGAGTATGAATTGGGTCGTGTAGCGTAGCATGTTTTTGATGAGATAGAGGATGAACGTGCTGAGGAGTCAAATATGTTTGCGAGACAAGTTGGTGCTGTTGTTTCAGATTCTGAAGGAATGTTTGAGGTTGAAAACATTAATCGAAATGATTATGATTCGGATCCAGATGGGTGTAACAATACGAGAAATTTTAGAATCTAAAAGAATGAAATCTGGGGTGACTCGCAGCGTCACCACTGGTTCCAAAAAACAGCGTTGATCTATGTTTAAAATCCTTACGTGAAATATTAGGGGTATGCATTCTTATTGCAGTCGTTTATCCATTATGAAATGTTTTAACCCACATATTGTTGCTATTAAAGCATTCCCATTAGGTACCCCATAATTTAACTAAAAATCACATTCCTTAAAAGTTTTTCCTAAATTTTATTTATCTTTTAAAAACCTCCTACATCCCATTCCTCAAAGTTTTCCCTAAATTTTATTTATCTTTTAAAAACCTCCTACATCCCATTCTCATCCCTATCTCTATTCTATTAAATAATATTTCTCTATTATTGTTTTATTTCTTTTTTCTCTCTCATCAATTTACAATCTTAACTACTAATTCTTTTGTCTTATTATCTTCTTTTCAAATATCACATTCTACTAAATACTTATACGATTTTAACTACTGGATACAGTATTATTTTTCAAACCAAAGTCTGTATTATAAGAATAGTAATTTTTTGAAAATGTGCATTTTTTTTTTAAATTTCTGTAACAATAACATTTTTTCTCCTTTCTCTAATGGTAAGATTTTGAAGACTTTCTGAAAATCTATCAATTTGAACTCTTACCTCTAACGGTAACTGAATTTGTCTTTTCTCTGACGGTAACTTTTTTCTCCAATCTCAAACAATAACATTTTTTGTTCTATATGTAACGGTAATTTTTTCCTCTATAAGTACGCATTCTGCCTTCATTTACATTCTCACTATCTCAAGTTTCATTTCATCTAAAAAATCAAATTTCAACAATCTCCCCTGATCTCTCACTCCCTTCATCAAATGGCTAGTACCTTTTTTCACAAATTGCTAACATACTTATCCTCTGAAGATGAGTTAGATGTTGTTTTTAATGACAAGACCAATAGATAGTCATCGAGGCATCATGCCAATTGCCAACGCCGTAAGTTTATTCAGCGTGATCATATTCAATGGCACGAGCACCTATTTCACGATTATTTCGCAGCAAATCCAGTATATCTGTCAAATCTATTTCAAAGGAGATTTCGGATGAGCCATCCCCTATTTCTTCGTATTCTAAATGAGGTAGAGTCTTACGAGCCAAACGGTTGGTTTCGCAATGAGAGAAGCATATTGAAAAAAGAATCCGATCAAGCTAAACGGTTGGTTCGCAATGAGAGAAATAGAGTAATTAAAAAAAAAAAAAAGATAATGCATCATCACTTTCTCGGCAGCCAAACACTCAAGAGAGCCAAAATACTATAGATAAATCAATGGAAACACAAGAATAAAAATGAGAAGCGGTTTCCTCAAACATTGTCCAAAATCATAAATCTAAACGAGAGTGAAAAAAAATGCAAATCAGTGAAAGCATTCCAATAAGTTTCTCGGCAGCCAAATAGCGAAGAGAGCCAAAATAATACAGAGAAATCAATCACAACACAAGGATAAAAATGAGAAGCAGTTTCCTCAAACAAAGCCCAAAATCATAAATCTAAATGAGAGTGAAAAAAAAAAGAAAAAAAAATGCAAATCAGTGAAAGCATTCCCATAACTTTCTCGGCAGCCAAACAACGAAGACTTCACCGACTCAGAGAGAGAGTTGAAGACCTTCTATTGAAACTTACCTTGATCATAGCGTCGGGAGGAGGAAAAATGGGAAGAGAGAAATAGAAAATGAGAGAGATATTCCAAGAAAAATACAAGAAAATGAGGAAAGGGAGAAACGGTTTTGATTTTGAAGAAACCGAAATCAAACTTACAAAAATTACTGATGGAGAGGGGATGCATTCGTTGGTGTTACGAGGGAGGGACCAACCGAGAGAGAAGGTTTTCATGGGACAAAGAAGAAACTGAATGGCGATGGGGATGTACCGTAGTCCGCCATATATGAGAAACGACTGTACACATCGAGACACAAACTGCAAAATGGGGATTGGGATGGAGATGGTTTTTCTCCAAAACCCTAAAATTATCCTTAAATTATGAGGATGGGGAGAGATGGGGAACCCAGTGAAAATGCTCTTATGGAACCTTTTTTGGATGTTAAGTATATGCAGTTTTGAGCACGTCGGTTGAAGCTTTATAAGTATTCTTCGAATGCAGTGATGGGTGGAAAAATTTGGCTTTTTTGGGATGAGGACATTCAGTTTTCTTCAGGTTTGGTTACAAACCAAATTTTATCTGGTTGGTTCTCGTGTGGGGATGATCATATATTGGTTACTTTTGTGATTGCTAGTTGTTTCAGGAGGGTGCGACTGTATTTGTGGAAGGATATTAGCACCTTAGATAGTGCAGGTCAGCCGTGGTTCTTGGTGGGTGATTTTAATATTATTCAGGAGGATGGAGAGAAGGTGGGAGGTGCATATAGGGCTGCTAGGGCAAAGTAGGATTTTAATTCCTTTATTCATGATTGTGGATTATTAGAGGTTCCTTTCATGGGTTCTAAATTTTCTTGGTGTAATGGTCAAGCTGGGCGGTGTCGAATTTGGGCTAAATTGGGTCGGATTCTTGTTTAATTCAACGTTTCTGTGCAGATTTAAGAATGATTCAATGAAGTATCTTTCTCGTACATCTTATGATCACAGTCCTATGTGTTTTGAGTTGTCACAGGAAAGGAGTTTTATGGGTCCTACTCAGTTTCGTTTTCAAAGAATGTGGATTTCTCATGATGATTTCCTCCCTCTAGTAAATGGAGTATGTGACTCTAATATGAATTGCAATGCTTTGAATCGGGTGGCCAGAAATTTAGTTAAGCTCAAATCAGCCATCAAACTCTAGAATTTATCAACTTTTGGGCGGGTGGAGAAGGAAATTCAATTGGTTGAAGATCAATTGGTTGGTTTGGAGTCTGAAGTGGCTGATAACTACTCTGAGGCGGCAAAAAACCAGATGTTGATATTGAAAGAAAAGCATCAACGTTGGTTGGATAGAGAGGAGATTTTGTGGAAGCAGAAATTGCATATTAAATGGTTGAAGGAGGGAGATGCAAACACTCGATTCTTCCATGTGAGTGTTATGCAAAAGAAGAAAAGATGCGTTCTAAATTCTTTATCTTTATAGGAGTGTCTTCTCTCCAATCTCTTGGGGAGATTCATGATGGCGCTATTACTTTCTACCAGAAGCTTTTGTCTTCTGACCCGTAGTAAGTGATGAGGCTGTAATGTCTCTCATCCCTACATTGGTTTCAGAGGATGATAATGAGGATCTTATTCAGCCTCCTTCTTTGAGGGAAGTCAAAGAGGCGCTTGATTCCATTCCGAATGATAGTTGTCCAGCAACCTGATGGTTTTTCGACAGTTTTTTTCAAAGTGGCTTGGAGTATTGTTCAGATGGATGTGTGGAAGGTGGTGTTGGAGTTCTTTAATGTTTTTCCTTTGCCGAATTTTTATGGTGCTACTAATCTTGTTCTTATTCTAAAAGTGGAGAAACCGGATAGTTTCACTAAATTCCAGTCTATTAGCTTGTGTTGTGTGGTGTATAAGATTTTCTCCAAAATTATGATGAATTGGATGTATCCTATCTTAAGTAAGTTGATCTCTCCTTCACAATCAGCTTTCTTAAGTAATCGTAACATTTTTTAGAATATTTCCATTGCTCAAGAGCTGGTGACTGGGTTGGATAAAAAAGTTCATAGAGGGAATGTGATGTGTAAGATTGATATAGAAAAGGCGTATGATCGGGTGAATTGGTGGTTTCTTCTTTAAGTGTTGAAGGGGTTTGGTTTTTCCCCAAGATTGTGTGACTTCATTCTCCAGTGTATTTCCTTTCCTTCATTTTCAATTATGTTGAATGGAATCTCTAAGGGTTTTTTCAAGACTTCATGTGGTATCAGACAAGGTGATCCTCTTTCTCCTTATCTTTTTATTTTATCAGAAGATATTCTTTCTAGACTTTTGGAGTCGCAGTTTGTTTTGGAAACTATTAAACCTTATCACTTGTTGGCTTTTTGTTTGAGGATTTCACATCTTCTTTATGCAGATGATTTGTTGCTATTTTTTAAAGGAGATACTCGTTCCAAGCGGGGGTTATTGAAAATTTTGAAATTATATGAAGCTGTGTCGGGTCAAAGGATGAATGTAGAAAAATCAAGTTTGTTTTGTTCTAACAAAAATAAACTATACGAGGAAGCATAAGTTGTTACAGATTTCTGGTTTTATTGAGGGTAAGTTTCCTTGTACCTATCTTGGAGTTCCATTGCATACTGGTAGGCTTACTGTATCTTAGTTGAAGCCGATTGTTGAAAAAATCCGAAAAATAGTTGCATGATGGAAAATAAATCTTCTTTCTTTTGGTGGAAGATTAGTTCTACTAAAGCATGTCTTTAATAGCGTACCGATTCATGTTCTCTCGGTACTGAAAATTCTACAGATGATGTTTAGCAATATTCAACAGATTCTGTCAGAATTTCTATGGAGATCCAAGGATGGGAGAAAAAAGGAAGCTTGAGTTTCTTGGAGGAAAGTTTGCAAGTCGATTCTTGAAGGTGGCTTGGGGGTGAGGTATCTTAAGGAAGTACAAGACTCGCTCTTATTAAGCCGTTATTTGATGAGCATGTCTCCTTGGGAAGCTTATCAGTATCCTCGTGGTTCTTCTTTTTGGAAGAGTGTTATTGAGAGAGTGTCGTTGCTTTTTAATTATGGTTTATGGAAAATAAGGGATGGTAAAGTAAACTTTTGGTTTGAACCTTGGCTCCCATCTAGTGTGCTTGCTGATAGAATCCAAGTAAGTGAGTCTCATTTGCTTCAGGTTTGTGATTTGCTTTTTCCATTTGGTTGGAATATCCCTCGCCTGTCAGCTTTGGTTTGGGAAGAGATATGCAATGAAATTCTTCAAGCAAATGTGCGGATAAAACAGGGTCCATATATTTTCATTTGGGTTCCTTCGTCTGATGGTCAGTTTACGACGAAGGGAGCATGGCATATTTTACGTCTTATCTCGACACAGCCGCATTGGGTAAAGTGGACCTGGTTTAGAGGTATTCCTAGCAAAGTTTCTTATATTGTCTGGAAATTCTGGAATCATGCGTTGCCTGTTGATGGGAATATTAATAAACTCGGTACTTCCCTAGCATCTCGTTGTTATTGTTGTGTGGATAGAGGTGTTATTGAACCAGAAGAGCATTTATTTGGAACTGGTTTTTTGGCAGAAAAAATTTGGGAATTTTTCTCTAAAAGGTTAGAGGTTAGATATAGAAGTGGGCAAAGTATTTTTGATCGTGCTTCTCTATGGTGGTCGAAAGCCAATAGTTCTACTCAGATGGAGATAATGTGTGGAGTTATTCCGAGAATGATTATTTGGGTTTATGGGTGTTTCGTTGTAAGATTCCTATGGAAAATCGAAAAGTCTCTTTGGAGACTATGGTGTTGGCTATTTTAATTCAAATTCAGAATATTTTTTTGATGCCGATGAAGATAGTTCTGGCTCTCAAAGGGCCCATGACATGTTGCGGAGTATTAAATGCACTATCTTTTAGCTGAGATATATTAAACCTAGAGCTTTTGCTTGACAAGGTCCAACTCATGGTTATTGGAAGCTGAATATAGATGGTTGTTCGTTGGGCAATCATGGACTATCTGGCGGGGGTGGTGTGTTTCATGATCATAGAGGTGAGTTATATGTAGGTTTTTCAAATCACTACTAGCGTCAGACTAATGTTGTTGATGAATTCTGAGCTTTAAGGTATGGTCTCAAACTATGTAAGGAATTGGGGTTGTCGGAGATTATAGTTGAGACAGACTCCTTGATGGTAGCTTCATGGATTCAACGTGGGGAATGTACTCATTGGTATTTATGAGACTTTTGGGAGGAGGTTCTTGATCTTCTTCGAAGTGTTGATGCTCGTATTTGCCATGTTTTTAGAGAATGTAACATGGTGGCTGATTATTTTGCCAAATAAGGTGCTCATAACCTGTGCATGGATCTTCGGGCTCATAGCTTTCTTCCTCGTAGACTTAAAGGTCTGTTGTGCCTTAATAAATGTTATTTTCCTTATGTGCGTCTAAGGTAAGGACTGTAGTTTTGATTTCATATGTTGTAGATATTCAGAACTGTGTATGGTTCCTTTGCGTCATTGGCTGGTCAGGTTTAATTGGTATTTTTCTAAATATGTATTAATGTCATTCTTTGATAATAAGGTTGTTTTTGCTTGGTCTTTTTTGGGTCTTCCTTTGTAACTACAGTATTCCTCCGTCATAAGTGATGACTTTTTAATAAAAGTAGAGGGGATCACTCTTAGACATGTGACCGTCTCTTTGAAAAAAAAAATTACAAGACCGCAAGTCTACGTGGCCACCTTCATCGAAATGATGTTTTTCTTTGTTAAAATGGAAAATCATTACCATTCAATAGTCACGATAAGAGTATTCTTTTCTTTTAATAGCCAGCATCTCCACGTCACCACGTGGAAAGTAGCACCTAGTCTGATGTGTAATCTTGCTCAAGCCCTCCAAACATTTCTACATTAAAATATTTTAAATTATCAAAATATTTTAGCAAGATTAAAATTAGAAAATTAGTTTTATTGTTGATGTGAAAAGGAATGTTAAGTGTTAAATACTTGTATTAGCCAACCATGACTTTTCTTCAACACAAAATGTAGTTATGTAAAAATAAAATTGAGTGAGTTAAGCGAATGAAATTAACCAGCATTAAGTGAACTCTTTAACTGAATTTTAACCAAGAGTCTAGCGAACTCTGTGGTACTGATCTCAAACAACCGAATTTCGGGTAAGAGTTGAGTAAATATTTTGTCATGGCCTTTTTCTCTTGTTTGGTATAATATAAAAACTTTCTTACCTCCCCTAAACTTCATAGGTAACGTGAAATATCTAACTATATATGAAGTTCCATCAAATCTATCTTCAAAACTTTTTACAAAATTTCTAAAAAATTATCAAAACTGATCTTTATGGCACAAATTTAAAAAATCTGATGTCTCTGTATTCATTATTTAAAAAAATATAAAAATAAACATATTTGTAACAGCCCGCTAGAAATTCACTAATAAAATTTTTATTGACTTTAGGAATTTCGTGAAAAGCTCATAAGTTTTTACAAATCGACCAATCACACAGATTTTAATTTGTCAACATAGTCAGTGTTATCACTCACTATGGTTCTAGAAATATGAGTTTTAATTATTTCAGAGAGTTAGAAGTGTCAAAATGTGTTTTTGTCTATGTCATTAGACTCAGTTGATTATTTATGATTTTATAGCGTAATAACATATTTTCATAATTTCGGACGAGACACAAGTTTGAAATTGTGAAATTATTTTTAGGGGCACTTCGGGATTGAATTTCGGTAAACGATTTTCACTATAGGTTAATATGAATATTTAGGATTTTTCAGTACTAAGGTTATTTTGCATTTTTTTGGAGTCAATAGTAATTTTGATAAGCGCACCCAGTGCAGTGTTTTCAAAATCACAGTATAGAATGCCTAAATTAGGTTAGAGAAGTTTTATTTAGATACTTGGCAAGATCTTAGCCACACATAGTGAATAGTATTAGACACTTGGCACCATGAGAAACCATTAGATGGATTCGTGAAGGAAATCAAGGTGTGACATCATGCCACCTAAGCAAAATTTTGTTTCATCTGATAGACCAAATTGTGCCAGACCAAAGAGCGTTTCAAACCTAGCAAAACACTAAATGGTTGGAATCCAATTGAAATTCCAAAAGCTTGGTTGAAACCGAAACCCTAAACGGTTTCCCCAAACTCTAAAGTTGGCCTCCAAACCCTTTTTAATCCGATTTCTAGCATTGTGTTTAATCACTTGATTAAATCACTTCCACATACTATTAATTAATCAAATCATTGTTATGGCATCATTATTCAACCATTTAAACCTTGAAATTTGATTGGGCTAAGAAAAATTAGATTTGGACTTGTTAGCATCTCAAACCCTAACCAAACCCCATTTAAACCACAAATTGAAGTCCACTTAGTTGAGGCCCACCAAGGCTCACAAATTTGACCATGCAAAGTTTCTTGAAGAAGTTTTCTCCTCCACATGGAAAACCATCCACTGCCACTGGCTGCACCCAATAGTGCCTTGATGTGAAGGAGAAATCCATCCCATCAACCTCCATATCTCACAATTGATGTAGGCAGTCCTTGCTCCTCTCTATTCTCCACTTTATGTCACATAGCCACCTCCAATCAAGGGTTATTCAAGCCCATAACTTCCCCCTGCAGAAGTCGAGAATTGTGCAAGATACATTTCACTCCCTTTCATCACTTCTTCACCCCGTTCTTAGAGAGAAACTCAAAAGAGCTTTCCCGGGCAAATTTCTGGGTCTTTTGTGTAGA
Source organism: Juglans microcarpa x Juglans regia (assembly GCF_004785595.1). Classification (NCBI taxonomy): domain Eukaryota; kingdom Viridiplantae; phylum Streptophyta; class Magnoliopsida; order Fagales; family Juglandaceae; genus Juglans; species Juglans microcarpa x Juglans regia. The sequence continues at coordinate 20,638,367 of NC_054597.1, read as the reverse complement.
GGTTTTAAACCCTTTGTAAGTTTTTTTTCATGATAACTCCTTCATAAAAGTTGTTTATATTTGAGTGTAGTTTCCGTAGATATCTTATGAGTTTCATTACATGCTCATTTGGTTGGTCAAAAGTATTTTTAACCATGGTAAGGTCATTCTGGGCGTGAAACTGGAGAGTATGGTATGTTTTGAAATTTTTGACCAAGCCAATGGACATATTTTGATCAAAAATTTTTATTGAGTGTTGTTAGAATGTGTTTATGAATGTTCATTGTGGTTTTGTTGCATGGATAAAGCTTTTGATGGTAGATTTCCTTAGATTTAGAAACTTGAAAACTGGAAGTGGAAACACAATTTTTGTTTTGTGAAAGTTTGAATATTTCGTGGTTTAATTTTATTCCAAAGGTTTTGATATTTTTATGTGATGATCCTAAGTCTCTTATATCTGTTAAGATGTTATTTTGAAGATATTTAGTATTAGTTTTAAATATATGATTTTTCTATGAAAGAGGATTTCGGTTAGGCCTAAGATTTGATTTTTTGGGTTAGATCCATGTTTTATTGAGTTTTAGTGGTTTTAAAATTGATGATTGGATCTTCTTTATGACACATTTTTAAATCATGTGATGTTTTAGTTTAAAGATCACATATCTTTAAGCCACGGATCAAGAGATTGATCAAAGTTAGTTGTGAGAGAAGTTTCTGTTTTGGCCTAAGTGTAAAACCAAAAACTCTAAGTGTTGTTTTGTAATTTTTGGTGATTTTTGTTTGATTATTTAAAGCATGGTTGATTTTAGGATAATGTTATGAATATATTAGAAGTAAGATTTGATTTGTTTTGGAATTTTTGGATATGTCTTTATTAAAGTTAAAACTTGTGATTTAAGGGTTTACCTTTTATTAAAAAGTTTGGATTTTCTTATAAAAAGTTTGGTGTTGATGATTAACTTTTATTTAATGGATATTTTTTAAGTGTGTTTTTAAACTTAGGAAATGAAGATATTTGATATAAAATTTTAGTTTAATCATGAGTTTTGAAGATGAAAGAAATTGCAACTAAAATTAAGAGAAATGACATCGGCCATAGTGAGTTTTTCATAGTTGTGAATGGTTTTAAATTTTTCTAAGTTGATATTTGGGTCTAGGATAAAATTTATATGAGGAATGTAAAGTTTGGTAATTTTTGGAGTTAGGATGTGAAATTCTTAAGTTATGGGTAAAATGGTCATTTTCCTACATGTAGAGGGTAAAATGATAATTTTACTCTAAATTGTCTCTTTTTACATTTTGAATTGTTAGTAATTAAATTTCTAACTTTTAGAATACTCTCTTACATCTCCTCGTGTTTCGCGCTTTAGTCTCGTAGAATGCAACGATCGAGATAAGTTAGCTCTTAACTTACTATTAGCTTACTGTATATGTGTGATGTATAAGGGAACTACAGTTTATGTTCGTATGTTGTTATATATGCCATGCTACGCCATGTCATCACATGTTTATCTATTACACGAATTATTCTGTCATGAAATACTTATCTGTTACATAATATATTTTATCTCATGTTACTACATGTTTCAAGTATGTCACATTCGTATGCCATATGTTACATGTATGTCATGTCATATAATATTCACTGTCACATGTTATGCCATGTTACGAAATATTGCCTGTTACATGTATGTCATGTTACAAAATATTGTCTGTTACATGTTATGTCATGTTATGAAATATTGCCTGTTACATGTATGCCATGTTACTAAATATTGTCTAGTCCATTTATGTCCCAAAGTATGTCATGATTGTCGTCTTACGTTCATATAACGTTACATTACATCAGGACTTCTGTCTTTTTGTATTCATGCCATCCCGTCTCGAATACAGTTTGTGTATCTCAAAAACAATCTTGTTAAGCTATTCATGTCAATCACGACCCTAAGCACTAAGATAGGGTAATATCCTAGTGGAATTCTTTTATTCACGCTGGAGTGTCTAAATAGGTATGAAATTCTTTGGGTTGACGAAGTACAGTCACAGGTTGCGAATGTGGCCTATCTAACTAGTCACCGGAGCGCGCCAGACACTAACGCCGATGGAGCCACACTTTATTTTACGTGTGTCCACAACAAGTGTAGCACAAATAATTCATGGTGCCACAACAACTGTGGAGCATGAAATATGAGGCCACAACAACTGTGGAGCATACACTACGTAAGATACAACGATTGTGACACGTAGAATACATGGGGCCACATCAACTGTGGAGTACGTATTAATTCACTCATTACTAGTATAGACACATGTGTTATAATGCGGTAATCGGCAGGGACACACGGCTCAAGGGAACCCGTGTAGCACCTGTATGGTCACTTTTTTTAATTAAGTCTATTGAATAAGATTCCAAGTTCATATATTTCATGTTCAAGTTATATTTCACGTTATATTTCAAATTCACGTTTATGTTATGTTATGCTAAGGTTCATGTTATGTTCAAGTTCATATTCAAATTATGTATGTTCACGTTCATGCTATGTTTCAAGTCTGTGTTATGTTGCAAATTCACGTTCATGTCAGGTTATGTACATGTTCATGTTGTGTTCAAGTTCACATTCATGTTATGTCATGTTCACGTTCACATTCACGTTATGTTTCAAGTTCACGTTTATATTATGTTATGCTCAGGTTTATGTTATGTTCAAGTTCATATTCAAATTATGTATGTTCATATTCATGCTATGTTTCAAGTCTATATTATGTTTCAAGTTCACGTTCATGCTATGTTGCTAGTCCAAGTTATGTTTTAAGTTCATGTACATGTTATGTCACGTCAAGCTAAGTTTCAGTTTCAGTTCAAGTTATGTCATTTATGCCATGCTACATGTCAAGTTATGCTATGTTTACTTACGACTTTGATTATGCATTCATGCTTTTACTGCCATGCATGCATCATTAATCTGTATAGAAGTTTCTTGTTAATTTGCTGAGATTTGTAATCAAATCTCTCCGTGGTAATCCCAACTACCATTCCCCCTAAATGGTAGGCGATGTGTTAGGATCAGAGCAGGGAATAGACACTGACAGACCGGAGGAGATTGACTAGGCGTCGTAGACGCAACGCGGAGCTTGCAGCCTCCATAGTTAGGTCTTTGGATAGTATTCTGGTATTAACTCAACGAACTAACCCAATAGTGTATTTTGAAAATGTAATTATGGAGCCAGATCTCCTTTGTTTTGATATTACAACTTTCTGAGACCCGTGCTGTAATCGTGGATGGTTATTTTGTTAAGTATTCATGGATTACGTTTTAACTATTTGAAATATCATAATTTTGGTGCATAGTATTGCTTGAGAAAAAAATTATTCGCTGCAAATATTGCATAATACTATATGCATGTTAGGAACATTACATCTTTTATGTCATGAATGGGGACAGGTAACCCTGTGTTGCATGTCCCGACGCTTCGCATGTCTGTCCGATCTCAAACAAAATTTGAGAGAGTCACAATGTTTAACTATTTTTTATAATTTTTAAATAATATTATATATAGTGGTGTGGAGTACGTAAGCATTATATAATTATTTTTTTAATAAAGAGTGTAATTTATTATTAAAAAATTAATTATTTTTTAATCCCGTACTAGAGAGAAGTCATTGTAGCAGTCCACACTTTGCACTCACTGCATGATTGCTTCTAATTGATTGTTCCCAATACTCACTTAAGAAAATATGTGATCTAAATGATACTACATTATATATATAAAATAGATACTCTTAATAGTTACTTCTATTTATATTTATTCATTTACTTATTTTCTCGATTACGTAACGCTTCAAATATGATTTCTTCAGTAGTGACACTCGTCCTATTGCTCAAGTCTTCCCACTCAACGAGCTCGGCAGTTCTCAACTCTTGTCCCATAGATGGCGGTGGATAGAGAAACCGGAAACAGTCTGGTGTTTGCTGTCAATGGAGAGAGGATTGAGCTCTCCAGTGTTGACCCTTCGACTACTTTGCTCGAGTTCTTGCGTTCCCAGACTCGCTTCAAGAGTGTAAAGCTCGGCTGTGGTGAAGGTTGGTTGTTTTGTTCATGTCTTCTTGTACCTACAAAAGGTCGATAGTTTGATTCTGATCGATTTTCCTCTGTCGGTAATGGGTCGCTCTGACGTTGGCTAACTCGTCAAGGAAAATCCGTGTTTTGTGTTCTGAAAAAAAGGAGGAAAGTTAATTAGAATCTTGGATTATCGTCATTATCTTTCTTTCCTTTTTATTTTTTATTTTTTATTTCTTTAAAGTAACTGGTTGTAATTTAGAATCTTGATTATGCAAATTTAATGACCGAATTGATTTTCTTTTTTCTTCTCTGCAACTCAAATTTTATGTGTGCTGTGCGTTATTTCAAAAGTGCATTTAACTCGTGTTTCTTTCCTTTTTGTGCGGAATAGTACCAAATGAATTATGTCAAATTCAAACTCCCTGTAATTCATTCTCTCTCTCTCTCTCTCTCTCTCCCGGCAACCGATCAATACTCTTTCTGTTCTACTCATTATTCTTGGATTTTTATTTCTATATCCTTTTGATAATCTTAATATGACTGAAAATTTATTTGTCTAACATAAATTATCTTCAAATTTGTAATGATTTATTTTCATGGTCTATAATTCAATATTGCAGGTGGTTGTGGTGCTTGTGTTGTTCTATTGTCAAAGTATGACCCTGTGCTTGATCAGGTTGAGGATTTTACAGCAAGTTCATGTCTCACTCTACTTTGTAGTGTACATGGATGTGCAATTACAACAACTGAAGGCCTTGGAAATAGCAAAGATGGTTTGCACGCAATTCATCAAAGGCTTGCTGGTTTCCATGCTTCTCAATGTGGGTTTTGTACTCCTGGAATGTGTGTTTCACTCTCTGCAGCGCTGGTGAATGCTGAAAAAACCAATCGACCTGATCCCTTTCCTGGGTTCTCCAAGCTGACGGTTTCTGAAGCCGAAAAGGCTATTGCAGGAAACCTCTGCCGCTGTACTGGGTATAGATCAATAGCTGATGCCTGCAAGAGCTTTGCAGCCGATGTTGATTTGGAGGATTTGGGGTTGAACTGTTTTTGGAGAAATGGAGAGAGTAAGGAAGTAAAGATTAAGAGGCTACCTTTCTATGACCGTAATAGAGAGATCTGTACATTTCCAGAGCTTTTGAAGAAGGAAATCAGGTCTTCCTTGGTTTTGGATTCTAAAAGATTTTTTTGGTACAATCCTGTAAGTCTCATAGAACTTCTAAGCTTATTGGACTCCCTTGAGACCAAGGATGGAAGCTTGGTTAAATTAGTAGCTGGTAACACGGGAATGGGTTATTACAAGGAAATTGAATGCAATGAGAGATACATTGATCTAAGGTATATTCCTGAGATCTCATCAATTAAAATAGATTTGACTGGGATTGAGATTGGAGCAACTGTGACAATCTCTAAAACTATTGAAGCTTTGAAGAAAGAAAACAAAGCTGAATTTCACTCAAATGGTGAGATGATGTTAAAAAAAATTGCCGACCATATGGAGAAAATTGCTTCAGGGTTCATCCGGAATACAGCTAGTATAGGGGGAAATTTGGTGATGGCACAGAGGAAACATTTTCCTTCTGATATTGCTACAATACTTCTTGCTGTGGATTCAATGGTGGATATAATGAGTGGTACTAGACGTGAAAAGATTATGTTGGAGGAGTTTCTGGAAAGGTCTCCAATGGATTCCAAAACTGTGCTTCTAAATGTTAGAATCCCAACTTGGGAATCGATCAGAAATATTTCTTCTAATAAAAATTCTATGGTGCTGTTTGAAACCTATAGAGCTGCACCGCGGCCTCTTGGAAATGCACTTCCCTATTTAAATGCTGCTTTTATGGCTGAAGTTTCTTCCTGTAGAACTTCTGGTGGAATCATTGTATATAACTGTCAGCTGGCTTTTGGTGCTTATGGGACCAAACATGCAATCCGAGCAAGAAAGGTGGAGGAATTTTTAGCTGGAAAAACTTTAAGTGTAGGTGTTCTATATGAGGCTATCAAATTAGTTAGGGCCACCATAATACCAAATGATGGCACTTCTTCTCCTGCTTATAGGTCAAGCTTAGCCATTGGTTTTCTTTTTAATTTCTTTAGCCCCTTAGTCGACAATAATGGTGAAACTTTTAATGGTTTATTGGATGGGTATATGAATGATTTGTTGGTTGAAGTTTCCAAATTAGACCAGAATACTCCTCAGCTTGATCATGATAAAATCCCGACTTTTCTATCATCTGCTAAGCAGGTGCTTGAAATAAGTACAGAGTATTATCCAGTTGGTGAGCCAATTACAAAAGCTGGAGCTGCCATCCAAGCTTCTGGTTCGTTATACTGCAATGATTATGTGGTTTTCTTGATACGGTTATGTTTCAAATTTATGTTCTATCATATTGTTACGTTATTACCAGCATCCTTCTGCTGGTTTGCAGGCCTCGCGTTCCTTTTTGTAAAACCTGGCCCATGTTGCTACTACGGCTATGACTACTATGTAGGCCTTATATTCCTTTTCTAAACTTTGACCCATCAAATGAATTGAAATATTTAGTTATTTAAATTGACAAAGTTTTTCAAATTTACCTTGTTCACCATCTTTGAGCTCAAATTTAACTTGGGTCAAAATCATTTCTCTTTCTAAGACTTTGTGAGAAAGTACTGCATGCAAGCATGTTCATGAATCACTCCATGGCCTTGCATAGTTTTCAGGTTCATGATGGTTGATTAGTATTAGCTAACATATACAACAGTGGTTTGCTGTGAATTTTAGCTGATCAGATTGACCACAACTCTTTTATTTTTCTTTTTGTACTGTCTCCCTTCAATTACTGCTGCAAACTCCTAAATTAAAGTAGATAGGTCACTCATCCTGATCTGTTCTGTAGGTGAGGCTGTCTATGTGAATGACATTCCTTCACCTGCAAATTGCCTTCATGGGGCATTCATATATAGCACAAAGCCTTTGGCATGGGTAAGGGGTATAAAATTCCAGCCTAAACCATATCCGGATGGAGTGGTCACAGTTATTACTTCTGCAGACATCCCCAAAGGTGGAGAGAATACTGGATCAAAGACCATATTTGGTACTGAACCTTTATTTGCTGAGGAGCTTACTGAGTGTGCTGGTCAGCGTCTTGCCTTGGTGGTAATTAATATTTCTTTTCTGAGAATATGTGGCCTTCATTTTCGTTGATTGTAAACATATACACTCTGGAGATGATACAAACCCAAAATTTCTTTATTTCTGGTTTCTCCACGTTCTACTTGTTAAAATGATTGTGTAGGTTGCTGATACACAGAAGCGTGCAGATATGGCCATAAATTTTGCAGTGGTTGATTATGACCTAGAAGATCTAGAACAGCCAATTCTTTCCGTAGAAGAGGCTGTTAGGAGATCCAGTCTTTTCGAGGTTCCTCCTTTTCTTTTCCCAAAACAGGTTGGTGATATATCAAAAGGAATGGCTGAAGCTGATCAGAAGATTCTTTCTGCCGAGGTACTTTTAATCTATGAGCCTTGCTCCCCTCCTCAAGCCCCAAGTTCACATTCACTTCAAGTTTGAATTCTTTTTTGGATAACAATTTTATTCCATTTAAATATAATGTACCAATTAAAAGAAAAATAAAAGAAAAGGGAATCAAGATTTTTGACATGGGTAACGCTCATTCAGCATCTTTTAGTCATCCAACTATTTGCATAAAAAATAAATGTTTGCTCACTGTCAAGCTTTGGGCAATTGGGAAATTCAGATTAAACTTGGATCACAATACTATTTCTATATGGAGACACAAACTGCCCTTGCTGTGCCAGATGAAGACAACTGCATGGTGGTATATAGTTCAAGTCAGGTCCCCGAGTGGACACAAACGGTGATTGCAAGGTGTCTTGGCATTCCTGAACATAATGTCCGTGTAATTACTAGAAGGGTTGGAGGAGGCTTTGGTGGAAAGGCTTTAAAAGCCATGCCTGTGAGTATCTCATTGTCTGAGTGTCCTTATTATACTTTTTGAAAATAAATTATATCTTCATTATTGGTACTACAAATCCATCAAATTCAAATATGAAACTTTTGCAAGTAATGTAGAAATGAGTCCAAATTTTCTATACCATACTGGGACGATGGTTTTCTATGAGTTTAGATGAGTATTTCTTTTATTCAACAAGATGCAGTAACTTGCACACCCAGTTCTGTTTTAGCTCACCTGGATTTTCTTGTATGCCTATTGCAAAGTGCTTGATACGTGTTTGCATTGCTGTGGGGAGAAGATATTTATTTTCTTCCTTTGTTGTTTGTGTGGTTACTGGGAATTAGGAGAACAGGAACTAGAATCTTTCAATTACCTTTGGATCGATGGGTTATCGGATTCAAGTAAAAGCATGAATCTTCCAATTATGTCACTTTTGAAAGGTTAATATTATTTTGAGGAGTGGCTTGGTGCTACTGACTTTGAAAAGTGTATTAGCCCAGACTGCATGAAATTTGGTATAGGTACGACCTATTTTACTGTTGTATTACTGTGTTGATTCTTTGATAAATATATTAATAGGGTGATTTGAAAAGTGAATATTCTCTTTAGGAGTAACTGGCCTCCTAGAGTTTGTAGATCTCATAAATATTATCCCAAGTTTATGCGTCCTTTTGCATATGCTTAATGCTTTAAACATCTGTTTTTTTTTTTCTGTTTAGTTGTAGTTCAGAAGTTAAAAAAAGGGATTGTAGATCGAATATTCATGGTGTTACAGGATACAATGGCTGACCTTGAGTATCGAATCCATGGTGAATATGTGATTACCGCTAAATATTTCCCTAAGTTTTGAGTTGTCTTAATTCTTACTGCAATTAGACCTGGTGCGACAAAAAGTTTGGTGTTGGTATTCACCTGGTGAAAATTGACTCATTATTGCCATTGAAGAACTAAATCATGTGGGAGATGCATAACTAAAATCGGTTGACAATCCCATGATGACCAAAAAAGGTAGACTGGATGCTCATATTTATAAAGAAGTTTTCTTTAGAAGGATGCTTTTTTGTCAGTCTATTAGATGTTATTTTGGAAAAGAGTTCTTCGCTATGAACTGTTTTCCATTGTAGCAACTTCAGCCTCGGAGTATTATCATATAAAAATACACTAATTTAAACTGCAAGTTTTTTCCTTAGCGACCTCTTCTCTCATTGTAGTTTGATTTCCTGCTTTGGTTCTCTGTATCATTTGATATAAGTGATTAAAACTCTGTTTCGATTGTTTAAAATAAATACATTGAAAAGTACTTAAAATTGTGATGTTTTAGGTTGCTGCTGCATGTGCGCTTGCGGCCCACAAGTTGCGCCGCCCCGTCAGGATGTATCTTGATCGCAAGACTGATATGATTATGGCGGGAGGAAGGCATCCAATGAAAATAACTTACAGTGTGGGATTCAAGTCTAATGGGAAGATTACAGCATTACAACTCGAGATTTTAATTAATGCTGGGTGCTCTGTGGATATTAGTCCAATAATGCCCCATAATATGCTGAATGCACTTAAAAAATATGACTGGGGTGCTTTATTTTTTGATATAAAGGTATGCAAAACAAATCATTCAAGTAAATCCGCAATGCGGGCACCTGGGGAAGTACAGGGGTCATTTATTGCTGAAGCAGTAATTGAGCACGTGGCAGCTGCCCTTTCGATGGAAGTGGATTCTGTCAGAAGCATAAATCTCCACACATACAGTAGCCTCAACTTTTTCTATGAGGGTAGTGCAGATCAACCTCTTGATTATACTTTACCTTCAATATGGAACAAGTTGGTTACGTCTTCAAGCTTGCTCCATAGGACCAAAATGGTGGTAGAGTTTAATAGAAACAATAAATGGAGTAAGAGGGGCATTTCTCAAATACCCATTGTGCATGAAGTGACATTAAGACCGACTCCGGGAAAAGTCAGCATTTTACGTGATGGTTCTATTGTTGTTGAGGTCGGTGGGATTGAGCTTGGCCAGGGGCTTTGGACAAAGGTAAAACAGATGACTGCATTTGCTCTCAGCTCAATACAATGTGATAGGGTTGGGGATTTGTTGGACAAAGTACGGGTCATACAATCTGATACCTTGAGTTTAATTCAAGGGGGTTTTACTTCTGGGAGCACAACATCTGAGTCAAGCTGTGAAGCAGTGAGGCTTTGCTGCAATATTTTGGTTGAGAGACTCGGGCCTCTCAGGGAAAGATTGAAGGAGCAAATGGGTTCTGTGGAATGGGAGATGCTTGTTGATCAGGTATCTATTTTTCACTATGGGCAATGAAATTTGATTTTTTTTTTTACCTTCTCCCTTTTAGGATGAATGCGTATGTACGGACCTTGCCTTTCCAAGTCTTGATTGATATGTTAGACATTTCTTGCTTAAGGTCTATGTTTCAGAACTACTCCCTGATGTTTTTGCAAAGGCTTGAACCGATAATGTTGCAAGAATCATCATTTCTATGTCCTTAATATGTCTCGTGCATAGTATTGAGAAGAGTAACTCTTTTATGCTAATGATAGTGGGCTATCTTAGGTTCTACAAAATAGGAAGTTTAGGATTGATTGAACGCTGAGACAGTGTTCTAGAGATCTAGTTGTGGCTCAAACATAGAGGAAAATAGATTAAAGAAGAAGAACGAAAGAAACAAGAAAGCGTAGAATATCAACCAGGCCTTCTAGGAGTTTATTCTAGAAGAATGTTTTGGAGTCTCACCCCAAAATGAAAACAAAATATGCTGAAATTTTATTTATCAAGATGCTTTAATTCTTTTTACAAGACCATAGGACTTGCTTATACAAAAGTGAAATCTTATTGTTACTCAGGATGCCATTGTAATGAAAGGAATGATGGCTTAATTGCAGTGGAGAACCAGGATTTTTATTTTTATTTTTGATTTATTAATGTGAATGGGCAAATCTACCTCAAGCAATACATATGGTCTTTCTGTATGTGTAATGTGTACGTGTTTAGGTAAAATAAAACAAAATCTTGAATTTAATGTAGTAATAAATCATAAGCCCTAACTGTATACAAAAGTTACATGTTTATTAGTAAGAGAACTTTTCTTTCGAATACAAAAGTTTGTAGTTTGCTGTAGACATGTATGGAAAAAAATTGAAAATACAACTTAGCATCCCTTTCATATTATGCTCGACGGCAGTCTTTCATTGCATAAAATTCATCCATCATCATTTATGTAGTGAAATACGTAGCAGTTTTTTATTCTCAATATAAACTATAAAACAGTATGCCAGAAACTCATATTTCATTCTAGTACATGCCAGAAAATTCTGTAGCAAAAAACTCGTTCTGTAGTGATAAGAGAAACAAGGAAGCGCCAACAGTAGACCAATCAGCCCGTCAACCAAATGATGGACCTTCAACTTTCTCAAAATTACTCATCCTTTTCATGAATCACAGAATGTAGATGTAGTCTCAAAATCCGGATGTTTTGCACATAAAGCTTGTATTGGTGCAATTGAAACCTCAAATGGATTTCTTTTCTTGCTCTTGTACCTTTGCTTGTGGGTTGAAGGTTGTAAATCTACTCTTGTTTAATTGCTGGAGACACTCGTGGGGGTGGGTGGTGTTTTAATGAAGTCCAAGAGTCTCATGGGGTGGGATTGTGGAAAAATATAAGGGTGGGTCGGGGAAAGCTTTCTAACAATATCATATATGAGGTGGGATATGGATCCAGGATCAGATTTGGCATGATTTGTGTTGCAGCGATCGGGTTTTGAAGGAAGATTTCTAAGATACGTACAGGTAGCTTGTGACAAGGATGCTTCAGTGACGATTGGGAGATTTCATGTAATTTTCCCCAATGGAATTTAAGTTTCATTCGAGCAGTTCTAGATTGGGTGGTGGAAGCTTTTAGCAAATTTTTGAACTTGTTATATTTCACAGAATCGCAAATAGGTGGTGAAACAAGGTTTTTTGTGTCCCGCCTAGAAATGGGGTGTTCAATGTTTGTCCTTTTTATGATATCCTTAATACTCATGTTAGCAATCTATTCTTGTGGAAGAGCATTTGACGGATAAAGTTTGACACCCCAAGGAAAAGTATGGATTAAGGGAGGTCACGGGTTGGACTAGTCAAATTTCATCTTTAGTTCCAAGATTTATTATGATCCTTTAGTAAACCGAAACTTCTTGGATTTATTTGAGATACTTAGGATCATAATTTAACAAAAAGATTAGTACTGTTGTTCTAGTTAGAATTTTTAGACTTTTTGGAGTGATAAAAAATATTTTTTGATGACGTGGTGCCTAGTGACCCAATCCGAGCTTGACATGTGGCAGCCCAGCTTGCTTGCCACCTCACCAACCATGATCCTACCGTCCATCACCACCTGGATAGTAATACTTGCAGTCCTAAACACATGTTTGAGTCACGTCTCTCCTCATTTTATCATCTTGCCATACACTTGGCAAAAGGGTTCTACACCAAGCCTTTCTTTTTTTCAGATTTTGTCTCCCATGCAACTGCTGTGTGCTGCTCCTCACTACCACTAATATTTACACTCTTTGGTCAGTCTTTCTAATCATTCCTGGTCAGTACACTCGTTGGAATTTCAGGTCCATCTATTGGTCATAAAAACTAGAAATCTACAAGAGAAGGGAAGAGATAGAGGCCTATGGCCGAGCCCCTCTTTGAAGCATCACATCTCTCTTTTCCTCTGCTGTATGCCACCCATCTCCTCCAATAATGTTAATGTAATTTTGGTTAATTATTTTGCTAGCTTCTGGACTCATAATCATTGGGCACCAAAGCCATTCATTGGTCACAAAAGATAGAGACTTGAGGAAGGAATCCATGGGAAAACCGAGCACATCTCTTCAGCTTTTTCTCATCATTTTCTTCTGCACAAAAATGCCACTTGTCTACATTCAATAGTCTGGCCTGCACCTCTAAGGAGCCTCTAGGATTAGCACAATCATGAGAGGACTTGAGACCATCCAATCGGCATCAACGCTGAAGCAAGGGAGAGAGTGTTGGGCTGGGTTTAACTCAAGATTTGTGGTCTGTTTCTTACTTCTCACTTTGTAACCAAGAGCCCCGCCTGCCTATTACTATTCTCTTCTTCTTCTTCTTCTCTCTTCTCATGCACACACAAGTACCAGCCACCATACACAAGATCAAAGGATCATACCAACTTTATATTAGAGAAACCGAGACTACTAGTGTGAGAGTAGAAAGAACCAGCTTGTGAGTCTCAAGATTTTCAGCTTGGTGAGTAAGCTTTTGCTCTATATTTTTGGTTTATGTTAGATAGTTATGTTAGTGAGTTTTTAGAATATTTTCCTGGAAGTATATGATGAACTTGTGATGTATATGTTGGTTGAAAGTTTCAGTTGGTAAATATATGGCTAGTTTTGTTAGCTCAAGTTGGAACTATGCAAAGGATGGATCTTTATGATTCAAATGGGGTGTATGAATCTTTTTTTGGGTTTCTAAATTGAATGTGTTATTTGGATGAATAATCATTGTATGAGGTTTAAAGTATAGAAGCTTAGAATGTCATCTAGAGCTATTGCATATCTCGGTTAGTGCTTTTCTGTTGCATGGGGCTATTTTTGAGTCTGATCTTCACAAAGTGGGATTTTATGAATGATATGATGTTTAAGGACTTAGATTAAGTTTGTAAATGAAGTGCATGGTTCGGATGTTTAGGAAATCATCAAAATATAAGAGATTGTAAGCTAAGTGTACAAGGTTGATAAATGAAAGTCTCGGTTTGATCTCTAGTTTGTGATTTAAGTTTTCTCTCATGGCTATTTCGGTTTACTTGATTATTTGGGCGGCTTAATATCTTCAAGATCTGATCTTAAGCATGAATTTGTTTAAAAACTTGGGTTACTTTGATGACTAAGCACAACATGCTCAAAAGAGCTAGAAATATACTAATAGGTGACAGTTTGATGTTTGAAAGTCATGGATGTATTAGTTTTCATTTAATTGCAAATCTGGTCTTATGTGACATGAAGCAAGTAAATAAACACGATTTTAATCTATGCTGTAGGCTAAAATTGAAGGATACTTTCGGTTAAGTGCCTACAATGTGAGTTTAGGTTTTAATTGTAATCAGTGTAATGTGTATCATCAAAGCTTCAGGTTTAGTGACATTTTTGGGTTGTTAAATGAAAAATAATGTTTTGAGGTCAGAAATGGATTTAGCATTAAAGTTATATGCTGTTTGCAAAGTTTGATATGTTTTGGGGCCAGATTGCAAATATTGAAAGTTTAGGGGTCAATGTGTAATTTCTGAAAGTTAAGGGGTTGAAGTGGAATTTTGTTAAGTTCTGGAAGTTCAGAATCTTTATGTTTCTTTATGTGTTATTTGAATAATTTCTAACATTAAGTATCACTCAGTTGCAGCACTACAACGGCAAATTTAGAACAAGGAGTTTGTAAGTTAGTAGGTTCTAACTTACACTAGGTTAAGATAAATATGATTATGTGTAAATGCTTCACGATTATTGTACATTTTTTACTTGTTACAAGTTATTCATAAGCTATGCCATGATTAAATATCGTTATCATATATCCATGCAAAGAAGTGCATGTCATGTATTGAAAAACTATTTTTGTCACAACCCCAATGCTAGGATGGGAGATTATCCTAGTGAAACTCCCCTGTCTACTCTGGAGTGAGTAAAATTGGAGTGGAATCCCTTGGGTTGATGAAGAACTATCAACGACCTTCGATGGGATAGTAATGGTCCCGGAGTGAGGGTAAGAGCCTTCTAGCTGGTGGAGGTGCTAGAATAGTCATGGTGAAGGACGTTTCGTGAAGCCAGGTATTTTTTAGATGAAGCCAAAGCTGGGCATTACCCATCGTGTGGTGAAGATAACTAGTAGGTGCACACGGTTTTATAGGGAGCCGAAAGATACCACATGTAAGGATAAGAAGGGATACATGATGTTTTATGCATGTCACATTGTTATGACGTTCACCAGATTTCTAAAAAGGAATCTAGATGGGAGAAAAATACAGTTCCATGGAATGCAAGTTTATGTTCATGCATACATTTCATATATACTATTTGTCATGCTTATGTTATCTTTGTATATGTTTGTGGCATAAATTACTGATATTTCAATAAATCTTACTGTGGTAGTCCCACTACTATTCCCACCTAGGAACGGTAGAAGTTGTGATAGGGCAAAAGGTGATCGGAGAGGATGAGGAAGAGCAAACCAGTTTGGACGAGGTTGCTTATGAGGAACCTGAATTTGATGGAAGAATGGAATTACTTTTGCTGTTTTTGGAAATTGTTTTACTTTTAATGACAAACTTGGGAATCCTTTTTGATGTTATGACTGTAATGTAAGGAGTATGATACTCCACTGCAACAGATTAAGTTTCGGATTATGGGTTTGAGCATGAACCACGATAAATATGCTGTATTTTGGAAGTTATGTTTTAATTTGGGATCACTAGTTTATTCTGGTGCCAATGATTAACTTAGTTACTTTCTGCTGTGTTTTATTCATACTGTTACGAACATGCTAGGTGCATTGCATGTTAACTGTCATGAATGGGTGTATGTAACTTAGTGTTGCATGTCCCGATGCTTCAATCTTGGCCAAATCCTAAGCGGGGGATTGGGGACATCACACAAAGGATCCCTTAAGAGCTGCATTCTATGCTTGGATAGTCTCTCTTGGGAAGATTCCCGCCACAAATAATTTACCAGAGAGAAATTGCCATAATTGATTGGTGTTGCCTATGTAAGAGTACATTGACCATTTTTTGTAATTGGAAGATGGTTCCTACTTGCCTCATTTTGTGTATTTGGAAGGAAAGGAACAACAAAATCTTCGAGGACAACAAACAGACTTTGTAGGTGCTCAAAAATCTTTTTTTTTTTTTTGATGTCGGGGAACCTCTCCAAGGCAAAGCCCTTTGGACCCACCCCTGTAAAGTAAACCCTGGTCCCGTGGTTTACTCTAGAATGCTTCTCATGTGGAATGCTTCTAGAATTTAGTAGACTAAATTTGCATGATTTTCTTGTATCTTTTTCCTCTTTTAGATAGTGTCTCTCTTGGATACCTCCTGTGTACTGGGCTTACATCTCTCGTGCTTTTTTTTAATAAAGATTATTTTACTTATCAAAAACATTTGGCATGCGAGCAAATTTCACACAAATGCAATGCATAAATAATATGTAAGCAGGTGCATGCTGTAAGATGAGTGGCTTATAAAAACTCCTATGAGACAGGATATTGCTTACCTCCCATTCTTTTTTTTTTTTTTTCCCCTTAAATGTTGTGGCTTTGATATATTTCAACTTTAAGATCTGACTCAGCTCTGTATAAATGTAGGCACACTTACAATCTGTAAATTTATCAGCAAGTTCATTATTTGTTCCTGACCTTAATTCGATGAAATACCTGAACTATGGTGCTGCAGTAAGTGAGGCAAGTTTATCTTGACACCTGATTACTTTGGTCTGTGCTTGTTTTGCCCTTCTGAGGCACACCGGCACAGTTCTGGTGTACTGTATGAAGTAAAAGACTTACTACAGTGAGAATACTTATGTCAGTTGAAACAATAACACAAACTATGCTGTACCAGGTGGAGGTAAATCTTTTGACAGGAGGGACTACGGTTTTGCAAACAGATATTATCTATGATTGTGGACAGAGTCTTAACCCTGCTGTGGATTTAGGACAGGTTAGCTTTGCTTTGATCACATGTGCTTCCAAAAACTATATGTTTGTGTTTTCATCTTAAGTCGTTAGACATTCCTAGAAAGTGAAAGTCGTATTTCTAAGGGTTCAATACTAAGATAGTCCCTATGGTTTTCCTTTTGGACAAATTAGTCCCTATGCTCTAGTTTCAAACTTTTTACTCCCTGTGCATTCAGTTTTGTTGTGTTAATAATCCATTAATAATCCTTTAAAACCGCTACTTCAGCACCAATTATTGTGTGTCACATGCATGTAAAGAGGTGCTAGGGATTTTTGTGTTAATAATCGATTAATAATCCTTTAAAACCGCCACTTCAGCACCAATTATTGTGTGTCACATGCATGTAAAGAGGTGCTACGGATTTCTCCACATACATAGAAAGACTTGCAATAATTAAGGACATTAAAGTTGCTTCCTACAGATTGAAGGAGCTTTTGTCCAAGGGCTTGGGTTTTTCATGCTTGAGGAATACTTGACAGATTCAAATGGATTAGTGGTTGCAGAAGGCACATGGACATATAAGATTCCTACACTTGACACGATACCCAAAAAGTTCAACGTTGAAATATTGAACAGTGGACGTCACCAAAAACGTGTTCTCTCTTCAAAAGGTATGTTTCTTAAAATTTTTTTAATCACACTGTAGAAACTTATGGAGGGAAAATACTTCACTCACTCCATTCATTGATGTACAATAGCATATATATACTATATACAATTGACGATTATACCCTCACAAGTTACACTTATTACAACCATGTCCTCTAATACTCCCCTTCAAGCTGGGGCATATATATCACATATAAACCCAGTTTGAAACAAATAAGTTATAACCAACTCCAACACAAGGACTTAGTAAACGTATCTGCGAGTTGATCGGTAGACTTTATGAAAGGTGTAGAAATGTCACTACTTAGTATCCTATCTCGAATGAAGTGACAATCAATCTCTGTGTTTAGTGCTCTCATGGAACACAGGATTAGAGGCAATATGCACTGCAGCTCGATTATCACAAAATAACTGTAGAGAGACAGGAGCTGGAAACCCAATCTCTTGAAGGAAGTGTTGCAACCATGCCAACTCACTAGTAGTGTGAGTCATTGCCCTGTATTCAGCTTCTGCACTAGACAAAGCTACTACTGCTTTTTTTTTTTTACCCTTCCATGTAATCAAGTTACCTCCCACACATGTACAATATCCAGCAGTAGATCTTCTATCTAAAGAGGATCTTGCCCAATCAGCATCTAAAAAAGCTTCAACTCTAAGATGTCCATTTGGTCAAAGGCTAGGGGCTCGCTTAAGATAATGACGAATATGAATTATAACATCCCAATGTGAGACCCTAGGCGTTTGTAAAAATTGACTCAGTACACTCATTGCATAAGAGATGTCCAGTCTAGTGTTAGAGAGAATTCAATTTCCCATTAAATCTTTGATACCTACCAGAATCTCCAAACAACTCCCCTTCTTCTTTCAAGAATCTATGATTTGGGTCCTGATAAGGGTGTCAATAGGTCGTGCACCCAACATGCCGGTTTCTTCCAGAAGGTCAAGTACATATTTCCTCTAAGATAGGTTGATACCCTTTTTAGATCTACTAACTTTAATTCTAAGGAAATATCTAAGCTTGCCCTAGTCTTTTGTCGGAAATTAATCATGTAAACTGTTTAAGCCTAGCAATTCCAGCAGTCACACCCAGTAACTACAATGTCGTCCACATATACAACCAACAAAATGTGACCTGAACCACTATGTAGGTGAAATATGAATGATCTGTTTGGCATCTATGAAGACCAATGCCAATACAGTGTAATGGACCCAAACTAACTCGTTCGAGAGATTCACTCTCCAAAAGTGTGAAAAGAAGATAGAATGGTAGTCGAGAGAGAGGAGAGAATTCTGTAGATGAATGAACTTCAGTTGAGGACTTTTTCCTCCAACCTTCTTTATTTATGTTGAATGTTTTTATCAAAATGGTAATATTTAACAACATCTATTACACTTCAGTAAGTAAGAAAACGACCCCATTACAATTAATAAGAAGAGAAGGTATTAAACAACAACGTTCTATTAAAGAAACAACCAACTAATTCTATATAATATGACATCGTTCCAAGTCTGTTCTTTGTATATAACTGCCATCAACCACCTTCCCTTTCTGCCATTAACCACCTTCCCTTTCTGTCTTCAAGCACACAGAACCACCTCCATCAACCAGCACCTTTCCCACTGCCATCTCCCCTTTCGCAGACTGCAACCCTCGCACTCCAGCACCTTTTCAACCCATAACACACCCTCTCCCTTTAAAGTACCTTGCCCACAAGGTGAGGAAATTGTTGCCGAAGCTTCCAATAAGGTTCCCATGTAGAATCTTCCACTCCAGCACCTTCCCATTGAATCAAGACTTCCACCACAACCCTGTTGTCATTCTTAATACTCCTACGCTCCAAAATTTTCTCAGGTTGAGGCCTTAACTCCCCTTGCAAATCAACTGAGGGTAAGGTAGAGGGAGGTGTAAGCTGGTCTCCAATCTCTTTCTTCAACACAGAAACATAGAAAACATGATGCAAGAGTGAATCTAAGTGCAAACACAATCGATATGCCACTTTGCCAATTCTGTGAGTGATCTGAAATGGCCCAAAATATCGAGGTGAAAGTTTAAGATTCCTCCTGACTGCCACATATTGCTGCCTATAGGGTTGAAGTTTAAGATAAACCCAATCCCCCACTGAAAATTCTCTATCAGTCCTATGCTTGTCATAGTAATACTTCACTCTATCTTGAGCAAGAGATAAATTGGACTTGAGTGTAACCAGAATTTGCTCTCGTGTCTGCAATAATTGATTCACTGACTGATTTGAAGTTAAACCAGGAATGTAGGCTTGAAGCCTAATTGGAGGAACCCCATAAACAGCTTCAAAGGGAGTTAGCTTTGTGGAAGTATGAAATGTGGAGTTATACTACCATTCAGCCAATGAAAGCCAATCCACCCATAACTTTGGCTTATCGCCAGAAAAAGATCACAGAAAGTGTTCAAGGCACTTATTTACAGTTTCTGTTTGGCCATCACTTTAAGGGTGATAGGCTGAAGAGTAGGAAAGATTAACTCCCTGCAACCTGAAAAGTTCTTTCCAGAATGAACTGGTAAATGTTGAGCTACGATCAGAAACAATGGTTTCAGGTAAATCATGCAATTTAAAAACATTGTTGAAGAACAGTGAAGCCACCTGAGCAGCTGTAAATGGATGTTTCAAGGGCATAAAATGGGCATACTTTGACAATCTGTCCACTACAACCATAATAACAGAATACCCCCTTGAAATGGGCAAACCCTCAACAAAATCCATTGAGAGGTCAATCCATATTTGCTCAGGATCAGGTAAGGGTTGTAAAAAACCAGTTGGAAAGACATTTTGGATCTTATTCCTTTGGCAAGTTTCACATTCACGAATAAACTTCTTGACATCATGCTTGAGACTAGTCCAATAAAAATCTATCCTAGCTCTGTGCAAACATTTGTGAAAACCAAAATGACCAGCAGCAGGACTGGAGTGTAAGTAATTCAAAATCTGTTGCTTCAAGGGCAGAGAATCAGGCACATAAATTCTGTCATTCTTAAACAAAATGCCATGCCTTAATTTAAATGAAGAGCTAGAGGTGGGATCAAGCTGCAGTGCAGTAATCAGTTTTTGCACATCTTGATCTGCATCATAAGCTGTCTTCAATTCTGAGAGCCATGTTGTTGTAGGAAATGATAAAGCTGCCAATTCCCCAAGTTTATCAACCTAATCTTTGCGAGACAACGCATCAGCCACCTTGTTCTCCACACCCTTCTTATACTCAATTGTAAACTTATAGCCAAGGAGTTTAGAAAGCCATCTCTGTTGTGCAATAGTGCCAATCTTTTGCTCGAGCAAATATTTAAAGCTATGGTGATCAGTTCTGACCACAAATACACTTCCCAAAAGATATGGCCTCCACTTCTTAACAGCTAGCATTAAAGCTAGCAACTCTCTCTCATAGGTGTGGAAAGAGCTAAGTTTTTACCCTTCAAAGCCTGACTTAGAAAGGCTAAGGGTCTTTGATCCTGCATTAAAACTGCTCCTACACCAGTTGCACAAGCATTGCATTCAAAGACAAATGCTTTAGTTAAATCCATTAAAGCAAGAACAGGAGGACTTGTAATAGCAACTTTCAATTCATTTAAAGACTTAGAATCTGTCCAAACAAAAGCATCATTTTTTAACAAAGATGTCAAAGGGTAGCAATCTTACCATAGCTCCTAATGAATTTTCTATAGTAACCTGTCAAGCCTAAAAAACCCCTTAATGACTTCAGGTTTTTAGGTATTGGCCAAGTAACCATAGACTCCAACTTTTTAGGATTTGCCCTCACTCCCTCCTTTGAAATCAAATGGCCCAAATACTCTATTTCTTGGCATGCAAACTTACACTTCGACTGTTTAGCATAAAGTTGATGATGTTGTGAGATTTGCAAAATAGTAGAGAGATGAGCTAAATGAGATAGCATATCCCTGCCGTAAACTAGTATGTCATAAAAAAAAAATGACAAACTATCTAAGGAATGGCCTAAAAACTTCATTCATGAGGCCTTGAAATGTTAAAGGGGCATTAGTGAGGCCAAAAGGCATTACAAGAAACTCATAATGTCCTTCATGAGTTCTGAATGCAATCTTATGAACATCCTCATCCCTCATACGTATTTGATGATATCCTGCTCTAAGATCCAATTTAGAAAAAAATTGTAGAACCTGAAAGTTCATCCAAGAGCTCATCCACAACAGGAATGGGGTATTTATCTTTAATAGTGGCTTCATTTAAGGCCCTATAATCAATGAACATTCTCCATGTGCCATCAGACTTCTTGACTAGCAAAACAGGAGAGGAAAAAGGTGATTGACTTGGCCTAATAACCCCAGAATTTAAGAGCTCTTTAATAATTTTTTCAATTTCCGTTTTCTGATAAAATGGATATCTATAGGGCCTAACACTGATAGGAGAAGTTTCCTGCTTCAAATTAATCTTGTGATCATGAGACCTATTGGGTGGCAACCCAGTAGGTTCATTAAAAACTTCCTTGTACTGCTGTAAAAGCTACTGCACTTGTTCATCTTGCAATTATGAAGGCTCAATGGAGCTATAGGCAACTAACTGTAGAAAAAAATCCCTTGCTGCCACAACCAAAAGTCTCAAAAGACTCATCATCATCAATAAGATCTGACTGAGATACTATCAAACCTTTTAAAGAAATTTTTTGACTAGCACACTGAAACTGCATATTCATATTCACGAAGTCCCAGAGAATAGGACTTAATGTAGATAACCACTGTATGCCAAGAACTGCATCACATCCTCCCAAAGGTAGAGTAAAAAAATCAACTGTGAATGGTATACCCTGAATCAGCAAAGGCACAACCATACATTACCCAGTACTATCAATGAGCTGACCATTAGCCACCTTAACACTAATAGCCTGGCCAAGTTGCACATGCAACTTACACCGAGCAGCCACTGCAGTGTCCACAAAATTATGTGTACTGCCAGTGTCAATTAAAATCACCAACTTCTTCTTGCCAATATAAGCAATAAGTCTCACTGGTTCTCTCCCACCTACCATAGATTGTAATGAGATAGAAGCTATCTCAACTTCAACTTCCACAGGCTCAACAACCACTTCACCAGTAACATCAGTATTCTCTTCACAACTGGAATCACCAAATTTCATACCTTCCAATAGAAATAGTTTTGGCCTTGCACACTTGTGACCTGGTTGTCATTTATCATCACAGAAATAACAAAGGCCTTTTTTACACCTTTCCATCATTTGAGACTCTGAAACCTTATGATAAGGAAGCTTAGCTAAAGGTTGAACTCTCGGTGCTCCTAAAATTGAAGGAGTTTGTCCAGACTTCAACAGATTTGACTCTGAACTAAACTTACTCGAATCAGTAAGTGAATTTCTCCAAGGCTTTCTAATGCTCACAACATATTGTTCTTGAATTTTGGCTAAGCCAAATGCTCATTCAAAGATGAAGGATCCATCATCCTCATAGGTAGCCTAATCTCATCACGTAAGCCACTTAAAAAACAACTCAATTTATTCTTCTCAGACAAGCCTTTAATGCGATTGGAAAGAATCTCAAATTCAGCTTTATATTCATTAACTGTACTAACCTGCTTGAGTCGAGTAATTGACTCATTGGATTATCGTATGGAGTAAAGCCAAATCGAATCTGAACATCTTTGATGAAGTCCTCCCAAGAGTGAAAGGTTCCTGTCTCACTGACATCCTGGAACCATCATCCATGTGGAAAGAAGCAATGAAAATACGTTGACCAGGAGGGACCTGGTGATACAAAAAGTACTGATTTGCACAATAAATCGATGGCGATGGATTACCACCACAAAATCTAGGAAACTCTAGCTTAATACCCCTGACCAAACCTTTATCCACAAGTTCTCTGTGACGCACTTCTCCCATGCCTTCCTCCATATCTTCGTTTTTGTGCAGCGTTTGTTGACCTTGATGACCTCGATGTATTTGACTAGGATCCTCAGAATCATGACAAGAAATCTTTGAGATTTGTTGTAAAACCTCCTGGAA
This sequence comes from Juglans microcarpa x Juglans regia, assembly GCF_004785595.1. Taxonomy (NCBI): domain Eukaryota; kingdom Viridiplantae; phylum Streptophyta; class Magnoliopsida; order Fagales; family Juglandaceae; genus Juglans; species Juglans microcarpa x Juglans regia. Next base: position 20,615,010 of record NC_054597.1, on the reverse strand, counting down.
CATTTTATCTTGTGCTTCCATTTCCAATCTTGTAGCCTCTTGCTGCTTCAACAATAAACCAATCACATCTTCAATTTGTTTTTGTTGTCGATCTTGTTGCTGCCGTAAGTGATTCATTGAATCAACTATTTGAGCATACAAACGCGTTCCTTCTGCCATGGCTAATACCAACTGTAATGGACCCAAATTGACTCATTCGAGAGAGTCCCTCTCCATAAGTGTGAAAGGAAGAGAGAATGGTAGTCGAGAGAGAAGAGAGAATTCTATAGATGAATGAACTTCGGTTGAGGACTTTTCCCTCCAACCTTTATTTATACTGAATGTTTTTATCAAAACAACTGTGTTTAACAACATCTATTACACTTCAGTAAGTAAGAAAACGACCCCGTTACAATTAACAAGAAGAAAAGGTATTAAACAACAATGTTCTATTAAAGAAACAACCAACTAATTCTATATAATATGACATTGTTCCAAGTCTGTTCTTTGTATATAACTGTCATCAACCACCTTCCCTTTCTGCCACTAACCATCTTCCTTTTCTGTCTTCAAGCACATAGAACCATCTCCATCAACCAGCACCTTGCCCACTACCATCTCCCCTTTCGCAGACTGCAACCCTCCTACTCCAGCACCTTCTCAACCCATAACATACAGTATCAGAAAACTTCCCAAACCATGATCGAGGAGATTGTTTCAAACTATATAATGCATTTTTTAACTTGCATACAAAATCTCGATACTCCTCCTGAGCAACAAACCCAGGTGGTTTCTCCATATAAACTTCTTCATGCAAGTCGCCATGCAGAAATGCATTCTTAAGATCCAGTTGAAATAAGGGCTGGTCTAAATTAGTTGCAAGAGAGATCAACACTTGAACAGAGGAGATTTTGGCAACTGGGGAGAAAGTCTCATCGTAATCAATGTCATATGTTTGAGTGCAACCTTCAGCAACCAAGCGAGCTTTTAGACGTTCCACCGAATCATCAGGATCAAATTTGATTGTATATACCCATTTACAGCCAACAGGTTGCTTACTAGGTCGTAGTGGAACAAGATCCCATGTCCCATTATGGTGAAGGGAATCCATTTCATTTTTCATAATTTTCCTCCATTTCGGATCAAATAAAGCATCCTGAACTGTCTTAGGAACAAAAAGTTTTGAAAGTTGAGAAGTAAAACATAAGAATGAAGGAGATAAGGCATCATATGAGACAAATTGACTAATTAGATGTTGAGTAACACAAGATCGAGTACCTTTCCAGAGAGCAATTGGTGGAGAGTTTGAAGTACTAGGTAACTTAGGATCTAAAGATGGAGACATGGCTGGTGAAGGCATGGAAGTCGGTGGCCACAAGCGACGCGAGTAAACCTGTAAAGGAACTGGGGGAGGCATTGAGGAGGATTGGGTAAGGTTGGGTGAGTGTGAAGGAGAAAGTGTAAGAGTAGGTAATGGTAGTGGATCACACTCAACACTCGAAATTCTATCCGAGAAATAGGGTATGGACTCAGAGAATGTAACTTCAACACTAGTGAAGTAGATTCTAAGAACATGACTATAACAATGATATCAGTTTTGAGTCCCAGAATAACCAAAAAAAAAAAAAAAAACACTTGGTGGAACGTGGATCAAGCTTATCAAAACCTGGACCAAGGTTATGAACGGAGCAAACACACCCAAAGATTTTTGGAGGAAGGGAAAATGGTGGAGATAAAGGAAACAAGATGGAGAAGGGAGAGGAACCATTGAGAATTGATGAAGGCATACGGTTAATAAGGTGACAAGCAGTAAGAACACCATCACTCCAAAATCGTTTAGGAACATGCATGTGTTGTAAAAGTGTTCGGATTACATCTAACAAATGACGATTTTTGCGTTCAGCTACCCCATTCTGTTGGGGTGTATAAGAACATGAAGTTTTATGAACAATTCCTTTATTACTTAAGTAAGTAGCAAAGGCACGATTGATATTCTCTGGCATTATTAGAACGCAAAACTTGAACCCTTTTGTTAAATTGAGTTTTAATTTCTTTCCAAAACATTTGAATATGGAAAGAAGTTCAAATCTTGCCTTTTTCAGAAACACTCATGTCACATGAGAGTAGTCATCAATAAATGTGACAAAATATTGAAACTTGTTTGATTCAATGTTGATTGGTCCCCATATATCAGAGTGAACCAATTCAAAAGGACTATGCTCGTTTATCAACTCGAGGTACAAAAGACACACGATGATGTTACTAATTTTACATGCTTCACAAAGAAAGGGAGACACATTTCCTAGATTTCTAACCTAACGCTTCATAAGGGCAAGAGAGGGGTGACCAAGGCGACAATGCCATTTATAAGCAGATGATAAGGAGGATGTACGGGCTCAACAAGATGTGTCTTGGGGAGACTTCGGCCTAGATTTCCTTTTTCTTCATTTTCTTTTTAAAAAATCTCTTACAAGAATTTTCTTTCTTTGCAAAAGTTTTCCTCTCTTTTATTTTGAAAAGTAAACATAATCCGTTAAAGCCTGGGCTCTTTACCAACCGTAACACAAGATTTTGAGTTCTTCATAAAATTAATCCTCCAGTCTGAAGGTCCAATCCTACGTGCCCAATAAGTAACTTCAAGGAATGAACACAGGCTTAAGGGCCTACTTTTTTTTTTTAATCTAAACCTAATTCACTCCTTAGAAATAGAAACATTGATTATAGCGTAAACCCTAACTTTCCTAAATTAGAAACCTCAAATGTTCGGGGAGTTACATGGCTCGTGTTCAATAGCTTTTCACCCTCTACCCATATTCTCATCTGGAAAGTGGGCTGGTTCTTTTTATAATATTAGCTTGGCCATTAAGGCCTCGTTTGGTTATACAGATGCGATGAAAATTGAATAAAATATTGTTAAGAGTATAATTTTTTAATATATTTTTATTTTAAAATTTGAAAAAGTTGAATTGTTTATTATATTTTGAAAATTTGGAAAACCAACTTGGTAACCAAACCAGGCCTAAAATTGGGTTGGATAATTTCCTAAACCAACTTTATGGAAGTAAAGCTCGCTTGAGACTTGGGGCTAGGCCTTCCTTCCATATTATTAAGAATTCCGAGGTGCCCTTTTCCCACGTGCTCCAAGCCCTCCTCCAATATTATTAAGGCCCTCTTTGGATGTTGGAATATACTGAGATCAACTCAATTTAGTCTAATTTTAAGTTGAATCTAACATCTAAACACCTAACTTCCAAATCACTAAATACCACTCAACTCAAAACCTCTCTACACATGGGACCCACAACCTTTTTCAACTCAACACCTCTTTACACGCGAGAGCCACATCCTTTTTTAATTTTTCATAAATATATCTAAACTCATCTTAACATCCAAACACATCTAAACTCATTTTGGGTGGGCCTCACAAAACTCATTCCACCATCAACAAGTATCAATTTGCTACTTAAGAAGTAATGTCGATGGCGAGTGAGAGCTTTGTTGAAGATATCAGCAATTTGTAACTCAGTGGAAATATGCGGAAGAGTAATAATGCAAGCTTCAAATGCTTCACGAATAGAGTGACAATCGACTTCAATATGTTTTGCGTGCTCATGATAGACACAGGATTGGTCGTGATCTGAATAACACTCGTATTATCTGCATGTAGAGGTGTAGGATCGGTCTCAGTGAAATCTAACTCAGCAAGCAAGCAAGCCTTGAAGCCAAATAATTTTAGAATAAACAAGAGACATCGCCCAATACTTAGATTCGGTAGATGACTTAGAAACTGTCTTGCTTCTTACTCTTCCAGGAGATCAATGCATCACCTAAGAACACACACCAACCCGTGATCGAGCAATGTGTATCAGTACAACCGGCCCAATCAGCGTCGCTATAAGCAGTAAGCCGAGGAAAATTGCCTGCAGGAAAGAATAAGGCACAGGCAGAAGTGCCCTGAATATAGTGTATGATCCTACGGACAGTAGCCAAATGAAGATGACGAGGGGTCTGAAGAAATTGACTGACTTGCTGTACTACAAAGGAAATGTCCGGTCTAGTAATGGTGAGGTAGACAAGACTACCCACCAAATTCCGGTATAAACTGGGATTAGCAAGTAAGTCACCCTCCTCTTGGCGAAGCTTGACATTCAATTCCATGGGAGTATCAACAGAGGTGGCCTCCTGTAGGCCAGTTGTAGCCACCAGGTCACTAGCATACTTATGTTGATTGAGTGAAATACCAAATGGACTACGATGCACCTCAAGACCAAGAAAATATGTGAGAGACCCAAGATCTTTCATATGAAAGGACTCAGAGAGATGAGTCTTGAGCTGGTCAAGTAAAACAGAATCGGAACCAGTAATCACAAAAAGCAGTGAGAAGCTCTACTAGCATGCAAGAGAAAGGGAAGAGTTTTACTTTTACCAAGTTTGCAAGAATCACATGCAAGAGATAAAGAAGGACGTTCTTTATTACCAAGAAAACGAAAGTTCAATACATGAGATAAGATCTTACTATTGAGATGGCCTAAACGACGATGTCATACCATATTAAGAGCTGGAACATTATTACAAGCAAAAGACTAAATAGAAGAAACTGAAGAAAGTGCTGGAACATGCAAAAGTAGTGGAAACAAGCACCCCCACTTTAGGTCCCTTCACAATTGGCTTCCCCGTTACCTAGTCCCGCACAACAAAATGATCAACAAAAAAATTAACAGCACAATTGTTATCAACTAATTGACCAACAGAAATAAGATTTGTGGAAAGTTGAGGAGCAAGAAACACATTAGTGAACTTAGAAGAGGCATCTCTGACAGCAGTTATTGGTAAAGAACTGCCATTGGCAGTCTCAATGGCAGAGTGACCAAGATAGGGCCGAACATGACACAGCGATGGGATTATTCGTCATATGATTAGAGGCCCTCGAGTCCACATACTAGAGTTTAGTAGAATTTTTACCTTGGAACCCCTTTGCCGATAATGCTGAAATGAGCATCTGTTGCACCATTTCTGGTGTGCAGTAATTTGCTGCAGGAGTTGCAGGAACAGAGGAAGCACCTGAAGAAGTGCTATGTGTTACAGAAGTTGCTGTTGGAGGGGCAATAACATAAGTCTGAAATGCTTGGGCTTGACGATTATGGGGGCGGATACGACATTCTTTGATAATATGACACTTCTTCTTGCAATAAGAGCAGTATTTCTTAGGACAATTGGCAGCAATATGTCCATATTCGTTGCAGCAGAAACACTACAAGTTTTTAGAATTCATAGGTGGTCCTCGTCCCTGGGCAGCATAAGCCACATTTGTCATCCCTGAACTGCCATGAGATTGCTCCAGAATAGCTTGAGTACTAAGACGTTCTTCGCGAAGTAACTCACCAAAACAAATATCAAGAGAGGGAACAGGAGATCTATTCAATAGAGAGGAGCGAACAGATTCATATTTCGAGTGTAGTTTCATAAGAAACTAATCACGCCAGCTAGTCTCGTGAAGATTTTGAATAGTCGAAAGAGCGGCAATAGGAACATCCGCTGTAACCAAATCAGTATATTCATGCTAAAGAGTCAAAAATGCTGAGTAGTAGTCTTGGATGGAAAGACTACCATGTTGAAACATGGCAATCGCATGTTCCAACTGAAAGCGACGAGCATCATTAGCTTGATGATAATCCTTCTTCAAGTAATTCCACGTGGATTGAGCGGAGTGATGAATCCGTAAGTTGGTGACAATATGTGGCTCTACCAAACCAAGAAGCTAGGACATGATTCGAGCATCAAGTACAACCCATGAAAGAGAAGCCTCGAAATCCTTGGATTTGTCAGTATTGGCTGTTTGGGCGACATTCGTGCCATCAATATGACCCCAAAGATCTTTTCCTTTGAGGAAAAGTTCAAACTGAAATGTCCAAGTAGAGTAATTTGTGCTCGTAAAGTTGACACATAGGTGCAAAGTCCATCGCAAATAAATGAATCCCAAAAAAACACAAAACAAACAACAACGGAAATCAATAGACCAAAAGTAAAATGAGAGGTTCTGAAGTCACAAACCATGGTTAAACCAAGAAGCCAAGAGCCACAAAATATTCAGACGAAGCCGAAAATCACACGAGAAACATAAATCCACGAAAAACACTCAAACCACGGTTCTGCTGCAAGAACAGAAAAACAAACCAGACAAAGCTGAGAGAGTTGCTACTATAACCACAACGATAAAGAACAGCCAGAATCCCACCAGATGCTAGCTGCGATGGTACTAAAGGAACCAGAGGAAAATTGCAGAAAGCAGGAATCACCACCAGAGGGCTGCAATGACAACCACGAACACACAGAGACGCCGGAAACACCACCAGAGGGCTGCTCCGACAGTGAGACGACACTCTGATACCATGTCAAGATAAGTCAAACTATTGTGTGAATGGCCGAATCACTTGGCCTTGAGGGTTCTGTATATTATATAATCATTACAAAGCAATTCTATACATGGAAATAAATCAGTATGCGCCTAATTCTAGCCCTATACATGGAAGTTACAATCTGTCAAATATTAACTAGAGAAATAAGGAAAGAGTTGTATAAGGAAAGAATAATGACAATAATGGGCAGCGTTGCTGTCCATTGACAGTGCCTTCCATTTGTCACTTGGTGGCTTGGGTCTTATGTCTCTTCTGATGTTGTCTGGCAGCTTACTCAAAAGGCGACGACTGGTGAGTTTCTCATTGCATCGTATCGCGCTCCATAATTCATCACCCGACTCAACTGCCTTTTCCCCCAACAGCCTTGATGATCTTGTGATAACCAATTCTTCATGTTCATAGTCTCAAGTTTTGAGCCCTGATTTCTCCCTTTCATGACCTCAGCATATGGACTTCTGTTCCCCATTGCTTTCGGAACTACCAGCTCCGCCACAGATGGTGGTCTTTTGTTCAACATCGACCTCCTTGAATTGTAGCCAAGCCCAATGAAAGAACGAAAAAACTATGCCCTACACACTTGTCTCGAATGTGTTCCATCCCTGCAGTTCCATGGTATTTGCACATCTTTGCACAACAAAAGCACTGCTCCCTACACTAAGAGCTATGGAAGACAGCAGCCAATCCACACTTACTCTCCCCAGTGAGAGACGATAAAAATCAGCCATATTGTGTTGGAGTGCTCAAGCACCTAATCTTACTAATAATAAGAAGGGGCTCGAAAACTGCAAAGAAAGTTGAGCTGCTCTAATCAAGCTGTGAAATCAGCATGGTGAGGTATTGGAAGTGTTCAGCGAGGTTTACTTCTCTCAGACTGGTATGCCCTGCTCTTCTCAATCATTCCAACTACAGAGATACCCTCCTCTGCCCAAAACCCAAACATCTACAACTCAATTATAGCGTGATTAAGCAAAGCCGTCAGAGAAATTGAGGCACTAGCCCCAAATAGAAATTTGTGACGAAAAAGGAAGGGAAAAACTGGGGGGATTTACATTAACCACAGTAACAGGAAGCAGTTAAAGAAAGTAAACACATAAACAATGATAAGACCTGTTCAATTCTGTATTAAGGGGACAAAATGACTGTTGAAAAAATTCTCTCGTCTGCTGCCATACTTCCATGATCAACCCACAACTCAGCTGAAAACATATTTTTATAGTAACATTGCGTGTCAACTTCTGCTGTAGTTTCAAGATATAACGTTTAATATTTGTCTCATCCAGTCATTTTCTTCTAAAGTCCATGCTAGGGTAGGGATATTTCTAATTAAAATATAAATTGGGTGTAGACATTCCTTGGCAAATTCTTACCCCCGGTCTAGTTGTGAAGTGTAAATAAAACATCAAAATTGCCTCCTAGTATTTTCTGCATTCAGTTCTTATTTAGTCGGGGATTTATATTGTTGAAACTGCTGGCTCTGAACATTTCAACTTGTTAAGTAGACAGATGTATTCCTTTGGTGACCTACGTTGGTCAAACTTTTTACTGTCTTCCAGAACTGGCATATGAAAAATGCATTGGGAAGATGTCTTTGGGGAACCATTTTTGGTGAGGTAGACTTTGGGAAAGCAGTAAGTTTGGATCTACAGTTGTCGGTTTAGGTCTTTTGGATTTGTTGGGTTATAAAGATGGCTAGTCTTGTTTTTTTTTACAAGTAAAAGTATTATATATATATATATATATATCAAAAGGAGTAACCAAGTACACTGAATGTATACAAGAGAACATCTTACCCTTGGTTAAAACCAGTGTCAGAGCCAGGTTGGTTAGTTGGAGTGGGCCGACTGATTAGGGGAATCCTCTTCCAAGTCTACTTCTCTCAACATGCTTATTGATTTTTTTTTTTTTCCCAGTAAGTACATCTTTTTTAAATATATCGTTTATGATTCAATAAACTTGCACTTTGCACCATTTTCTTTCACAGGTATACTTCTCTTTTATCATTACATGTGCAGTATTTTTTTTTTCTCTGTAATTTATAATTTCAAATTATTGTACTGTCACTTCAAAGGCATCTTTTGAAACTGTTTCCCACTTTATTATTTTTAATGACTTGGTTCTGGTTTTATACCCTCCGACTTTCCAAATTGAGCTCTCAGCTGGTGTGCTACTCTTTCTTTTGGCCTGATCTCATACATTATCGTGATTTGTTGCTAATATTGAGCGTGCTCCCACTTATTTCATATTAATTCTACTTGTTAACATGATGGCATGACACACAGCACGCAAATTCATATGCCTTAGAAACCAGTGGCACACTACTCATGCAAAACAGTAGAAACAAAATGAATCTAGTCACTTGGCATTTTGCCAAGCATCTAGACCATGACAAAAAAAAAGGGGGAGAAGGTTGGATATATATATATATATATAGAGAGAGAGAGAGAGAGAGAGAGAGAGAGAGAGAGAGAGAGAGAGACCACCACTGGACAGACTAAAAGAGAAGCAGTGACAATTCCTCATCGACATGCAGACTAGTACTCAACAACAGAACTGAAGTTCCTACCAGACCAGTACTACATAGAATTAAAGAGAAGAAGAAACAATTTCTCATCGAGGCGAACACCAGTAGTCAAAGTTCCTATCTCACCACTAATACACACATATCTAAAGAGAAGCAGCAACACTTCCGCATCCATGCAAAGACCAGTACTACATATCAATACCAAAACTCCTAGCCTACTAGTCCCAACGACGCTTCAATCTATTTTTGTAACTTGACTTAACCTTCTTTAATAGGACCTCTTGCCTGCAACTATGGCATGTTAAAAAGGCCAACATGAAAATGCAAAGAACACCCTTGTTCAATAAACTTAAATTTGCCAAATATAAAACGATAACAAGATACTCATAATCAAGTACGATAGACTTTATACCCTCCCCACATGCAGTGATAAATTTAGAAGTGATTAAAAAAGCGAAAGTTATTTTTTTGTGCAGCTTCAGGCGAGCCACCATTACTTCTAGCAGCATCTGTTCACTGTGCTACGAGAGCAGCTATTAAAGAAGCCAGAAAGCAGCTTCTCTCTTGGAGCGGCCAAGATGGGTTTACAACAAATGCAACAATATTTGATCTGGAGGTTCCAGCTACCATGCCTGTTGTAAAGGGCCTCTGTGGGCTAGAAAGCGTTGAGAGGTACTTGGAATGGATAATTGGCACAAAGTAGTAGTGAAGAAGGATGTCAAATGTCCTACGAGTTGTGGAGCTGTTTGCCTCTGGTTGTAAGATTGTTAACATGCATATGTGATGACAATAAGTGATAACACTCATGCTGTAAGTATGAGCTCCATTTTATTGTATGATAGGGGTGCGGAATGTTTATGTTTGTTTTGATTGGGAGTGTACGAAGAGAGTAGTCCTCGGGGCAATGTAAATTCAGAGAATAAAATAAGCTCCATGTAATTTTCAGATTACTTATTTTGTGTATATTGTTGTGCTTATTGGAAGGAAAGCTTGTAATAAATCCTTGACTTTGTAGAATTCTCATAGGTAGAAATGCATTTATATCTTATTGGGATCAATGCTCTAATACTCCAATTTGAGTTATATTTTGTAATAATATTTTATTTAATAAATATTTATTATTCTTAAAATTAGATTAACTCTGTAAATTGCATTAATTTAGTCACCAGATTATATTGTATGTGATTTATGCATATTAATGTGACTAATATACAAAAGATATCACTCACCCGTTCTTATAAATTATAAGTCATAGTCGGTAATAAAAGTGAGTCATTTGATTAGAGAAGACTACAAGAAGTCAGTTGTGATTATTCATCTCAATCATAGAAATATTGATGTTTAACAAACACATTGATATACTTGGAACGTATTGAACTGAACCATGTGATTATTATTTTGAAAGGTATTGTAGGCTGGATGCTATATTTCCTATTCTAATATAGTATTTGATTTCCAGTCTTGAGAAAGCTGTGAATTCAAATATAACGTGTATGTTACTTTGATGTATTTAGAGCTACGATTCTATTGGATCAACATCTCATTATGCTCGGTAATCACATTTAACATTGTGGGAATATTGATTTTCAAAATGAAAATCATACCCTCTTTTTAAATATAAAAAACGTCATTTTGAGATAAATTTAGTGAGAACTAATTATTTTGAATCTTGAGAATGATCTTATTATTAATGCGAGTCAATAATTGGAAATTGAAGATAAAGATAATAAGCAGTAGAACCAGCCATAGCCATATTATATAAAATAAAAAGCAATTAATAAACATAGTTGATTTTATTGAAATCATACTTACAAAGGAGATTAATTCACAAAGGTAGAAGCGGAAAGCATGATGGTAACAAATTACAAGGAAGAGATGGTTTTCGGAATGATGGAGAAGGGAAGAGCATAGGATGATATTTTTCCAAATGCTCTCCTTTGATTACAAACTCTATTTTTATAGGCATCTAAATAGTAACTTTATACAGTAATATGATAATAGACGCTTCAAAAGTTTTTTGTCTTCATCCATCAGCGAGGATAATGATAATGATAATGATAATGATAATCTTGGAGTCAGGATAATGATGACAACTCAATCGAGACAGATGGAAAAATTCGAACGCCATCGTAAGCATGTGATGGATGCGTATTTTCAAGGAAATTTTTATTTACAACAAGCATTACCACATGAGGAGCGACAACCTCGATGCAGCTGGAAAGAAGTGGAAAGAGCCTATTTGTGCAGTTTTAGTTAGAAAGCAAAATCAAGTCGCCCAACGGAGGAACGCGCGCTTAGATACATGCCTTTTGAGACCTCGGATACGTCTACGGATCGTATTCGTTTCTGTGAAGATGGCGAACCTATCGAGATACGAAACTTGAAATAGAACATAAGCTGAATGAGATGCGGGTGAATATGTATTTCAATTATGACCTAGATGCAATATTCTATTTTTCACAAGATTCAGTAATAGAAGAGGATGACATACCACCCCTACTGTCATCAGAAGATTCCACAGCAGCAAGTGTTAGAGGTATGGAGTTTCAAGTGGTTAATATTATTTTAAGTTTTATCACTTGTCGATTTCAAGGACGAAATCTATTTTTAAAGGGGGGAGTATGTAGCACCCTGGATTTTTGCTAAGTTTTCTTTCGTAAATTTTTGTGGATATTATTTGTTTATTTATTTATTTATTGGGTTATTGGCTAAATGTTGGAAGAATTCTTTAGGCCTCTTCTTATTTTGTTAGATTGGATCTTGGAGTTTTAAGTTTAAGAGGCACACAAGAGGAAAAAATAGAAAGAAAAGGTTCACAAGAATTTGGCCCAATAAGGACTTTGGTTTTGGAAGGTTTAAGTTCACCCTCTAGGCAAGGAGATGGGGCCACTTGGCTTCAAAAGGAGTTTTTGGTCATTTTAGGAAAAACACTCCTTATTTGGAACTTTGGGGAAAATGTAAGAATGACACTTGTCAAACATACATTGGATTTCTAGAAGAAAAAGTGAAAGAAACAAGGGAGGATTCAGTTTCTAAAAGAGTTGGCCAAGTGTCATGCATGCAAATGGAAGGTGAAGAGTTTTTTCTTGGGAAAGGGCAAAATCTTGCTTTGGAAGAGAATGATCTACACGCCTATGAGGATTCTAGAAGAATCTTTTGAAGGGCACACTTGAGGTAGACGGCTAGGATAAAGGGGATTTGTACATTTTGCCACCCACAATGACCAATCACACAATATCCAAGACATTGGTAGAAGGAAGATCTTCTTGGGAAGAGATGAGCTTTTCGGCCACCACACACTCCTCACACGCCACATGGCACACATGTACACTTGTAGAAGATTGAGGGAGATCTTAGTTAGAAGCAGGACCATTTTGCCACAAGATTCAAAGAACCAAGACACAAGATAAAGGGTAAATGGGAAATTGGAGTTTCGGTTTTGAAAGGGAGACGCCACTTGTCTAAATAGTTTCATTGTGTTTCCAACACAATCTCATGATGAGGGAAAGGGAAGAGGCACACGATGGGGATGCCATTTGGCAATCCATGCACCAAGTTTTGGTTTCTAGAGGAGGGAGAACACACCTATAAGAAGATGGAACCAAAAGACCAAGAGCTTTTGGAATTTTGAAGACAAGCATAGAGAATTTCAATCACTCACTTTCTCCCTATTTTCTACCATTTTCTTCTCACCCAAACACCATTCACTCCACCCTTTATCCACTCAAGTCTTGCTCTAAGTGTTTGCAAAGACTAGGATCATCTTTCTTCAAAGGAAGCCACGAGGTAAGGAAGAATCAATCATCTCTTTTCTTGTTTCTCACACACACCCAAGAGAGAGGGAATGCTTCTGTTTTTCCCATATGTTCTTCATGCACAAGGGCACACACGCACATGTGATTGTGGGAAGGAGAATACTTTCGGTTTTGAGGTGATCTTTCACATGAGCACACACTCACCATTAATCGGAATGCTTAGGGATTTCTTTCAAGAGTGAGAATCCGAACCATCTTTTGGTTAAGATGTGAGGAAGAGTATTTTGGGAAGGAAAGGAAGGTCACAACCTAAACATGATTTTTGAAAAAGAGCTAGGGTTTTATTTGTTAGAAGTTTTGGATCTATGAGAGAGCCTTGAAGAATAGGGTTTCTCTTGTTTTGAAGAATAACCTAGAGCACTCACTCACTCATGCACGGTTTAGGGTTTTGAAAGAATGGATGATGATAACCTTGTTTGTACATTTTTTCAAATTTGCTTATTTTACTGGACGTTAGATTTTGTAAGTAAACTTCAAACTTACTCTTTTGATAACACTTGTATATATTGTGTAAACTCTTATTTGTATTTTGTTTGAAAATCTGTTTTGATATTACTAAGTGTGGATTGAATATGTTTACATGTATTTGTCATCAATTGCATGTTCTAATATTTTCAAACCATGTTGCAAGATGCATGTTGTTATTTGGACAATATGATTCGGCTTTTGCATGTTGCATAAGTATGATAAGGGCTTCATCATATGTCCATGTCTCATGCGTTTGAGTTCATGTTTTCATAAAAAAAAAAAAAAAAAAAAGTCAACGTATGTTTTATCACGACCCCAAATGCTAGGTCAGGGAAATGCCCTAGTGGACTCTCTCTCCACTCTGGAGTGTTTAAAGTCGAGTGGAGACCGCTGAGTTGACCAGCCTCGAATGGTTCCTATGGAAGGATACCTGAGCGAGGTTGCACCTAAAGCTAGTGGGTGCAATACGATGAAGGCGAAATAAGCGAACTACCATAAAAGAATATGTTTATGATATGATGTAGTCACCTTGATCAAGTCGATCGATGGTTGATGCAGTAACTAGCAGGGAACACACATTGCATATGGGAATCATGAGGTATCCAATCATGTGAATTATATGATATGAACAAGGCATTTGAGCTCTATGACATGATATGTTGATATGACGTGATATGTTATGCCATGATATGATATCAAATGATACAAAATGATGAGACATAATCTTAGTATGACATGTTATGAAATGATAAGGAAATGGCATGATATGTTATGAAATAACAAGAACCCAAGCTCAAATGATATGAACATGTGTTAAGAGAGTTTAAAAGATGAAAAAGTTGTTTTATGTGAAAGTCTTGCATATGTCATTTGTGGTTTGCTTCTATATGCTTGTGATATATGTGGTATGTTGATTGTTTACTTGCTGAGATTTCTCGAAATCTCATTGTGATATATTGCTCAAAATGAAAATGAGCTCTTCTGGGCCCTCCATCTAGGAGCGGCTGGAGACCATAGACCAGTCGATTACCGAAGTACTCAAACTCATTGATGAGTTAAAGCGTCTCAGGAACTGTGGCAAGGACAGGTTCTTAGAAAAGAGGACGAAGCCTGAAAGCCATGAAGACTTAAGATGGAATTCTTTTGTGGTTTAGAAAATATTTGAAGGGTCCCATATTTTGGGAAAACTTATAATACTCTACATGTTTTGGAAGCCTTTTTGGAGACATAAAGTGCTTATGTTTATATACAAGTTTTGGGATATTTGCACTCATTGCTACGATGTGTCTTATTTATTTTTGCCACCGTGCTTAAGTAGATAGAAAATAATTTTTTTGCTGTGATTTTTATTGCATGTTGCTAGAATGTTAGGTGCATTGCATCTTAACTGTCATGTATGAGGGGTATGTAGCCTTGTGTTACATGTCCCAACGCATTTAGTCGCCATCAAATCTCAAGCGGGGGCTAGGGGAGTCGCATTTGTCGTGGAGCATCGACTGAAATAATTTTATACAAGGTACATATAATCTTTACATTATCTATATGGTATAATTTGGGGATCATAATCTGAGAGATCTAAATCAAATGGATCTTAAGAATTTTGAATTAATTGGATAGGTTGAAAAGAGGTCTGGTGTGATGCTCCCAAATTTTGCTTGGGATCAAATGATTTTTGAAGCGTCGGAACATGCAACACAAGGTTACCTACCCCCATTCATAAGAGTACAAGAGATAGAGCTCCTTAACTACAAACATAAGCAAAAATATCTAGTAGGTTAATCCATCGAGTAGCTCGCGCAACTCAGTCAATGATGCCATAATACTATCTATAAATCAGAGCATGGACGCTATAAGCTCTGCATTGTGCCTTCGTTGCCTAATCGACTGTCTCCAGTCAGCCAGCCTCTGGTTCGTCTCCTGGTCCTAATACATGGTCCACCATTTTAGAGGGAATAATAGTTGAGACTATCATGGTGAGATTTGATTATAAATCTCAGCAAATTAACAAATAACTTAAATTGACAGTTTAAAGATACATGTATGACAGTAAAAGCATGAATGCCTAACGTGATCATAAATAAGCTTGATGTGACCTGACAAATAACATGGCATGTGTTGACTTGACATGAACTGACGTGAGATAAAATGAATTTGAACATGGACTTGCAATAACTTGGACTTGAAATTAAACATGAACATGAACTAAACATGAACATGAGCTTGGATGTGAAATAACATGAATTTGAACTTGAAATGACATGAACATGAACGTGAAACACATGAACTTGAAATCTTATTAAATAATTAAACATGATTACTAAACATGAATATGGGTGCTACAAGGTTCCACTTAAGCCATGTATCCCAGCTGTGAGTGTGTTAACATACGCATCATAACACAGATATTTGAACCAGCTATGAGTGCGTTAACATACGCATCAGTTCAAAGGTATCTGCACCAACTATGAAAAATGTAATGTATGTATCCTGTGTAAGGCATCTACAACCGCACGAATATGTATAACGTGAAACTGAACATATGGGAGGCGCCATCGGCATTAGTGCCTAACTTGGCTCTAGTGATCAGTTAATTAGGCCTCATTCGAAACTTGTTGACAGTATTTTGTCAACCCAAAGAATTTTACACTAATTTAGACAATTCAGCATGAACAAATGAGTTTCACTAGGATATTACCTCATCCTAGCACTTAGGGTTATGACAAACTTAAATAAACTTGACTTGACTTGGAAAAGTTGTTTTCGAGAAACACTTTGTACTCAAGACATATTGTGACAAGAAACGAAAGGACAGATGACCTGACATAACATGACATGCACGTGATATGAATGATATGGCATAACATGAATTCGTGATATGAAGTAACATGTGTAACAACCCGCTAGAAATTTAATGGTGAAATTTTTTTAGGAACCTCATGAAAACTATGTAAGTTTTCACAAATTAACCAATCACTTAAGTTTTAGTTTGTTAGCATAGCCAGTATTGTCATTCATTATGGTGTCAGAAGCGCGATTTTATTTATTTGAGATAGTTAGAAGTGTCAAAATGCAATATGATCTGTGCTATTAGACTCAGTTGATTATTTAGAATTTCATGGCACAATAATCTCATTTTTAGTTTTCGGATGGAACGCTTGTTCGAAAATGAGTTTTGTTTATTTCAAGACACTTTGGGGTGAATTTCGATAAACGAATTACATAGTTAGTTTATGCATATTTAGGATTTTACAATGTAAAGTTTATTCTTCACTTTCTCGGCGTGAATAGTAATCTCAATAGTAGCACCTAGTGCAATGTTTTTAGAATTACAGTATGAAATGTCTAAATTAGGTTAGAGACGTTTTATTTGAATACTTGATAATATCTTAGCCACACTTGGTGAATATTATTGGAGACTTGTCACCAAAAGGAACCGTGAGATGGATTATGAAGGAAATCAAAGTGTGAGATCATGCCACCTAAGCAAAATCCTATT